>NC_044575.1:35763844-36081344 GCF_901933205.1 Camarhynchus parvulus
AAGAAATTTAATTGCTCCCAAGCCAGGATGCTTTTTGCCAGGTTTCAGGCTGTAGCCACTTCTTACTGCCAAGTTCTGAACCCCTGAAAATGGGGGCTTAGAGAACTGCTGACACAACCCTAACTATAATAATGCGAATGACACCACCATAACACTAATGATAGATGGCACACATTTTAAAACATTTAAAATGATCATAGCCTTAAAGTCAAACACATCTGGGATATATTAATGGTATATGAACTGCCCTGTGTGGATCTGAATTATGAACAGCGCAGAGATGGAAAGAGATAAATTGCATAATAAATCACTTTACTTATTGTATTGTTTACTTTAAAAAAGCCGTATATACTTTCTGTTTATGCAGCATGTCAGATGTTTGAAAAAAGATGAATAGTTCTAAATTCATATTTATTCCAAAGAATGAATATTTAGCACTCTGTTGTGTCACACTGACTTCTGAGAAATAATTACAGGATATGGTTTTACCAACAATGATGCTCAGAGGCCATTGAGTTTTTATGTATTTAGTGTAGTTTTGTCATCTGATCATTTTGTTCTTTTTCATGTCATGAATTTATGGAAGTCAGTGTTTTTCAACCCTCATTTTTAATTTTGGCAGAATGGCACATCATCTCTGATGGTGCTAAATGGATAATTGAAGAAAATGTTTCACAGTCTTTCATTCTTTACTGTATTATAGTACCCTAATTCTCAAAACTTGTGTAATAGTTTTAGATTTTATTTCTTTCAAATGTCGCTTTGCCAAACTGATTAAGCACAAGAGATTCCAAGGGCTTTCCCAATCTTTCTTGTCTAAAAAAACATTGGTTCTCTGCAACTAAGTCAGATGGACTTATTTTAAAATTCTTCCCTCAGTACTGAAGTAAAAATAATTTATGGGCAAAATTCAGACGTGCATCTGAGAGAGGAGGATTTTTCAAGGGAGCTGCCTATGGGTCAAAAGCGTCACAGTCAGCTTAGACCCATGATGATCAAGTCATAAACATCTATCCCATCCTGTTTCACAGTGGCACACTGATTCTTATCTTGAGCTTTCTTTTTTCTCTTCTCTCTTCCAGGATTTTTTTATGGTTGTTGTTGTTTTTTGTTGGTTTTTTCCACTTAAGTCTTTCCCCATGCCTGGGCCTTCAGGAATGCACTCATTGCTTTGCTTCAGGAACCCAAAACCAAAGCTTTCCTTTTCTAGGACACATTTAAAGGTGGCATGCAAGCTAAAACCTTTCAATCATCATTTTTGAATAACTAATGTTACTGTGTACAGGGAGGAGTAACACTGAGCATTGAGCACTGAGCAGTATTTAATACATTTAACACAATAATTGAGTTTTTTTTCTTCCTGAAAGCATGAACTTTTTGTGCTTGTCTTTTATTTTGCCTGCTTCTTCTTTTCCTTTTGTCCACTGCCAAGGCTGTCTTTGCTCTTTCACTTCTCAAAATGTTTCTCTCAGAACTGATGCTTTTTCCTGTTTTCTCTTCTGTCCCATTTTTACTTTCAATTGGTTGGCAAGATTTAGTTCTACGCCTGCTGACAGCTCAGCTCTGGAAATTTTGTTTCCAGCATATCATCTATTAAATCTGCTGTACTGAAGAGCTAAACAGGCTCCTCCCCTTTGCTTCCTGTTGTCTTCAGAAAATGCTTCATTTCTTACAGACAAATGTATTCCCAGCTACTATTTTTCATATAGTCTTAGAAAAATAACAGAATAATAAGACATGTAAGAAAAAGCAAACTTAATAAATATTGTAAGATTATGAGTTTAAAATATGCTATTTTCTAACAGTATTTCTTTCTCTACTTTTTTTTCTTTAAGCGTGTTTTTTGAAAAAAGTAATGAAATTTGGAGGAATTTTTCTATTTCTTGGCATTTACTGTACTATAAAGTGTAAGGGAAAGTATTTTCCTTTTGCCAAAGTATAATCTGGAGGTAATATTTTTATTTTCAAATGAAACTTAACTGGAGGAAACTTTTGCTTCAGTACAGAAAAGGCATAAAGGAAAGTTCCACAAACATAACAGAATGATCCCAGAGTTCTAAAAATATATAGGTTTTAATTTAACATAAATCTTAGGCTTTCAATTGTATATTATTCTAAATATAAACAGTAATAATTGTTTCTTTATGGTTTATCACACAACAAATTAAAGAAAGAGAGATTTTAGAGTTTTCAGAAAAGCAAAAATATTATGAAAAAGGAAAACTCTTTTCAAAGTAATTTTTTTTATTACTGATTAAATTTTAATATCTAAAGGCCAGGTTCTGCAGCTTACAAAAAATAACAAAATAGCCCTATTTAATCAACACTGTGATTTGAAAAAGCCAGATTCTTAATATCCAAGATTTCAAATGAAAGGAGCAAGTTCAGCAGTTCTGAAAGATGGAATGTCTCCCAAGATATTCTTTAAAAGAAATGGAAGAAAGGTTTTATTTTAGTGTTGCTAGTAGTTATATATCTGGAAGTTATTTTTGATTTTATCTCTTGAAATAGTTGTGGTTTAGATTGATCATACATAACTTGTCAAATCTCATTGTAATAATTTTTAGAGATTTGCTTGGACGTTCTCCATAGCATTTTAAGACCTTAGGTTTCTCTTCTCTTTAGGGAATTTGTACCTGATTATTCTTTCCTTAATCTCTTTTAAAAATACTCAACAAAATAGGAGTTTACATCTCTTGAAGAGGTCTACAGGCATGTTCACAGCTTGAATTATGCTGTTTGTAATACTTAAAGGCACTGAAATACTGAGCTGGTGCTCCAGGTTCTCCATCATCCCCTCTATATTCTATACAGATTATTGTACACTGACAACCCATTATGTGTCTGAATTGTAATGCTCCTGCACAGGATCTCAGTGAGTCTCAGAGTACATTTATTCATTAAGAGCTATCCATCAAAGCCAGCAGAACACTGATGTGATTCACAATATCCCTTAAGATGGTGTCATCTATTTTATTAAACTATTCACTGTATTTTTGTATAAAACGGAAGTTAATATGGGCTGTGGTCCAGAAAAGCACTTTAGGCATGTACATAATGTTGAACATAAATAGTTTCACTGGCCTTGGTGACATGATTCATTATCTTATAATTATTTATATATTTATTTCTATAGTTAAACTTCCTATGGGATCAAGCCCACAGGGAAACCATACACTCAAGAGAGCCACAATGGAGGGTAGAAGCCCACAAATTGTTTTGTTTTGCTTTAGAGTTTTACTTATAACCCACCATTATTTTTAACATTTATTAGTAAATGGAAAGAGACTACTGCTTGACATTTACTAATGTGTTATAGAAGACCTATTTCTTCTTTTTATTTAAGAAACATTAATATAGATCTAATCTATACAGCATTCTATGACTCAGAACTTTTACTTTCTGGAGCTCTTAAAACCCTTTGGGAGAACTTTTTCTTCTTTTTCTAGGCAAACAGTAAAAAAAGCATTGTGATTTATTGTCTCCCAAAGTAAACAGGTGCACAAGCTGTAGCATTCAAAAGATTAGTCCATCAGACTTATTTTGAGATGAATTTGCAGAGACTGTGTTGACTGTTTTCAACAACTGGTTGTGATTTGGCAAGGGAGGTGGCAGGATAGGTGCTCACAGGTGCTACAGAGCTGTGTTTGTTTTTGGTGCTTACGTGTACGTGTTGTTTGAGTAGTGTCTTTTCTACTGCTAGAGATCATGTCCTTTCAACCCCACTGTGGACTTTATTCAAAGCCTAGGGAGAGATAAGTGGAAGAACTATTGACTGTAGTCTTTGAATTCTTGGCATAAATCATTCAAGCACTGAAAGATGTAAATACATTTTGACACCTAAAGATCCTATAATCTGAGCATCTGGTCGTGATAGAAATGGCTGTGGGCAGGTGGTGTCACCATCACTTTCTCCATTTGAGTTGCTTTATCACACTCATGTATGCTGTGTGCATTGTCATTTTTTCAAATGGCATACAGCAAGCAAGGACCAAAAGTGGTCCCTAAGACTTTTCTCCAAAACTAAGTAATGCAGTGTGGTTTTTTTTCTGTTCTAAGTTGAAATCAAAGAAACCTGTTACATATGTGTGCATGTAGGAATGTGCACATGTATATGTGTGTGCATATGTGAATGCACAGGCACATGGGCGTATTTTGGGAGTAAATGGCTGCCTAAATAAAAAACTATTTCCTAGCAACTTGTCAAAGGCGGCTTGCACTCTGCTGTTACAGGTGTGACTGCAGCATCCATAGGCATACCCTGTGTAGCTTCAACCAAAAGTAGTCAGGCTGTAGCAACATGGATTTCAGTGCATGCTAAGTGCCCAAATATGCAAATAGCCTGCTGGCTGCCTCTCTGCAGTGTGCCTGGGGACCAGTAATACAGAGCTTTACCATCTTTCATACCACATCCAGCTTTGGTCTGCCTGCACTCACACATTCACACCTCTGCTTGCTGCACAGACAAAGCCCTGGTGGATTATTTGGAAGGCAGTGTCATGTTACAATTTTCTGTAAATGTGAAAATGGTCTTTTTCTAACGCTGTTCTAAAGGGAAGAAACTCCTTAAGACTGTATTGTGAACTCTTAGTGTAGTTTCTGTTCAGCTTCTAATGTTGAGTAAAGCACAGGAACTGAGTGGATTAATTGAATATGGGTCAAAGAACTGTATCCAAAGAGTCTACCTGTGCTCCTGCTTCTGTCATTTCTGATGCCTGAAAAGCTGTTGCCTCCACATGTTCTGCTTCAGGTGCCAATGCATGCTCCAGGGAAAAGGACACACTTTGCATCCATGCATATTAAGATGAGAATAATCAATCAGTTTTTCTTCCACCCAAATAAAAAAGTCTATGAAAGATTGAAGTTTCAGTTTTTTTGCAAATGAGTTATTTTGATTTAATTATTTTCTGAAGAGCCTTGTTTTACAAAATAATAGCTAAGAATCAAAGATTGACTAGCAGCCTATATTTTCCAGTCCTATGAAAATGGAAATAGGCGTATGGTATAATTCAATGCAATTAGATTTTCTGTTTAGTTAGAATCCAGTTCACTGAAATAATTCAGAATCAAAGAGGTGCTGTCTCAGTTAAGGGGGGAAAAGAACTAGCCCAGTTGCATTAAAAATGTGAATAGTCAAGAATTCAAACATGTAATTCTGTATAGCAATGGTGAAATGTACTCTCTAGTTCCAAATGTTTAAACTTCAGCAGTTCTCATGCAGATTAGGTAATTGTTTGCCTAAATGCCAGCTGTGGATTCAACTGCTGGTTAACTAGCCAAATATGAGGATTTGCAGGTGAACAGAAATACTTACACGTTTTAGTTTCCACTGCAAAGAATTGAGATTTTAACTTGACAAATATTTTTTAAAAAGTCATGCTGCTAAGTATTTTGCATATATCTTTTCTGGACTTCTCATATTTCATTGAGCAGTAGTTGCAAATGCATGCTTTGGAGATTTGTAGAAGTGAATAGTTTTAGAAACTCACTTTATATTTTTGAGATGTGCATAGCTCATAATATTCTAAATTAGTGTTTGATATTTCTTTATGACCATTGCTACTGACTTTGTGACCATTTTACTAAATTATACTTTTGTATTTGAAATAAAAAATTACTCTGAAATGAAACATGAGGAATGAAGTGGTGTCAGGGATTTGGCTGGACACACTTTAGGCAGCCAAAATTTGCTGGTGTATCCACTGCTGAAATAAGTGTATGTGCTAGAAGGGTGGAAAAAAATCCCAAACAAACCAATCACAGCCCTTGCTAATACCTCTATGGCAGCAAAACTGGAAAGAAAATGGAAGAGGTCCAGAGCAAAGGTCTAGTAGCTTATTCTGTTTTGGGAACAAATGTAATGTAATTTTTACCAGTGTAGGCTAAGTTACACTTACCCAGGGCATTGGGGCAGGGAAGGAAAAGAACCCTATTAAAGCCATAATGATAAAATGATTTTAACTCTTTAAGTATATTCACCCTTAGGTTCTTATGCTGTAGTTTTGGTAGCGGGTGGGGAAGGCTTGGTTTTGCAAACTGCAGATTTGGGGAAGTCTATAAAGTAAATCAAAGAACATCTGTTAAATGTTATTAAAGTGACCATGCTAGAATTCAGGTTGGACTGAATACAGAAACTTTCTTTTTGCCTTTTTTTTTCTTTTTCCTTTTTCTTTTTTTCTTTTAAACCTATTCTTATTTTTTTTTTTATTCCAGTAGTGAGAAAGTAGTAAAAAAGGCTGCAAATTATTTTGATTTTTTTTCATGTGGTCTATAGTTTTTCACATGTTTTGTATTATCTCCAATTATCTTTTCCCATTTTGCATTATCTCCAGTTAAATAACATTTTCAGTACAATGTATTTTGAATATTCTGTATGTTCTCAGATTTTCAAGAAATAAGCTTATACATTGTGACACATAAAACAAAAGCAGAAAAGACACAAGAATGCAGCTGTTTATTACTAGCTGATGAAGAATTAAATAACTTTTTTGGACCATCTGCAAAGCTTACTCATATGGCCTCTGCTTTTTACTGTTGTAAAAATGTAGCTTTTGAATTAGTGGTGAATTGGAGCTCTGAAATTATCACTACTAATCATGTATTGTGAAGGAATGGAAAATATACTATTCACAGAATCACTAACTATCGCTTGATTTTATAGTTACTGTATTCATTTTCTATGACAGTGGCATATTCTAACATGTTTTATCTCTTGCCTTATCTCTTCTTAAATTAAAGTGCTAGTAATGAGGGAAGGGTATGCCCCTAATCTAAGGTTAGGAGGTGAGAAAGATTAATTTAAATGGGGTCACAAGATTTTCACCTCTCCCTTCACTGTAGACTTACAGCAGACAGCCCTTTGCAGGGGTGAGTCCTGTGAATCACAGAGCCTTTGGAAGCAGTGGCAAGGTGGAGCAGGGATGTATATTGTCTTTTTTTCCTGAATGCTACCTTTCTCAAACTGAGAAAGAAATTATAGGGAGCCATGGTTAAATTTTGCTTCTGTGTGGCATTGCAAACCATCTGTATGCTTTGGGTTGGAAGGGACGTTGAAAGATCATCATCATTCCAGCCCCCTGGATAACAGTACAGGGGCAAAAGTATCTGCCTGATTATGCAGCTGCCCACCTGCAAGGGTTCAATATCTCAGGATTGTGCGAGAATCAATTCATCTGTCAAACCCTTAGGGGGAGGAAAGGAAGGACATGGGGGATACCTCTACTGGTGCTCTCCCAGTCTGATTCTTTTTAGGAACTTGCTGAGGATGCACCTCATCCTATCATCCAGGTCTTTAAAGAAGACATTAATTGATATTGGCTCTGAAGGACACCAGTAGCAAATGAGTCACCATTTAAATTTCTACCACTGATCACAACCTTTTGAGTCTGATAGTTTGTACATCTTTCCACCCACCTTACTGTGCACTCTTCAAGTATATATCTCCTATATCTCTAATTTGGCTAGAAGGACCAATGGAAGGACTGTTGATTTTTGTAAAGTCAAGGTGAGCAATATCATTGACCTACCTGGGCCCATCTTAAGCAACCATCTCATAAGAGGCAGCTGAGTTGATTAGGCATTATTTTCCCTTGCTGATTCATGCTTACTTACCCTGTCACATCTACTGTTTCATCTGCTTGTAAGTGGCTTTGGGAAGGATTTACTCCATGACCTTACCAATTACTATGAAGGAATGTGATTATGAAGCTTCCTCCAACTCTTTAAACAAGCTTCACCTACTTCCTTTTCTTGTTCTGCTGGTCTGCAGAGGATGCCTCCCATGACGTCCTGCATGTTGCTTTGTCCTCTGATCTGTGCCTATAAACTCAGATGACTTGGGTTCATTGTCCTCTTTTCTCCCTCTTACCTCTGAGGTTCCTTCCCTGCTGTCCAGGAGCACAAAGGGCTGGAGTGTACCAGCCTGCTCAAGGCAACAATCAAATGGAGCAAAGACATGAAGGACAAATATGCCCTTCTTGAGGCAGAGGTGCACCTTTTCTGAGATCCCTGAGCTTACTGCCCCTCCCACCTGACTTTAATCTCCACCTCTTGCTACCAAAGATAGTCAAGTCCCTTTCATGAGATTTCTTTCCATTCACCCTGTTTGAAAGTTTTACGAGGCCAGATATCCCACCTCATTATCCAATATCCAGGGGGGGAATTGAGGACAGAAAAGCAGGATATATCCACAAAAGCGCCGAAATATATGTAACTCAAAATTCACGGGAACGCAAAATACACGAAAGCAGAGCCAAATGTGTGTATGTGATTGAGGGTGTGTATATTTTCTGCAGTCTGTAGAAAATGTAGATGCTGTCTATGAGCACAGTATCTCTGGGAGCAATACACCTTCCGACCTGGTCTGAAGGCTGCAGGTAACATCAGAGCTCGCAGAAGAGCAGGAGAATGGAGAGGGTGTGATCCATTTCAGGGAGCTGAAATCAGCCAAGAGAGTTAACGAGTGCTCTTGGAAAGACACTCTGACTGCAGCCAGCTGCCCTGAAAATGAACATTTGTAATGAAGAATGTGTCTTGCACAGAATGCATTTATTTTGAGGGAAAGGGAGTGAAAGACACTGAAAGGAGGATAGTGAAGAATATTCCTTGTCTGGTGAGTGAACTGGTGTCTCCTGAGTGTTGGAGTACTCGATGATCCACAGGAAGGGATCCTCCTATTATGTGTGAGGGCTGCTGAACATTTAGAAGAGACACTTGCCAGCACTTTGATACATAAGTCTGACAGAGGGAGGGGATCTACATGTGTCAGTAGAGAGATAAATAATAGAGGTTAATTGCACCTTTCTTTCCTCAAGTCCAAAGAACTGTGGCTTTTTCTGCTTGTATTTTCAATATCTGGGTTGGGTGGTTAAAATAAGATGTTTGATCTTGTTTGTATGCAAAACACACTTGCCTTCCCCACCCTCCCCTGCACAAGGGCCAAAAAAAAAAAAAGGAAAGAAAGGATAAGAAGCTGGTACAAAGGCTGACATTGTTCTCTGGTAAATCACTTTTAGTCAGAAGTAGCTATGCAATTCAAGACAGAAAAAGAAAAATTTCTGATTTCAGGAAGAGTTTGAGGAGAGATGGGAGAAGGGTGAGGAACAATCCATTTGTATATTTTCTTGTGAACTAAGCTTTTGAAATAATCTTGGTTATAGTGTTCCATGCTTTAAGGGGAAAATTGCTGTGTATTTCTGGATATGCTTCACTCAGAGGTGTGCACATTTAGAAGAAATTGAGTACTGCAGGGAACCAGATGTTGTGACAATCCCCAGCTGGGTTTTTGGCATCTAATGGCAATAGTCACCCGGTATGAGCAGGGCAGAACATGCTATGAGACAAGCCTTGCACAGGGGAATTCATGCTGAACTTTCATCATTTGTGCTTCAGTTTTACCTATGTTAGAATACATCTCTATGCAACTTAACTCTGGCAAGACCCAGAGCATGGGTTGTAGTATGTTTGAAATTAGTAGCGTCACTAAATTGTGAAGAGGTATAGGAAATCATAAATGCACTTGGTATTATAAAATAGACAGCATTCACTATTAAATATTGTTTAATGTTAAAAATGAAGTGTATTGTATTCTAGCACGAAATAAAAAATGCACTTGAATGCATGGATTAAAATAATGCTTTCATTAATTTAAGCCTCCACAATTCTACTAGTAGTTTGCAGTGTCACAAAGTGTGATAAAGAGCTGGTTTTACTATCAGGACCTTTTGTGGCTTAAGGATATGTAAACAGTTTATAAGACCAGGCAGACCCCATTGGGCTACACATCTCAACAGCCTCATATGAAAATGTTAATTTGGGTACTATCTAGCTGTTTGTAACCAGGATTTGGTATTAGTCAAACTTTAGTTTAATTCAAAGACTTTGCTGTGTATTTTAAGAAACAAAAGCAAGGGTTTCAAGCTAGAAAAGCTAGACTAGCAGGGTATAAAAAAAGCTTTTAGAGCAACAAAATGTTTTCTGAACCTGGAAAACAGAATAAATTATTAAGTTATGCTGAATTTTTACAAACCACTGTGAAGAGAAAGAAATCAAGTGAACAGAGGCCCTGAGGAACCTGGCATAGATCTCTTGTGAGATCCCATTAGAATGCAGTTCAGGAAGTTGGCTGACGTATTTGCCGTGGTTATCACTGGCACGCTGTGTATTATTTATTTCTATCAGCTACTGAATAGAGATATAGAAACATATGCTGTCAATTATATTGAAATCTATTTTCTTCTGTGTCTGTGGTTTCATTATATGGTTGAGTTCCACCAAAGTCCAAAACGAACCACTGCCCCCACACAGCCTTAGGTTGCTGATGATACCGGGAGAGAATTTAAGATATTGACTGGCTGTGTTTATTAATGTTTAGCACTTTTCATACTTCTAAGTAAGCATTTCTAAAGGAATGGCCAGATTCCAAGTGGGCAGTTTCATTCTGGCAACCCTTATTGTTCTGACAGCTTCAGCTGAGTATGTAGTCTTGCTCCTATCATCGCCTTTCCTTCATGAATATGGTAAGCTGGTAGTGCTCAGAGATGTGCTCTCAGTCATTCTGTGCCACCCTGCTTATATGGGCACTTACACATCCATGTGGTAAACTGGATTAAGAAACCTGTAAACTAATCCAGTCAAAATCTTGCAGTAATTTTAACCCTGTCTATTCCCAGGGCAGCTGATTGTGCAGAGTGGGAATATCAGTACAAGTGTTGAGGGAGAAGTGATTTCTTTCAGATATAATGCTAGTCTGTGCCAGTTTAATGTGTTTGTATGATCTTCTTATTTATTCCTGTATGCAGCTATATGAAATAATATCTGTATTAACGGGTGTCTGGCTGTTTCAGGTGAAGGGCTAAATGTGTTTCAGAGAAGTCAAGGGGGTGCAGTCTGTTCTTTGAAACAGGTTCCTGCATCTGTTCAATTTGCTTTTGTTCTTTTTCAGGAGCAAAAAAAAAAATCTATATCCACACCTCCCAAGTGTTGTAGGGAGAGTTCACTAGCTGGTATGAGTAGAGCCAGTTTCTATACCTCATCCCTAATGCATGTGTTTCTGTGTGTACTGGATTCTGAGAGTGATGGGAGCTCACTACACCAGCAACTCCCAGTTGGCTTATGGTGATGTCAGTAGCAGGGCTAACCCCTCATGTGTCTTTCAGTCTCTAGCAGGAAAACTAAATGTACTTTTTTTCTCAGATTTCCCTTCTTCTTTCTTTCCCCCCTTTTTTCCTCTTTTTGTTTTTCCTCTCTTCTCCTTGGCTATTTTAACCATGTTGAGGGAAAGAGAGCATCCTTGAGGAAGTGCTCTCTAAGACAAGGTCAGCTCAGATTTCTTCAGATTTACTGAGAGACAAACTGAACAGCAACTGTTTTTTGTGTCATGGTAGGGTATGAGGTGCTGTGATATGGGGCCAGTTAGAAAGCTGATAAGCAGTTGCAGCAAAGAAAGGGAAGCAGCTTTTTGGAACATTCCCAGCTCATATGAGCATTGCTCTGGCAGCTGCAGTAAAAGCACTGGGAGGCAGCAACCCATAGCAATGAGGCTGAATGTAATACTTAGGTTTTTAAAAGTGTTTGGTATAGGGACTACATATTCAATTCAACGTCAATTCAACATCAATTCAACAAGTACACAGTATTTTTATAGATATAAAAATATTTTTCAGAACTGCAATTTAAAAAACCCAGAGTTCAGTTTCTCCTAACACACAAGCTGGACTTGCCTACCTGAGTCTGAATGATAAATTCAGATTTATTTACGAGATCTATGTATAATCTCATTGAATTTAATGGATTATTTTTATGAATAAACTTTTTTGGTTGGTCTGGTATCTGTGAGGATTTGAAAATGTATTACTTAAACTAAATGTGACAAGTTTTTCTGGCATGTTAATATTGTGAGTCTACCAGGCCAGTTATTGCTTGGCTCTTGATTATATTGGAAATAAGTGGTAGGACTGAAATTAGAAGCTCGGATCACCAACAAACAGCCTTTCCTATTGGCATTATTTGCATAATTTAAATATAAAACTGTGCTCAGCATGCCCCAAAAACATCTGCCAAAATATGTAATACAGACTATATCATCTATGCAAAAGTATGAAAGAATACTAATATCTCATATTTTATACTCAGAGGCTGATATTAACTGCTCAAACAAGGACCATGTTCCAATATTACAAGATAGAGTGCAGATCCAAGGACAAAATTTGGCTCTAAAGGACTGAATAGAAATTATTCTTAGAAAGGCTTCAATTATCTCTGCAGTAAAACTACTAGAATCCTCATTTTCGTCACTACAGACACTTGATGAAAGTAGCAGATGGCCACACAAAGCATCCATGCTATTTTGTTTGAGATTTTAATGTAAACTGAAATCATAAAATAATTTAAATAAGACTTTTAAAATTGGCACAAGAATTCTTAGTTTTCAAAGGCTTTAAGTCTAAACAAATCTTGAAGCAATCAGAAAATCAAACTTCTACCCGGGTTTATCTCATTCTGTTACTGTCACACAGTCATCACTTTTTACTGCCTAAATGTTCTCCTAACGTTTATTGTTTTTGCATATTAGGCTAATACCTTCTTTTATACTTGTCATTAATAGAACACTCTAGAATTGTTTAGTGGTTTTGGCATTTCAGTTAAAACTACTTGGTAGAAAAAGTTTCTTATATTCAGCCAGATTTCTGGCACTGGTTTTGGTCTGTTTGTGGCTGTCACTTTTCAGGGATGCTGGAGGCAATTATGAGACTCCTGTTCTCTGATTTCTCTGCAGGGGACAGTCTCAGCTGGGAGGATCAGTACACATGGGGGTATCTTTACCAGCCCTTGCCACAGGTCATATAACCACAATAGTCAAGATCCCATTTTGTCATGTCACTAGTATCTGTCAGCAGGCTAGCAGTGTGGGAATTAGCATTTGCACCTTATTAAAGCTACAGTAGACCCTGTTGCTCAGTGGAGTCTTCAAGTGCCTGGAAGGCATTAGACATCACACAGATACCTTGACTCCTTCTGCCTTATGGGAAACACTTCAGCTGCTTTTCCTCCCTTGCTCTTAAGAGCATGATTTTTCCTGTCGTGTGATTTTGAAGCGGGCATTCCTATGAATACAAATAATAGCTGTATAAGCTGAAATCACAGCAACTGCTGTTGACAATAGTCATGATTTAATTATAAAGATTGACTCTGTGTATCGCTTCATCCCTAAGAGGAGATGAAAGGATGTTGTGAAGTATGCTATAATCATTTTACAAAGGAGTTTAGAAAAGAAGGCAAACCTGAAAACCCTGGTTTGAAAGGACAGCTAAATAGTCAAATTGTCTGAGTGAAAACAGTGTCTCATAAAGGTTAATTCAACATAAGGTTAGTAAAGTAAAACTGAACATGTTTTGTCTTTCTGTGTTTAGTTCTCCTTTTTCCATTTAGTCACATTGTTGAGATGAGGCTATATCCCAATCAAACAGTTATAGGATTATTAGGACATGATTCCCACTTGACAGCGTAAGGTTGGAGATTTAATTTGTTCAGCTGCTGTGAGCTTCCTGAAACAACTGTATACCAAAAGAACGATTCTACATTTTTTTCTAATTCTGTTTTTCAAATATTTACTCTTACAAAATCGCTTAGCACTAAGGGTCTATGTTGTCCTTTGAAATCAATGAAGTTGGGCAGCACATCTGGTGACAGAATTAGACTTTACTTTTTTTTTTTTTTTTTTTCCTCTTAATTCTTCAATAGCAGGAATTGCCAGACATAGTATTTAAGAAAAAACCCCTGTCATGTTTGAATTTAAATGAATAATTTTGACTTTTTTTTTCATATTACAGTGTTATGGTTGCTTATCTTTCTTATGGTTTTTTTTTTTTTTGGTCATAATAGCAACAACTTTAACTGATGCCAGATTATGTATTTATATCACAGATCAGGCTGCAAATTCATTCTTTTCCAGAGAGGCAGAAAGATCATGTAAAACTGGTGACCACATGTTGACAGGCTGCATGATTTAACAAAACCAGAGGCAATCATTTAAAAGAAAAATGTTTTATTTTCTGCCAGCAGAGTATAATGGAGAGAAATTGGTTGGTATTATTTTTAAAAATTGCTCAAATCACTGTAGTTAGTATAAAATTGTCTCTGGAACTATTTCCTGTAAGTTAACCAGACATATGATTGTGTCCTTTCTCTTTTGAATACTGAAGCTCACATTTCATCTGTCTTGTGTAGTCTGTCAGGTATAATAGCTCTTTGTGATGGTTGCTTCTTTTCTTCTTTTCTGTAGCTAAACCCTCACCCACAAACCTTAAGCAATTGCTGGTTTTAAGCATCACTCAGTAGCTATTACTAGCAATCTAGCAGTCTCTGCACCTCTTTCCTCTTCTGATGAGCTTGTAGATCTATCAACAGGTAAGATCCAAGATTAACATTCAGTGTTTAGGGGTCTAAATTTCCTCGACTCCCAAGTATTTCTAGTTTACCTGACTGACACTATCCCTGTGAGGACAGGTTTTGAATACAGCAATGTGGCATTTTCAAACACAACATTTGGTACATCTTTTCTCTAGGAGCAGGGTTTGCCAGAATTGTGTTGTTCTGAAAATCTTACCTTAATTGTCTTGAGCATCTCTGTGAATAGTGACTTTTGAGGATTATCTCAAGAATTCATCATATTACAGAATGTTTCTTCTTGTTTCTGAGTTCAGCCATTTTAACCTGATTTAGCCATTTTACACCAAAAATTCTGAGGTGGTATAAAAGAAATTCTTGCCTGCTTGTGATTCCTTTATCCCTCAGAAATTAAATACAGAAATTACTACAGAAGCTCAGCCTAGATCCATCTGAGAAAATTCTACATGCCTCAGAGAAAATATGTTGTTTTCTCACATTAATGAATTAGAATTTTTCTCCCATTTTACATGCTCTATAGCTTATGGAACTTATCAGACCAGTTTCCATTTCTGCAACATAAAAACCATGACTGGCCAAGAATAACACAGGGAGAAGCACATAACTGACAATGCAGTTCAAAGCTGTTTCTCAGTGCCTCTTTCTTCTGTGAACCCCAAATTGAAAGATTTAAGTTTTTTATGAGTAGTAGCAGAACACTGTAGCCCAATGCAATGCTCTTTTAGATATGGAGTAAAATAATCTTTAAATATATCAGTTGAAGTATTGAACATGGAAATGATGATTGATGCTGCTGCATTCAGTGCTGAAATCTCTTTGGTTTTTTATGTTGAATAAAAAGAGATCTAAAATGGACACTGGAAAACATACAATGACTCAGTTTGTTTAATCAATCGAGTGTCTTGTCAAAGGGAAGGTTAAGAGGGTGACTTGATCGTGGACCGTAATTAGCCAGTCAGGAAGAAGATAGCAGATATTTGGAGTTTCTTTTGTTTAGTGGACAAAAGAATTGCAAGATTCAGTAGCTGAAAGCTGAACTCAGCAAAGTTGAAATTGAAAATAAAGACACAAAATGTTAATGGTGAGGCTAATTTAAACAGTGCAGCTGCTTAGCAATAGAAATTCTTTACATCTTGGAGTTTTCAGATTAGGATTGATACTTTTGCAAAAGAAAACAGAATTACAGGGTAATGCTATATGACCTTCCTCACATTAAAGATAGTTCCTAGATAATCATGATATTCCTCTCTGATCTAGACCTGTAAGACTTTGCAGGAAAGTATTTTATCTGCTGGCTAATTAAGAGGTCACTCAAGGCAAGGAGCTCTCCAGAAGGGGCCCTTGCCTCTGCATCGTGCTTTGTTTTGTGGTTTGGTGTTGCTCACATTTCTCATCTCTGTGACTGGTTGGGGGGGAGTTGTTTTAACAAGGACTTTTACTACTAGGTTGAGGGGTAACTGTGGCAGCTGCCGGACTGTATTTCAGAGCCCTGATAATTTTAATGCCTTTGATGCAATCTGATGGATTTAGGATATTGTTAATCTTGCTGGTAGTTGAATATTGTTAAAGAAGATAAGCATTACTTAGGGCATGAGATTTATATCAACTGTTAAAATGCTGAGACTTTTGTCTAAGTGTTATTTTTTAAAGTTCAAGGATTGTAATTGATGATGAGTGTGTTTTAAGGAAAGGTTTTGGCGTATCACTACTTTGGTCAAAAATGCATGTGTCATCAGGTCTACTCTGTCTAATTAAAGTGGTCTCTGAGGAGAATTGGGTTTTGCTGTACCATATCTGAAAACTTTGTTTAGAAATTAAATCTTGGGTATGCTGCAAGTGCCTGAAAATTAAAATACATGGTGACATACCTCCAGCACAGCAGTTACCAGTGCATGTGGCACCCCCTGGGTTGAGTACATAACCCTTGACAGCAGACTCTTTTTGGCACTTCAGGAAACACTTAAGCCCAATCATGTGTGTGACCAGTACTGGTATCTGTAAAGGGAACAAACAGGAAGAGCAGTGTGGGTTTCATGTTTACCCCAATGTATTGAAGCAGATGAAAAACTAACAATATCTTTTTTTGTATGACTTTTTGCCCTTCACCAGTGTATGTGGCACTTAGAGCTGTTCCTTGTCCCAGAGCATTAAACGGAAAGTAAATGTAATTCCTCTGCAAGGGACATTGGTGAAGGCTGTAGCCTGTCCTGGAATATGTAAGCAGTAGGAAAAGCTAATTCATTGGTAGTATAGGCGAGAGAGATGCCTGCTTGTGAAAATGTTGCTGTCTTGTGCTCTACTGACACTAATTTATACTAAACTGTTCAGGGTTCAAGCAAAGGGGGTAAAAGTGAAAGGCCTTGAAGCTCATTCATACTCTACTGAGTCAATGGTTCAGCAGCTAACCCTGCACCTTGGAGAGTGAATCTCATGCTTCTGGGAAAACAGGCTTGACTAAATCCACCAGTCAGCTTTTGGAGGCACCAGGGTCTTCTAAGACTGCAGAGTAAAAATTTTGCATGCACTACTTGGTTTTGAGCAGTCAGCCAAGGTAGCTATACCACCACCCAGGCTGACTGTTGCTTGTGTTTGTATTTTTGGGTTTTTTTTAATATGTACTTGGAGATATTTTAAAACTAGGTAGCTTGAGTATCGATGACAATGTGATCTCTGTCAGTACAGTTTTTATCACAGGCAGCAGAAAACATGCAGGGAATGAAGGCTGACAGTGGTTCTGTAGCTCACTGACTGTCCCGTTGGAGTTAAGCTTTGTCAGCTTTCAGATAGCTCAGCTGGGACTCTGAACTGGAATAGCTCCTTTGGACTGCAGTCCCAGTGTATCCCATATCCCTTCAACCCTTCTTCATGTAAAGCCTTGCAAAGACTCCCATGAGGAGGGTTCAAAACTACAGCCTGCGTATGTTCTGCATAGACCTATCAGTGTACACATACTTTTTAGATGGAAAGGAGAGAGTAAGGAGATGACGAGGATGATAATTGTAAGAAAAATAAAGGAGATAAGGAGATAAAAAACGTTATTTTCTTCAAAAAGGATCTTGATATTGTAGTAATTGAGAACACACCACTGAGAAATTTATGTGGCAGCAGTGAAAGAGAGAGGCTGGAATTCTTGCCTGTTTTTCCTGGCTCAGGGAGCTCAATTGAAGTGGATAGTTACAGAGAGCACAGCCAACTCTAACAAAATTCCTG
This sequence comes from Camarhynchus parvulus, assembly GCF_901933205.1. Taxonomy (NCBI): domain Eukaryota; kingdom Metazoa; phylum Chordata; class Aves; order Passeriformes; family Thraupidae; genus Camarhynchus; species Camarhynchus parvulus. The sequence goes on from NC_044575.1 coordinate 35,781,461, forward strand.
TTTTGGTCATCTATAAAGAGCAAACTTGAGTTGCCTGAAGGCAACGTTGTTCTCTTAGGCCTTTTGGCAGTAGTAAAACTTAACAGTATAGATAAACTACCTGGTGCAAACAAAACTTTTATAAAAATATCGAACAAAATTGTTTTCACCTGTGCTGCTGTTTATTTCAGAGCTGGTAAAATAATCCTATGGAAAATAATGGCTATAGCTGATATGAATGTTCCAGCAAAAATTTCTGCCATGGCTCTAACATAGGTGAGGAAAATAACAGCTATTGATTCAGAAGCAGATAAACTCTAACCTGCAGTGTTCTTTCTTAAAGACAGTACTCACTAAAGGAGTATAATCAGAATTTGTTCACTTCAGAGAGATTCATTTATGTAGTAGCTTATAGTTAAGCCAAAATGTAAAGCTCATATTTAAAGTGCAAGATGCTATACAGCATTTCTAGTGTGGCATATGAGATAGCGTATGTGGAGACCCTGGGCTGAAGCTAGCTGGCTTTGTGGTTGAAAGTACAATGTTTACTTCAGGCAGGCAGATGTGACACCCAGTGACACTGTGTCTCTCTTGTCCTCTTGTTTTCCCCACGTCACTTAATGGGTGCAGTTTTTTGCAATAGCTTGATGTGATTGCTGTCATTCTGGGCTACAGTCAAAATCTGGCAACAGTGTTACCTGTGCTCACTCTTTGGTTACCGATAGAAATGCTACAATAAATTTGCACTTTTCCGCTTAATGCTGGATAAATTGCTTCTTTACATATGTGGCAATATATTCTCCTGTCACATAAGTCTTGCTGTTGTTAATTGGAATTGCTTATGCTCATTGAGGGAGGAATACTTTTCATCCTGTTTTGAAAGAAAATCTGTAATCTTGAATTTGTTTCCAAACTTCAGTCATGAGGAGAGCAGTGCAGGAAATTGCTGCTGTTCCACCAAATTAGCTTCTCAGATATCCTTTTAATTGGAGACCATAACTCAGATTCTAAGTATTTTAGGAAGCTGAACAGTACAAATTGAAATACAGATATTTCCAGTAAGGGCTCAGTTCAAAGAAAGCTTTTATACACAGATGAGTCTGCTAACAAATAGCATGTCATATGATAATGAGACCATGTTTTCTTGTGCAGTTTCACATTTCCTAACTGCACTGCTGTGAAATAAGTGGAGTGTTTAGCTACTCTCTCTTAAACTGACAAATCTCTGCTAGGGATGAGTGTGCCCACTATAGACAGAACGTAGGTATTCAAAAAAAAAGTCTAAACTCTGAATCAGAAATACATCACTTCCAAATGCAATATATCACACTAGTTCAGAACATTCATTTCCGCCAAAGTATTCTGTTTTTAATGTAAAGACTTCAATTTATGTTTAAGAACAAGCAAACTATAGTACTTTGACAGCCGTTCACACTTAATTTCTTTGCATTAAACCAACAGCATTCTTTTCCACAAACATCCATTGTTAGGACAATGCTCTCAGACGGAATTTATGAGAAATGGAATTATGTTACCAAGGAGATAGCATTTACTATAATGAAGAGTAGATCCTAGAAAATGGCCCCTTTTACAGCAGCTCAGAACAGAGCCACAAAAGCAATTGATTGGTCTTGGCATTTAGTCTTATATCAGCTGTGTCATCCATAGCTTCAGGAGTGAGAACACTAATCTGAAGTGACATTTCTGTTCTGGCGGGCTTTTCTGCCCTGATGAAAGCAATTACTTCATTCCTAAATGATAATTTGCAGGAGTTTCAACCACTTTAATTGATAATTTTTTGTTCTGAGAAGTTCAATTGTGAAGTGATTAGCTGATTTGGTAAATAGAAATTTAAGGTGTGAAATGTACAAGTTGCTCCAAGGTAAAGTGCTGTTTATTGGGTGCTGCAAAATTGCTTGATAAAACTGAGGTTTCTCTATTATCAGGAGGCTGGCAATTGCTTAGTTCAACATAGGAAGAAAAAAAAAGACGAAAACACTAGCGTTCTAGTTGTAGAATTTGGATTTGAACTAGTGTATCACAGCTCACTTAAAGGTTTCTCTAACAAGATGTACATTAGTTTTAAAAGATTGTGCAGGATGGCAAGTTTGTAATGCTTCAAAAACCTGACATGTTGCTATTATTATGTTTTAGTGACTCACTTTGGAAGTAAATCCTGTTATTTAAACAGTTCAACAAAGGTACTTACTGGTGTTAAAACATTCAGTTTAACAATTAGTTCAAGCATACACAAACCATTTCCTTGAACCATGTTTGTATATTTAAAACAAAGGAATCCTCTTCTGTGAAACTACAACACCTAAAAACCAACTTCAAGTCTTACTGATACAATAAAAAGCTTGGCTTAATATAGGTATTATTTTTTATAAGTTTTGCAGTAATTGTTAAAGCACTTTTGGCAAAATATTTTTTTTCTTTCTACAAGGAAAAGAAAGGTTTTAATAGAAATCAGTTCTGTCATATTTCCCTACACGGTGAAAAAATAATGGTCATTTCATGTGTTAAATGAGAAATATAAAGCAAAAATGAAGGTCAAACTGATTTAGCACATCAAACAGTCTTTGTCAGCCAAGCTTAATATATCCTGAGTTTGTGGAACAAATGAAATTTTGCTGCTATGTTACACTTTGCTTCCAAACAACCATTACAACTGGTTTTATATATTGTGTGAGCATCAGACCATCAAACAGTGCATCTTTACTGACGTGTTGCTGCAGTGATGATCTACAGCAGCAATCTGCCATTTATATAAGGGCAAAATGTGCATCTATATTTAGTTGTGAAATTGGCCTATTATACTCTTGATGTTTACAGAGGCTAACATAAATTAATGATGACAGCTATGAGCAGTGCATTAGTTAAGCAGCAGAGCTTTTACCTTGAACTTGAAGGTTCCAGCTTTAACTTCCAGCATATACTATACAGCTTTCTTCACACATTAAAGAAAGTCTCAAAACATTATTTTTTCTTAGACAGCATTAAATAGCTTTAATTTCTGGACTAGGCCCTTGATGATAGTATCAGATAATTTACCACTTTTTTTTTTGCAAATTCTTGTCTGTAAGAATGGTGATTTTTATGATGGGGCAAAAATACACTCCCCTGAAAAGTGTTTGGTCATTGAAAGGGTCTGATTTTACCAACTTGGAACTTAGACAGATGTCAGATATCCTTTGTCTGATAGAAAGAGCAGATTGAGGAGGCAGTCTGCCTCCCTTGGTTATGTAGTGCACTTTCACCTGAAAGTCTCTTCATGCAGCTCGTGTCAGAGCAAGTGTAGACACTGTGGTAACTATAGATCCCAGTTAACTATGACCACAGATCTGACAAGTATGTAGGTGTTCAAAGGTTCGCAAGTTAAAATGATGAAGTCTTTGATGAATTTTTGATGGATGAATTTTTAACACAAGTCGACCTTTCTCCTTTGAGGCTGCATGCTAGATTAATTGATAAATAGTGAGACTGAGCAATGTTCGGATCTCCTAAGCAAACAAGTAGAAAAATCCATAAAAATCTGCTGTCTGGCTTCTCAGATCTACTTAAAAAGAAAGAAGGTAAAATTTAATGTGGCTTTTGATTTTGGAGGTTTTCCCCTCACAAAAGTAGTGTCCTTTTTTAGACATTGGTAACTGTTATTATTAGTCTTGAAGTTCTTGTACTTTCAGTTCAGAAACAATCTTTGTGAAAAGAAAATCTACGAATGGGATAGCAGAAAGAAAAAGCAAAGAAAGGGAAAAAATATCAAGTCAAAAAGTTGTCTTAGAAGAAAAGAAATCCCCAAAGATAGCAAAATGTAGTGTAGAAATTAGAGGTAAACATATTAACATACCTTCATTATCAATTTTTCAGAGATAATTGAATTAGTCTTAGAAGGTTGAGTGCAGATTTTTTCTTCTTTTAATTTACATCTACAGGAGCATTAGCTCTCTTGCTTCATTCTTTTGTATTTTGGATCTACTATACTAAAAAATATCCAGTTTCATGCATATTTGTGAAGTCTCTAGGGCATAACCTTTAGAAAAACAGAACAAAAGAAATTGATAATAGCAAGCCTCAGGCTCATGCTACCACCAATGGTGATGTTTGACTTCCAAAACGGGTCTTTTTAACTGTAATATGTGCAATTATGCAGTGCAGGTTGGTTTCCTTTACTTCCTTCATCTTTCCTACAGTCTAAATAATTTTTTTGGAGTCTGAAAATGTGCACTGCTGTAGTCACTTGGATTGAACAGTGTTTCTGAGATGCTACTATTAACTTTTGAAAAAACATCAGGAATATGAAGAGTCATATAGAAGTAAAATCAATAAATATTCCAAATAATTGGGTCATTTAAATATTGATGCTATTCCATTCTTTGAACTTCATTAGAAGTTTAATTGTTCAACAACATCAGTGAAATGAAAGAAGATTTTTATATGATAGAACATGGCTTATGGGTGGTCACCTATCAGTAGAGCAGGACATTATCTTAATGAATTGCCCAGGCATTAAAAGTCAGATTTTAAATGTACTTGTTTTAAATGGACTTAACTGCCCTCCTTGTTTTCACTGGTCAACTTGAAGCCCCAGAAAAGATTCTGAAGGATGTGGCTTTGAGGGAACAGGTAATGGATTATTTTTGTAATAGATCAGAATGTATAAACATTTCTATTAGTCAAATTTTGATAATAATCCACTACATTGTATAACATAAATACATAAATTATGTAAATAGGTTATTAATAACAGAGGAAAGGACCTAAAGTTGATTTAAATACGAAAATGTCCAAAGTATGGTAATATTATGTCCCATCATATTAGTGTGGAACAAAGTAAGAAAAGAAGAGGATCTTTCTAGTAATATTGATACAGAATTGCACAAATTCACATATATGGACTCAGGAGCAGCATAAATTTATTGCTTTATGTAATACTGTAACTATGCTCACTAGCAAGTAAGCCTGCTTGTGTTCTTTATATTGGGAAGGACTATACACAAAGGGACATGTACAATTTAAAGTCTCTTTCGGAGGGCTGAAGGGGCTGGATCACTTATCTCCAAATATTTTTGTAGCAGATTCATTGTGCACTCTAATGTTGCAGAGCCTTTCCTTATATCTGATTTCTTTTCTGTGAAATGGTTATAACATTCATCTGACTTTCTCCTTCAGAGAGTTGGATCCTGTTTATAGTGGACCTTTCACTGCTTGACTTTAAAAGACTAGACTAATAGAAAAATATACACAGACACATAGTGCTTCTTTCTCTATAAAGCCTGTTATAAACATTATTAGATATTAAGTGTTATTTGTATACTATATCTGAAGTTGCTGCTACTAATCCACATTGTTGTTAGGGGCTTAAGACTACTGCTCAGTAACAGCTGGGTTAAGAAGTATGAAAATGTTTAGTATATAAGAAAAACTGTCCTGTTCTGGTAGACTTTTGCATTTCTAAAATTTCTGCTGAAACTGGGGAGGATTTCAATGCCATTCTCAAAAATACTGTGCGTCCTTTGTGAGACTTTGCCATATTTCTCTGGTTCACAAGCAGAGAAGTGAATGGAAAATGAGCAGTAACTATGAAAGCACAACACAGATAAGCTGTCCATTGGCTCAAGCCACTATATCTCGAGTTCAGCAGTCCATCTGTCCCTCAAACCTTGTTTTATGGCTGTTGCTTCCAATCCAATCTCTATTTGTGACAAGTCCAATGAAGGTACCATAAATCCCAGCAGTGCTGTTATGTGGGGCTGGGCAGAGGGAGACAGATGTTCTGAGAAGCTTTGCTGGGGGGTCTCTCCTGCATCAGGTTTAAGGGAACAGTGTAGGTGAAATGTAAATGTGAGCTGCCTTTCTAAAACTGGGCAAGTCTACAAACCGCTACTTTCCAAGCTATATTTTGAAACTGCAAGCAAAAGTTATCTGTAACAGCAATCATTCCCCTGTTTTTGTTCAAAATGCAAATTCACATAATTCAGTTATTTCACTGATTTTTCCTGCCAAAACTGAGACACAGAAGTGAGGTATTGTTATGACCCTGAGATTAGCTCAGTTGGTTACAGCGTGGTGCTAATAACACCAAACACCAACGTCATGGACTCTTTCCCCATGTAGGCCACTCATTTAAGTGTTGGACTTGATGATCCTTGTGGGTCACTTCCATCTCAGAATGTTCTGTGATTCTGGGAACATAGAAAAAAACCCCTTGTCTAGGTCAGTATATCTGTTGATATGCTATAATATGTTTGATTGCTATTAAATGCTGCAAAAATTAGGATCTGTGATTGTCCCAACTTTAAAGTGACAGATGTTAATTGGTCAGACATGTGAAGGTTGTGGGTGTGCACACAGACATGAATACTTGTATATACTTATGAATGTAAAGTATATAAAATTATGTGAAATAAAATATAGAGGAGGTTAAGCTTGGAATGACCACAAGCACAATGAAATCACAAGTGAGTTACGAGTACCAATAAAACTTTTATGCAGCACCATATTATCATGTCTTCTGCATCTGATGTGTCTTCAATAGAAAATCTACTTTAGAAATGTCATGTATACCATTTTAGAATTATATGATAGTATTTATTGTACCCTTTCATCTGTAAAAGCCAGACCACCTGTATATCAGTCCATCTGGAAAGGCCCTAAAAGGAGAAATAAAATATATTTTAGAAACCATATCTAAAATAGCATTAGTCTTCAAGCCATGAAATATCCTGTTTATATGGTCCTGCTTCTCAGAATTATCAGGAGCTATCAGCTGGAAACCTCTTAGTCTTCTTTAGAGGACTCTCTATGTGGAAATTCTATGAGAAATGTCTTCCTAAGGGAATGCATGAAATTTCACTATTGTATGACAACATCATCCTTTTGCGTTGTACCCTGATGCACCCTGATCCAATTGTCTTAGATACTATCCTTTCTCCACAGGAGGCAAAGAGGGAGCAATATTTATATCCCTTGGGTATATTTCCCACTCTTACTCTCTTGTTGGTACTGTAGATATTCTATTTAGATTTGCTTGACTGTTAGGGGATCTTCTCTGTCATTTGAGAACTCTTAAACGTGTGGTGCTTGCTTTGTTGGTGCTTTCTGTTTTTGAAAGCCACTTAGTAAACATGTGTGTAGTTCCCCACACTTTAATTTTTCTTATTAGCGAAAGAGCCTGTGTATTTCTAAGTTTTTGCAGCCTGATACTTAACAAATTCATTCATGTTCCAAGGACCACCTCTAGTTCCAGGTGTCATATGACAGGAAGCAAGATGAATTTTGGTTGTGTGTCAGCATCACTGCTTTCTGTTGGGAGCTTCACATTCCTCTTTTCTAGCATCCTCTTGGGATTATTAGTGCCAGTACTTTGCTTTATTAAGAGCATCTGGCAAGGAAGCTGATGTTGCCTATCAGCATCACAGGTGCCAGAGAGGATTAACAGCCATGTTTAGGTTGTATCTAATGAATTCTTGCATCCTGCTGAGGAAATCACTGCTCCCAAATTAAGGACCCATTTTATCAGCATAACTGCAGTGTCCAACAGTACAGTGTATTTCCCTAGTAGAATTACACAGAGTAGAAATTAGGACTTGTGTGCACATATTCACAGACACTCTTTCTTAATTTAGCTTGATGGCACTGGTGCCAAGAGAAGTGCTTCAAGTTACAAATTCCTTGACTTGATTAACCCCATGAAGCTTCCACAAATGAAAATATAACAAACGGTTGGGAGAAAAAGTGAGTTATCCTCAATACTGTTTCTCAAGCGTTTATTTTGTTTATCGTGTCAGCTCCCCATCCCTTCTACTTTTTTTGTTGTGTAGCTTTGAATAACCATAGGTGGCTTTCAAATATTTGTTTGCTGACACAGGGAGCCTCACTTTTCAGCTCAACTGACTTCCATTGCAAGCTGTTACTGATCCAGTAATGTTTTACATAAGTTTACATTCCAGTATATTATTCAGTTTCAGCAATCTCCTGAAGCCTCTATGGGACTTGTAAACGGTGGATTTAGACATTGGTGTTTCTAAGGAATATTCTATCACCACTCAATTTCTAACCACCACTCATTTTTCAGTTTCAGAAGTTGCTGAGATCTGTAATTTTTCTGATTTGTTTTACTAGGGATCTTTAACAATCTCCCATCTTACATAGGGATATAATTAAGTGCTTTGGGAAGAAGGTCCTTGGTGCAGTTTCAGAGCAGGTCTGTAATCTCAATTCTTCTACTAACTTGATTTGGGGACTTGAATTCTCAGGCTTGGCTTCCAGGAAAAAAAAGGTGGTGACAGGTAGAAAAGGCCAAGTCTTATGCCATGAAATTGAGCTTTCACTTGGAAGCAATTGTGCAGAGACATTTGCCTGCCTTTTCCTTGTGTCACTGTTGTATATATTTAACTTGTGAGGGCATACTACTTTGGAATTAATGGGACAGTTCATACCTCACAGAGTTGTAGCTCCCATATGTCTGTGTATACATCAAATACTTTTATCTGTTGTATTTAATGCACCTTTTGAGGGATATCCATGATGGTAGATATCTAAAATTTGAAATTTGAGAGAGATGCATCTACAATGAACATTGTGAAATCTTATTTTTCAGGCACTTTTTTTCCTAGAATATAGTTTACAAGTCAAGGTGCTAGCATTATATGTAGAGTTTATAAAACCAAGTATGTGCTTTACTATATCATTCAGTAGGATTCTGTATCTTTAGCTGTGAGTAAGGATGTGCTGTTTCCTCCCATACCTTTATCTCACCATTCCTATTTCTTAGCCAGACTGTCTTTTTAAATATAATTACTATTGGCGTGGAATTGTGTAGGGAATGTAACATGTTAACCATACTAAGGGAACTGTCATGGAGGGATTTCATTTGTGTGTTAAGGGCCCAGCTGATATGCCCTACCAAGTCTGAAGTGGCAGAGATGGCTACAAAAATGCAGGTAGTTATGAATATTAAAGCAAGAGAAACTCTTCATTTTATTCCCAAGTTAGAAAAGCAGGTAAATAGAGCTCTTAGCTCCATGGTGTTTTATCTGCATGCCTTAATTCTACTGATTTACTTCATATGTCAGAGTGCTTTTGTAGATCTCGTCATTATGACTTTTTTGTTGATAAATCCAAGGTTTCAGAAAGGGTTGTGGAAGGTGGAGGAAAGCATTTGTTATTCCATTATATACTGGTTGTATTCTAGTTCTGTGGTAAAACAACTAGTAGCTAATGGAGTTGTGGCTTTAACTTCATCAAATTAGTAAGTAAACAAATGAAGCAAAGGAAAGATAGAGCCTTAATGAGGTACAAGAACAGTTTCTACTCACCTTGCACAGTGATGGACAGACACCAGCACCAGCCTGAGTCTATCAAGGTGGATGTATTGTGAAGCTTATAATATCCTGAATTGAACACTTTGCTCTATGTAAAAAAAAAGGAAAAAGCCCCCAGGTGTTGACCATTGTCATCCCACTGCATTCAAGGAGTTTTACACCAATTAAACAAATAGTACAGGAGTAAAATCTGAATTAATTTGTGTATTCTGTATTAGTGGTAGCAAATGATACATTGATGAAACAGGACTAAATTAATGTCTTTGCATTTCCAACAGCTCAGTGTAGAGCAGAAGGTCCTTTCTGATCAGAAGGTTGTCAGTCTGCCATGTATGTGGTAGTGAATTACAGTCAGAAATGTGAATCACAGAACTGTATTAACAGCTTTCTCACCCCACTGACAAAGGTTACTGCTTCCACTACAAAGACAGTTGAACAACTCCTGAAGAGCAGCTTCATGAAACACAGGAATTTTCACATTATTGCACCAGACTTACACTTCTGTGTCTCAGCAGTTAGTGTACAACCTGTTTGGTAATCTTGGCTGCGCTGCAGCACCTGTCAGAGGTGGCAAACACTAGAATCATCTGCTTTTAACCTTCTCCCAAGAGTCAGAATATGATAAAAATTAGGGCAAAATTGGGTGAATGAGTGAGTCAGTGAGAAGCAATGGCACCTAGACATATAAACCCCACATGTGCACAGTATTCTTGGGATTTTTTTCTTGAGACTGACAGCTGACAAAGGAAAGGCAGGCTAAAAAGGAAGTGGCTAAAGTGATTTAAAAGTAGTTACATAATATGTTGACCACCACTTAAACTCAAATATTATTGTTACTTTCAGTCATTTGAGCGTGAAGCACCATTTAATATATCCTGAATTCTGTAGATCCATATGCAACAGCATTTCGCAAATGTGGTAATTTGAAGAGAAGACCAGCAGTGAAAAAAGTAAATTGGTTAAATGTGAGAGAACACTAATACTGACGAATGTCCTACTTTCTTTATTTTCTTTCAGTTTACAAGCTTTGAGGAAGGAAAAGTCCCGAGATGCTGCTCGCTCTCGCCGGGGAAAGGAGAATTTTGAGTTCTATGAGTTGGCAAAGTTGTTGCCACTGCCTGCAGCCATTACCAGCCAGCTTGACAAGGCATCCATCATCCGACTTACAATTAGCTATCTGAAAATGAGGGACTTTGCTAATCAAGGTGATCCTCCATGGAACTTGAGGATGGAAGGACCTCCACCTAATACATCAGTTAAAGGTATGGAGTAAATATTGTTGTGTACTATAGAATATGGTAGCCTTTAGTAGCCTCTAAATTGAAATTTTTACCTTCATCCTTTCTTCTTTCCCTGCATATCAAATCCTTTAAAGGGATTCAAATGTGGAAATCTGAGGTCTGCATGAGAAAGACACCATGTGAAGGTGAAATAAACCTCTTATTTTAATTTTTTTTTATTTACCAAGAAACCTATGATGTAACTGTTACAGCTGTAAGTCTTCTGGGTGATGTAGACTAAATTCTTTCAAATTATTTACGTGTTATTGTGTTGCTTTGTTTTAGTATTTTATATAAGTATATGTTTGAGAGGAAAATGGCATTATTCCTTGATTTGACAACTCAGTCTCTTAATTTTCTGGCTATACCTTAAAGGTAGAATCACATATTTCTGAAGTTTGAAAGCATCACATCCAAATACTTAAATCTTCAGCTGAGAGACTAGGATATTATTTATCCTCTTGTAATGTCTATAGAAATTATTTTGACTTCTGAGCCAGTAGACATTGATCAACAAAATAGACTGTTTTCAGTATTAAAAGATCTCTTTTAATGCTCAAACAAGCAGTTGCGGAGCAAAAGCAGTGTTTTAGATGTGAGTTGGCACAAAATAGAGGCTGTGTGTATGTTGCTCCTAAACAGTCTTTCCAATGACCTGTGTAAAGTGGACTTTTTTGGTAATCTATTATTTTTTTAACTAACACTACCCATCTGGATGAGTGTGATCTCTGTCTGATAGGTATTTTATATTAGGGACTAAGTTGCAGTAACAGAAATCAGGGTTACCAGACTTGGGATTTCTGGGTGTCCTGGCTTTAGCAGCCCAGAATACTCCCTTATTTTAGCTACTGCTCTCACGTTTTGAAGGAAACATATATTTGGAAGAGGCATATGAGATTTGAGCACTTCCAGTTTTTTCCATGAATCATGAACTATAAACTCTTAATCTACACTAAACCAGATAGAATGTATACAGCATATGGCAAACAAAGAAGCCACCTTTAAGGGTTGAGGGAGGAGGTAGAAATAGAATCTTATTTATCAGCCCACAGCTGTCCATGAAGGGTTACTTGTATTGATGCTGCAAAGGAATTTACCTGCTCTTCCATTTAAAGGAAGTTATATTATTTAAGGAAAGTTAAAATTTTCAAAGGATGGAGAGAGGTATGGGGGGCAAAAACCAACACAGATTCAGACTGACGATTTAGTAGCTGGACATAGTTCCATCATTTCATATATTTAATTTATATTATCTGCCACATCATATATAATTCTCATGGAAGAAAAAAAGCAATAATTACATCATCCAGGGCATGAGTGTAACATGGTTCATTAGGCTTCTGATATAATATGCAAATGTTCCCCATTTTTACAGGATGAGAGTTTATTCTCAGGCAATTAAACATTTTTTCAAGGTAGATGTAAAGTGGACTCTGCTGTACAATCTATGATCTGTCTGTGCTTCTACAAGCTGTCCTATGTTACTGAAACTCTGAGCTTTGCCAATCTCTGTATATTTTTAGAGTATCTGGGATCTATTTTTCATTATCCTCTTCTGGAATATATACCTGAATACCAAATCTTCATTTTTGTGCAAAGATTCTAATGAAGAAAAGAATTTTAAGGAAGAACAAATTCTTATTCTTAGACAACAACATCACTAGTCTGATCTAGATTAGTGTTTCTCCCTAAAAAAGAGCAGGGTAAACATTTAATGTCTGTTCACCCTGTCTGATATAATAACCCTGCCCCTCCAGCCATGGAGTGCTATGGTTCTCATTCCTTTAGGTACAAGGGGTATTGGGGCTCAGGAAGGGGTTTTGACATTTTTTTCCTCCTGTTTGGGTGCTTAGCTTAATGCTAAGTAGGATTGTATTATTTATGTGTCAGTATATTGAAACAATGCTTGATGAAAATGTGTTTCATTGTATAAGAATTCCCCATAAGCAGCTTTAACTGTGTACTACAGGTATATTTTATGATTTCACCAGTTCTCCTTACATAGAAACCTGTTAACACATTCTGATGAAACATTCATGAAATTACGTCAAAAGAAATTCAGTTTCATTTATTAAGGGTGCTTTTTGCTGCCCTTGAAGAAGTTCATATGTATAAACAAGCTCACATAAATAGCTTGCAGGTTCACGTGAAGTATGGATGATAAACCTACAATAAAACACTAGTCATGCTTTGTATGTGCACAAGCAATCTTCTGAATAGACTTAAAGATATTTGGGAAATTATTTGAGTGGTACTTACATTGTATAGGTAACTGCTATTTTTTTCTTCCCCCAAATGTGTTGACCTGCTTCTGTTAATAATTCATTTTGAAAGCTTAGTTTTAAATTTTTCCCCCAATACTGTACAGCAATTAAATAATTTTAATTCAGTATTTCAGAAAGGTCCTTTACTCGGCCCTGTATTTATCACAGCTTTTCTTAGAAGTCTGTAAAGGCTGATGAGTTTGTTTTCTTATGCCTATTGTGTAGTGATCACTACAAGTTGTGCTTGCAAATGAGGGCTCAGGTAACTCCATCTAATACTTTCAGAGTCAATTACTTCATGAAAATATTTTGAGCAATTGGAAAGTAACAGATAGTTTTCACCATTATTTTATAAATATCTGTATTGTAATAATACAGATCAAATCTGCAATGAACATTATGCATTATTCAAGAAATGACCAGGCATTCTCAGCAGTGTTTCAGCTAAATAACTGATGATTGTAACCTTTAAGGAAATCTCATTGTGGTGACTATTGGTAAATCATTTCTCCATTCATAGTAATCTTTATTTAGAGGCGATCTAAAAACCATTATATCTTTTATTAATCTTAAAAGCAATAGGCAATGATTTGAAATTTGCTAAAAATGGAAAAAAAATTCCATCCTCTAATACAGCAGACTTCAGTCATTTTTCTTTTACTACATTGTCTAGGGCTTTCTGTGTATAGGAAATTTCAGTCCTTATAAACAAATGCACACACAACTTATAGCAGATAAGTTTAAAGATAGTTCTTAAGGACTGGGGTGTAAATATATGTGGAAGAAAATAATCAAGATGTTACTTATAGTCAGTAGGAATAAAATTTTTAGTCTTTGAAAGTACATACAATGTGTTATCAATAACAGTACTACTCTCCTCTGTTTCCACCCTTCTAAAAGTCTTCCATTTCTGGAATATATTCTGAGGATGACAGTAAATGAGTTGCTTACCAATTTTTAGAACTAAAATCTGAGTTTTCTGAAAGTTGTATAGAAATGGAAGTATTTTAATTTTATTTACTGTGTGTTCAGGCAGAAAGTAGTGCCTTATTTTGCATGGAACTTGAAATCATCTTGTGCATTCTGGTACTAGGCCCTGTAGTCCTGTTCCAACATCAAACTCTTGTGAGGACCTTTGTGTTTTGGAATATTGTCTTCAAATTATTGACTTTAAATTTCATTGCACTTTTGGCACAAACTGTTTCTAAAAGCATTTAAAGATCATGCAAATTTTCATATTTTTTTCCACTACATTGTGGGTCTTTTTGCTAAGCCACATGTTTTTCCTTTTTTTTTTTTTGTTTTTTTTTAGTAGTGAAAGGAGGAAGAGACAGGAGGAGTGTGAAGCATGGTGATGTTCTTCAGTGTGTTGAACGTGTTTGGCTGATGAAAAGTCATGCTGCGTATTTTGGTTTTGGGCAATCTTTGGAACATTGGTTCTGACTCAGGACCACTGCCACTATAAAAATAAACTCATGACCCTTTGCCTTGAATAGAGTTCCCGACTTTTAAAATTTCTGTTTCTTTTATCTGGTAATCTGTGCCTAATTTTGCAATCCTTGTCCTGGTAATTTGCCATGATGACATTGAAATAGTTATAATTTTTTAATTCTTTTTTTTTCATTGAAGTGAGGTGTTAATTTCTGTCTTTGGAGATACAAATGTTTTTGCAAGGCGAATCTTATTTTTGTTAAATGTAAGGCAACTTTGGATATGTCAAGTTAAAAGTGAGCTTATAGTTTTTATTTTTCTATGCCAAATCTTTACATTTTATGCTGAATAAGTAAAACAGCTCTTACTTCTGCTGTAAGAGAAGAGATGAGTGAGAGATTGTAGCTGAGGAGCAAAAAAGAATTTCAGTAAATAGTACTGACTGACTGGTAGGTTGTGTAAAACTGTCACTGTTAGTTTAGCTATCTCTACTTTTGGTGTTCCATATTCTGCAATTAGGTAGTTTAACACAATTGTATTCTGGAATTAATATATATCAGTTGCAGAAGAAATAAGATTTTCTCAGAAGTATTTGTGGTGTATTGAAATATTTATTGTCCAAATTGTTCCTGTTCAATGTAAGTAAGTACAACTCTGAAAAGTTCCAAGCCATAAAGCACTCAATGTTACTTCAAGTCTGTATTGGTAGAGAGATTAAAAAAAATTGATAACCGTAAGAAGAAAAATTACACTTTAAAACAAAATTGCACATTTTTCCTTTAAACTAGCATGCTTTTCAAAGGTTCCATTCTCAAGATAAACAAAGTATGTACGTCTAGGCTGAAAATGAACTTGATGTCATATCATACTGTGGGGCTTGGGGTTGAGGAAATAAGTCCAGCACTTTGAATTCTCTGGGAAAGAAAACAAGCAATAATGATAATTGGAAAGTATGGTAATTGTTATCCCAAATGTCAAGTGGAATTACTTTCATTAATTTAAATATCTTTTTCTAATATATTTTGTGCTAAATATGTATGCATTTATAAGAGATGAATAAGTTGTTCTTTTCTGCATGACCTCATTGTGGAAACACTTTAAATAACATTACCTGTTGTTAGCCTTTAATATTTTAAAAGGAAAGTTCCTGAGCAGGAAATTCAAGATAGTGCAAGCCTTTCCCTGCTAAAACCCACAAGCCTTCCAGAAAGACCAGCCTTCTGTTCTGAACCCCTACACAATTCTGTCTCAGGGAAACCGTCTATAAGGGCAAAGTAAAATTATTTTCTTCCATAGTGTTTTTGGCCTAAGATCATGTTTTTCAAAGCTTGATATGGAAAACTCAATCAGATGAAAACAGGATAATGCAGATGAATTGATGGTGTTTCCTTGAGATGAAAGGGTCTCCAAATCCAGATCCCTTGTGCAGAATTTCTGCTCTCATGCTGGAGAATTCAGATAGCCCTGTAATTTATTTCTCCCTGCCTTGCAGGCATTGTTCTTATGAGAATCTGATCCCTGTTTATATATAGGGTACTGTTGGCTCTGACTGTGTATCAGTACTAACCACTGATTGTAAACATGCTTATCCATTGTAAACCTGTTTATGTGGCAGTGCAGCCATAGGCAGAGGTGTCTCAATCTTCAACCTATTGCATGAGTTAAACATGACTAAGTTTTTTTGGAATGTAACAGAAACCAAGTGATGAAAATTTCCAGAAGTCAGTAGTAAATCATGAATGTTCCCTGTGAGAATTATTGATGGTTTTCTGGTATGAAAGATATGGAACCCAGAATGAGGTAGCTCAGTTTGAATCTCATTGTCATAGACAAGATGAATTGAATGTGGGGCTGAGTTGGTTGTTGCCTGGTGACAAGTGATCATGACCTGATTGACTTCAAATTTGGCAAATGGGGGAGGGTGTCAACAAATATGCTTAATGCATTTCAGGGACTGTTTGCCTAGTGGGGAAACTGATGGGTGAAACTGATCATGAGGAAAAATTTTGAAGAAAAAAATAAAATAATAGAATAAATAAATAAAATAATAAAATAAAAGTTAGAGTTAGAACCCCTAAGGCTAGAACTCGTAAAGAAAAAAAAAAGTTATAATTTCCTATGCACTTGAAAATTCTTAAACTGTGTCCTTTTTCAGAATGACAGTAAAATAATTAACTTGAAAAAATATGTATATGTATTTATAGAAAACTTAAGGCATTAAAGGGAGATATATATATACATATAGCAAGATAAACCGGACTATCTGAAGTGCAGAATATTGGCAAAGACAAGTAGAGACATTAAGAAAAAATCTAATGGGATTGGAAGAATTTAAGAAAGAACAATTTTATGTGTATTAAAAATGTTAAATATTTCTGGCAACAGTATAGACTCTTTAGCAGTAAGGTATAATAAACTTTTAATGATGCAGAAAAGGAAGAAGAGTTTGATAAGGTTTATTTAAGTGCTTGCTTGTACAGAATCAATTCTACAAGTATCTCTAGTTCTGGTTACAATACAGTACAATTTTCAAGACAATCCATACTTTGCAGGTGCTGGTGTTGTGAAGTTTATACTACTGAGCTGTTTCAGCCTCAAAGCATTGTAGGCCTTCTGAGTCAGAGGTTATTTGGGAAATTTCCTGCACAAAAGGGATAAAAGCAAGATTTTATTTTTCAACAAACATGGATAAATGGAAAATAATTATTATCAAACAAACCTAGCTTAAATGTCTGAAATTGCAAGTCCAGTCAACTAGGATTTGCATTGTATACTGAAGTATTTGTAAGGCATTTGGAGTCCTAGTTCATAACAATTATGGTTTTGAAATATTGTAAGAATATTATGTTGTCAGAATGAGGTTAAGCACATTAACTGTATAATTAATTGCTCTTGGAAAGCGAATTAAAGTGAAAGTCACTATTAAGAAAGGAATTTCTGTTTTTCTACAGAAAAATCTACAGAAAAATCTGAGAGAGAATCTGCTCAGGGTATGATCATCAGGAAACTGGGATTAAACATGGCTTGATTGCTGATTTAAAATTCCCAAATTACAATGATGTTTGGATCATAGACAATGATCTATTCAGCTTAGTAAATTAAACCTAATTTTTTTTCAGTATAAGAATGTTGGTTTTTTAGTGCTGTTGTAGTTGTTATTATTACTATGACTACTACTATTACTACTATTATTATTTTATTGTAGTCATTGCTGTCCTAAATGCTAGGCTACTGGTGTTAAAGGACTTTGAAAAGTTCTGGGTTTTTGTGAAGCAGAACAGAAATCATGGGAAAAGCATTTAAAGTTCAGTTTTTGTGGGGTTTTTTTTTTGGGCTTTTATTTTCATGAAGAAAGTCATAAAAAGAACCTACCAGATCCTTCCACTTCTATTAGCAGAAATGAGTGAATGATTTACTTTCTCGTGGTGCTTTATTTGTATAATAAAAAGTTCTATCCATCACTTCTGTGGAGACACAAAGCATTTACTGCTGATAACAAATTAATACTTGTTCTAAAATGTTGTCAATCAAATGTCAGTCCCTAGAAGAGTTGTTTATTGCTAGAACTTTACCTTGAAACTTAACAATTAAATAGGAAAACAAGCGAACAGTCAGTGTTTTAAGAGTGAGGAAATAAAAAGATGACATTAGTGTCTTTTCTCTCACAGCAACTACTGTATTTCCATTCTACCACAATGCAATTCATCTTCCTTTCTTGTGCAGTTACAATGATTTGGTCAATATTGCATATTTTTATCTTCTTTTAATGGTTTATTTTTCTTAGCTATTTGAGGGTTTTTTTTTTTTTTTTTGAGTCCAGGGCTAAAACCCCAAATATCAAAATATCTTCTTCTTGTATTCGGTCTCCAGGGCTGACTCTCTCCTTTTTGTAGTCCTGCATCTTTCTGTACATGTATGCATCCTTAATGCAGCCTTTGTAATGAAAACAATCTGGTGAAGAATACTAATATTTAAAAGAAAGTCCAAAGTTTTTAACTTTTCACTTTATTCTTTCTTCCTTCAATGTGGATGACTTTCTGTAGAGTAGTCCTTAGCATGTCAGTAAAAATTCACTCCTAAGTCGAGAACATACTTTCCTCATTCCTGCTAAAAGGTGGTGGGTGTTGGCATTACAATTCATGGTTGAGAATATTGGTAGTGTTGGCTGAGTGGGTTTTGGCAAAAGCACGGGCTTCTGACTTGCAGAGGTAAATATATCAGGAGGAGTAGAGTATTGATGGTTGCTTTAGCTCCAGCCTTAGTAGTGATACTGAAATAAACCAGGAAAAGCTTTCAAATTAAAACAAAATTAATTTCTTTTCACTATAATGACATGGATCTTTATCCAGTGGAAATTTCTGTGTAAAAGTCAGTGCCACAACATTCGCTTTTCCAAAGTTCTTAATAAAATGCTTCCATATGATTTTTACATTCATGTTTTATGTTGCATGGGTTAGCTCCAGGTGGTCTTTTTTGGAAGCATGAATATCTTAAATTATATGTGCAGTCTACATAACTTTTTGAAATAACGCACATGGTGGGGTTAGCCAATTACAGATGTGCAATGAATCCGGTGTGCCAAAAGCGCTTGTTCTGCTTTTTGCTTGTAGTAATCAGGAACAGTAATCACTGCTGTAGGTTTTGATATGTAAAATGAAAAAAGGCTGTTGCTATCTGCAAATTGCAATATCTGATGGAACTTCTATTTGTCTTTTTATTCACCCTTTTCTGAGCAGAAGTGTCTTTGCTATGAAGAGTGCTTTGGACAAAGCCTCAGTCAAACTTAATATTGTAGCACACATTTTGCAAATGAAAGCAGTTGAGGGATAGGATCTTGTTCTTGGATTTAATAGTTTCAATATAGCATTCATACCTTAGTCTCCTCAGCTGGGCAGAGAATGTAAGGACGTACATAGAGCCCTGCAGCATTCAACAGAGCTTAGTCTTCTATTATTGTAGCTTATTGGTTTTCTGGGTCATCTGAACTTCTACCATATATCTCTTGTTGAATGAATCCTGCTTTTAGATTGGGGTCCTTAGTGGAAATAAAGCACTGCAACTGAATGGGCTTTTACAATACTTGTCATACCAAGAGTTACATCACTCTATATTGCAAGTAAAAGATTATGATGCAAAATATTTTGTCTGAAATGAAAGAAAACACAAAATATTTTTTTGAAATAGAAAACCTATGTTTCCCATATCATATGCTTGCAGTTGTAAATTTACTAGCATTTTCCAAAGTGACTGTCTCAACATTTGGAGCAAATAATAGAGACCTGGAAGCGAAGCATATGGATTTAATAATAATATTTATTTTCATGTAATAGTTATATTAGATCCCTCTGATCAACTGAGCAAGATTTAGATACTGACGGTAGATCCAGCAGTTTTAAAAACCAAAGTGCACTGATTTTATATTTATATAAATGCAACCACAGTCTGACCAAAGTTTGACCACAATATCAACGCAGCTTAATTTCTGCAACTGTTCTCTTTGAAGCCAGAGGAACGAAATCGAGTTTCCACCAAATCCCTATGCTCTTGTGGTCTCCCATTTCAATCAAGGATATAAAGTAGAATACAATGAATCCATAGTAAAGACTTTCCCAGGACATTAGAGAGATCAGTAAAAACTGTTTTCATTAGCTGTCAGTAATTAAAGAACACTCTTCATATAGAGCTTACAATTTAGAGAACATGTAAGCCTCTATATCTACCCGAGATCACAAGCCAAATAAGAATCACTACACAGCTGGGGAACTTATGTTGTTTTAAAATATCGAACTCCCTTAAGGAAGATAATTTTCTGTTTATTTGCTTGCTTTTAAGCCAAAGTGAATATTTTTATCTTAAATTTCAAAGGTTTTAGAGCCTGCACTTTCTGTTACTATGGAAGGAAAGAAAGGCAAGTGCCTCACAAAATACTTAAACACCAGTTCCTGAATGGAGCTGTTGGAAAATTCTTACCTTCATATCAGTACTTGAGCTCATCATTCCCTATAATCCTTACACACAGAGTTAGCTGAGTGCATTTGCACAAGAATGTGTGTGTTGTCACTTTGCATTCTACTTGTATCCTATAAAAATTCTTTTTACTTTGCTTTGCATGGGATGATACCACATGCAAGTACAAAATTCTGTGTCTTATTTCATCATCTGTAAAACAGTTAAACACATATTTATAACCATAAAAGGAAGACAGAGAAATAGCTTTGCTAACATTTTAATACATATAGACAATTCCCAAACTTTACCCATAGCAAGAATAATATTGTCAAGACTATATAACTGTAGATCTTACAGAAAACCATTCGTACAAAAGTTAGGAAAAATCAGGAACTGCTTTTTTATTTTCTTTTATAGGTACGTATAGTATTTCTACAATTTTAAGAGCAATTGTACATCTATATATCCCCTTTCAAATTTGAATTGCTGTGTATGTGAGCTGTGTCTCAACCTCTTGATGCAGAACAGTGCTGATAATGCTAATAGAGAAACTGAGGCATATACAGATTTAGGGCTAGCTTTTCAAAAGAGCACAGCACTCCAACTGGAGCCAGATTTCAAAAGATCTCTGATCCTATTCAGCAACAAAATAAATAGCCAGATTTTCAAAAGATTTCAGCACTTTGGTAATCTGATCATAAGAAGCAGCTGCCGAGCGCATTTGCAAAGCCAAGAGTGACTTTTCAATATCCCATGAGAAGTGTGTGTTAGAGCAGGAAATAGAGCCCTCTTCCCATGTCACAAGTCCAAGAGTCCAGTTCTCAACCAATAACACTATAGTCATGTCCTTTGCAAGGATGCTGTATTTGATGAAAGGAATTTTAACCCATTTAGAAATTTAACCCACGTCTATGAGGAGATGTTTTCCAGAATAACATGAAGATTTGCACTCAGGGTAGGTGATGAAGAAATTGAATAGGAGGAATATTGCTAATCCATTTTATATTGAATCTCCATGTTATATTGTCCTAATTAGGTGTATCTCATAATAAAGAAACCCTCCCTTTAGTAATTTTTAAAGATTTTGTAGTCCATTGCCAATCTTTTAAGTGTCAAAAGAAAAAAAATATAATAACTAGGTATTCTAAAAAAATCTACAAAAGTCTGTAGTGTGTATATTGTATAGCAAGTCCAAGTGTGATTTTCTGTGCACTTCCACCTTCCTAAAACAGTCCGAGTGTATAGTTTTTATTTTTATTTATATTTTAAATGGTTCTTTCTATCCCTTCCTAGAGGTGAATAAAGGGGGTGTTTAATTTTGTTCTTCTGAAGATAATTTTTTGTTGTCATCTATTTTTTTTTCTCTGCTATTCTTTTGCTTTAACATCCTATCCTGAAGATTTAAATGGCAAGTTTTTTACAAATGTTATTGAGGAGCTGAGAGGAAAATTAGTAGCTCACCTAACCTCATCATACATTTGGCTTAGCTGGTTTCTCCATCCTCATGGAACTTCTTGATTCTCTAACAAACTCATTAGACATAAAGGAATTGTATTTTGCATGCAGGCAGCTATGTTGAGAAGCCATTTGCTATGTATCTATTCACTCATCACTAGCTTGGAGTTAGCCCTAGAGATGTTCCTTGGGTGGAAGCATCTGGCAAAGTCAGTGTTCAAACAGCTTTACACCATGTGCTTACTGGCAGTTTTGGTGTATTTTGGTCTCCAGCAGTGATTATGCCAGACAGTGAATGTGGCATGGAATATCTGTGAAGGTGTCCATATCTGCCTTGGGAGGGTTTTCATTTACCTGTCAAAGAGGAAGGTGAATTTGGAGGCAGCATTTGTTCAGCCTGAATGGAACTGCATGGAAAGGGTGGATGTGATGGTCGTGAGGTGATTGGTCCTGGAGGCACAGAGCACTTGTGGCGCTGTTCTGTCGAGGTACAATGCTGAGCAGTTCTGATAAGCATCCAGGCTGAACTTCTTGCACACCCAAGACAGAACCTCATCCTGTATTTTCTGCATCTGTTTGAGACATAGGCTTATCTCTTCGGAAAGTATCTAATGGTGATGTAAAGCATTTAAATGATAAAGAATCAACTACATCCCTGGGCAGATTGTTCCAATGGTTAATTACTGTCACTGTGAAAAAAGTGTGCCTCATTTGTAGTCTTATTTCAGCTTCAGCGTCCAAACACTGGATCTTGTTATGCGTTTTTTGCTAGATTAATGAGCTGCCTACTGTCAGAAATCTCTTCCACATGTAGGTATTGTGATCCTCTTAACCTTCTTTTCAGTAACTAAATAAATTGAGCTTTCTTAGTCTTTCACTATAGGGACCGACTTTTGGAAGTCTAATCATTCTTGTAGCTCTTACTTGAGTCGTATCCAATTTTCTAACATGTTTTGAGAATGGAGGAAACCAGAGCTAGCTGAAGAGAATATTTTAGTAACAGTGTCATAAAAACCTAAAGTCAAACTTGCAGTACTTATTCCAGTGTGATATTCTTTGGTTTAACCCAGTGACATGTATTTGATATACATTTTCATGTAATATGGACATGCCATTTTGGTGGGTTTTTTACTTTGGGAATTAACCTGAATGTCTGTCTCATTGTGAAGTGGTTCTGGATTCCTTCTGCTGATAAGGATTGAACAATGTCAAGAGGTGAATCCTCATGAATAATTGTGAATACTGAAGGTTACCCTTGAATTTATATTTTGTTTCAATGGCATAATTCTTGCAGTAGGAATAGTTTGTGATAGAACTGAACATAGAGAACAGGTACCACAAGGTGAGACTGGGGAAGTAATCTGGGGCAAGTGGATTTCACAGTTAGGATATTGAATGGGCCAGGATAGCACAAGTGCAATATTATCTTACCCACAGACTTTGGAAGATTTCTCAGAAAAAAAAATCTGTTCAGAGTTGTCTGAAAAGTTCCTTCTGACACCTTTCAGTCTGATACCTGCCTTATCCATACAACTTGCACTGTCATGTTGGGTATCAATATCATATCTGGGCAAGGGAAACTCCATCAAACGGAGTGAGCTTAGAAGATCCTTCCTAAGCACACACAAATGGTTCCCTTCACCCCAAACCTGCCTCAGAGTCGCCTCTACAATCCTAATACTGTGGTGCACAGAAATAAGGGATCTCTGAGGAAAAGTAACTGACTTTCTAAGAGAGCATATTAGCTGAAGCCAGAATTTGTATGGAAATAGGAGGAAAAGAATTCCTCCCGAATTCAGACTTCCACTCGTTCAAAATCAGAGTTAAGTGAATTCAGACTATCTGCATTATTTGAGCTCAGCTGTCTCTAGTATTTCCAAGTAGTGAAAAGACATGACACATGTCTTCAACCAAAAAATGGCTGCTTCAGAGTTAAGTAGTTTCTTGAGAAGTGGAAGGAAAGTCACAGATTTTGCCAGTGACTTCCTTCAGTTGTGTTCTCAATAGTAAATTCTGTAAGTAACAAAGGTTTCAAGCTCTTGCCCATTTACTACTGTGAATCGCTCTGGGAGAAAGATATTTTACTTTCTTTTAAATCCCATATAAAAGCAGTCTCCTGAGACTTCTGGGTCAATTCCTTTAACTTTCAAAAATGCAGTTGCACCCAGTTAACTTTCCTAGCCCAGCCAGCAGTTTTTGGGTCAGCTCAGGGGAAACTGCCTCAGTCCTCACTTCAGAGTCCTGGGATTTTATCTGTCCTCAAAAATTTAGAGTGATTTCAGAACTTAGGTCTTGCTTCTCTTGCATGTGAAATGAGTAAGAAGAAAATCCTTGCATATGTAGTGGGCTAACTCATCATTTCTCTGCTGGGAGGATGCTGAGTGTTTGCTTATAGGCAGATGAGAGACCGCTGTCTCTCTAGCTCACTTTCTTCCCTCTTCTCACATTACCCAAAGGACAATTTTTCAATTGACTGTGCCCATATTTTCCCTTATATCTTCTCCAAAGCTATATACTAGGGTTGTGTTATTCAGAACACTAGTCAGCATTTAAGAATGCTTTGGCATCTTTGCAAAAACTGTTTGCTATGAGTTATCCAGTGATAAATTTTATATTTATCCAAGAATAAATAGGATAAGTGCATTCATTTGCACAATTTCTCTACAAAATTATCAAAAGACTCTTTTTTAAAAGGGAAGCCTGAATATTAATATGTAATATTTGAAAGGAAAGTAAGTCAGGTTACTGTTTATTTCTGCTATCAATGGAGTTCTTTGTGTATATATAAATGCATTTTACTAAGTTACTCTAGAAAGTTGAAATAATCTGGATCCATCTGCTTTATATTTTGTGCTTCTAACAATTTCAATTTGATGTCTCCGTTTAGTTTAATACTGATCATTTATAATGACAAAATGAAGGAAAAGAAAACAAGGAACCTGTCATCAATCATTCATTTAATCAACTAGCAAAAAATAGATAAATAAACATACTGAGTTAATTATTTTTCTGTATGTAATGATTTACAATAATCTTAATTTATTTCCTTTTTAACCATTTACTGCCAGAATAGTTGGGATTAATAGGTAATGACAAAATGAGAAGAAATAAATTTCTGATAGCCACTGAATGTTGCTGACATTGGAGTATTTTCCCCTGAAACTTCTCCCTGAAGATGTATCAGATCTCTGTCATGTGTTATTTTTCACACTTTTTTGTGCCATGTTTCGTGCCATTTTGGTGATTGCTATTAGTTTACAGACATATGGTCAGGAATATTTTATGAATGAAGAGGTTTCTGGAATGTACAATATTACTTCTTCACATTTATACGAGAGTTGTAATTTGAAGCTCCCAAATACTTTGCACATGTTATTGCAGAGTGTATTCAAAAGCTAGCAAAAAAGGGTGCTACAGCTAATAACTTATGTTATCTGCTCCATCCATCAGACAGTGTTTCTTTACTATTGAATCTTCTATTCCTCCTTTCCACTGTTTTACTGGATCCATCTGAAGCAAAGCAGGGATTTTCAGGCAGAATTCCAAAAGCAGCTCTCCATGTTTGTAGTGCAGGAGGGTTAGCTCAATTTCCTCTCTCAGCTTTTTGCCACAAAATTGTCTCCCCACTTGTAAACAGGCATCTAAATAGACTCTAGTCAATCAGTAACTCCAGCTTCTAAAATATTTTTCTGTAATGATATTCCCATACATTCATAATAGTTGTCATTGTCCCGAGCAGCACCTGAAGAGAATATTTTGTAGCTTTTTTTTTAGATACTGTGTAGAATGTCATTAAAATAAGTGGAAGACATAGTGTAGGACATGCTTTTCATCCAGCTTGAATGGTGTATCAATGCACACAATACTTCAGTTCTGTGAGAAATAACTGGGTTTTATTCAGATGTGTTTCCAGCAGTTTCAATAAAAGCATTGTTGCATATTTCAGCGATGAAAAAGCTTTGTATGTGGATCTATGTGTTTTGGTAATGAAGGCCAAAACCTCTGAGGCACAAGTACATGAATTTTGAATTCACAGATTTGTGTTTGGATTCCTGGGTTGGGGTTTTTTGTTCTCTTTTGTTTTTCCCTGAAAGAATGATCTAGTTACATATAGCCAGATAGTCCCTCAACTGGCGTTTTGCAGAGGTTCAAAAGTAGAAATTATTTCTTCCACTCAAAAATTATGTGCATTCTGGGTTTTTTTAAGGAACAAAGGGAAACAAAGGTAGTAATGATATTTGCCCATACACAAAAGAAAAGGCAAAAAAATCCCAAAGACTCCAAAGTGAACAGAAAAGATTCTGAAAATATGAAAGCCAGTTATTGACATGATGTGTAGGCATCAGTCTTTCAAAAGCACAGTTCATGTTTGTGCTTTCATGTCAGAAATTTCCTGACTGACCTGTATCTCTGGGGACAAACACCCTTGCCGCTGCATGGCCTTCAGGGGCCTGTGGTTCTGCCAGACTGCAGCTGATGAGGCAGAGGCTGGAGCTGGGCTGTGCTGGGGTGTGCAGCCCCCAGAGAGCACAGCAAGAGCACAGCAGGGCTGTGCTGGGGTGTGCAGCCCCCAGAGCACAGCAGGGCTGTGCTGCTGGAACAGCTGAGCTGGTGACCCTGCACAGGGACATTCCACCCCTGCCTGCAGCAGGAACAAGGTTGAGAGGCCCCTGCTGGCAATATGTGGGCTCTGAATGACCTGAGGGATGGGTGAAGTGGGCTGTGACTGTTAATCTGTAGGGTAAGAGCAGTTGGTATGCTCTGCAGGAGCATTAAATATCCACTGTGGTGGTTGCTTGAGTCTTGACTCTGAGGATCTCATCTCACACTTTGTAGGTGACTGGAGACAAAGCATTTGGTTGGTTTTTTCCAGGATTTGTTACCAGTCTAAAAATTTTGCTCTTTGGGAAAACAATGAATTTTTTTGACTTGAGTCACATTGACCACTTTATATTCACTGAGAAGTATTCTAAATTGAGATTTTTTTTTTTTTTTTTTTTTTTTGGTAGCAAAAAATGTTTAGAATTATTTTCTCCCTGGAAAAAATGTAAGACTTTGGCTGTGTCACAAAACATTTAATAGCAGACGCTTCTGCAAAAATCCTTGAAAGCAATCTGGCTACATTTTTTCTCTGCAGCAGCATATCTGCTCTATCCCTTCACTGGGCTGAGCACAGTCTAGCCCTTTGTGTGTAACAGCTTTATGTTTATTTGCAGCTGTTTTCTCCTAGCTAAGCTTGACAAAGGATGGGGGAAAGATTAAAAAGACTTTATTACTCTGCTTTTTGGTGGGAAGGAAGGAATGACAAATATGGGTGGTCCCTTTGCTGATGTGCTGTTTGTGCTGGTGATCCCTGGTGTCACCTTTGCTGAGGGAAGATTCTTCCTCTCAGAGCATAGCTGTGCTCTAGCAAGTTGGCATCTGTGGTAGCTGACTGACACTGGCAGAACCTTTTGTGGGACTTTCTTCTCTCCATGATAATCTTTTGTGAAGCATACATGTTCTAGAGAATATGGTACTTCTTGATCATTGAAGAAATTACGGGTTTTTTTTAAGGAGAAAAGATAGGTTTTTCATTCTTGTTCGACTATTACGTTTCTTGTCTTTAAAAATCATAATTGATACAATATTTCAGATTAGAAATTTTTAAAAGTATAAAATTTGGAACATAATATGTAACATAAGAATTCTAGTCAATGTCCAATTTTTCTGTGATATAATCTTTTTAAGAAAAAAATTGCTGGGTTTAGGCAGATACTGAATACCATTTGTATTTTTAGTATTCTTAAAATTAAGTGGTTGATGATATTAAATATTTTGGAGTATCATATCTAAATGTATTGACACTGTATTGATAGGTAATTCTTGGTTAGCTGACTTTGCATTTAGTTACCAGTCTACCAATTCTTCTATCAATAATGATCAAACTACACTATTATGAACTCTGAATTCGACTGTTTTTCAGCTCAGTGTATGTCTTTTAACAAAAAATATATTTTTTCCCCTTGTTTAGAACAGATTTTGATATTGGTAATAATCTGAAATATAATTTAGTGGAAATTATTTTGTTTCCCCTTTAGATTTTCCAGACTTTCCTGTCTTATATAGCATTTATTAAGTGTTTCAAATATATTTTTCTTTGTATTTTACTGTGCAGCTTATGTACTCAAAGCATCACCTAAGTACCAATAACACATTCTTGACTGAATAATGATGTATGTTGAATGTTACTTTTTTTGTCTTATAAATGGATGGCAATTTACACAGCTGTGGATGTGGGATGTTTCAATCCCAGACCATGTTGTAAGAAAAATTGAATGACAGTGAGCAAAACAGCAGTAATTATAAAACTAATTACTAAATGCTGATGATGCCCATAGGCTTTGCATAACTAAAATTAGAAAAGGAAATTGCTTTCGGCTTCAGAGAGGCAACATGCTAGTTATTTCACTGTTTCAGTCAAAATGGAACATGGTGTATAAAGTTCAATCACAAAAAAACCCCCCACATTAGTTTATGCACATATTTTTTCATACTAAAATGTTAAAGAATTCAACCTTTTTGTCTTTTAATACAAGCACATCTATAACATAAATCAAGAAAAATGACATGAAACTACTTGTTGGACATCTTTCTATATAGTTTTACAAGGCCAGATTTACCAGTGAATTATTTTAGCTTTATGTTTATCAAAAACATGCATGAATATAAAAAAGGAAGGGTTTCCTATCACGTAGGCCTAAATGAAATAAATGTTTGGGATGAAAAACAGGAGACTGGATTTCAAAATACCCTGAGATGAGTTCCAGCTCCTATTATATGAATCCTGGGGGTACATACAAATATATATGTATGTATGGTGACCATATTAACTTCTTACACTTACATGTGCTTTCCCAGGGATAGAATTGCTAGAATGACTCATTTGAATATAGTATATTTTTATACTTTTTGTTCATGCCTATATTACATGTGGATTAATGCATACACGCAGGCATAAAATACCTAAATGAAACACACATGTATATTGTGGACAAATTTAATTTTCCTTATATAGCAATGCAAAATATATTTCAGTGTGCTGAGTTTTTTTAATGATGCATTTATGCTTAATCCTGCAGAATATGAGAATATTATGCATTCTAAGCACATTTCTTTTAAAATTTATTTTTATAAAAATTGATTAAAATGTTGATCAGGCTTGCAGCTTGCAAGACTCAGTTTAACAATTAGGACTTATGCGCTTGTTTCATAGAAAATTACATAGACATTATGGGATTTATAGTTTGAATTTAGGGTTGGGATTTGTTTTGGTTTTTTAAAATTCTTGATTTTTCTTTCACTTTTTTTTCTTATCTGGGAAATATTTATACTTGTCATGTGTGAGTAACTAATAGATAGCAACTTCTCAAAGGCTTGAAAGAAAGACTCATTGGATTCTCTTGCATCAGTATGCATTGAATAAAAAACACAGAGTCTGTGTTTTTAACTTTCAAATTATTGAAATACATTTAGATTTAACACTTTTGATGATACATCTAAACATCAAAAATATAAATTCTGTATAATTTCTGTAATCTGTAGAATTTTCAAGATTATATATTCTATTCCATTTTCTGGGGTTTGATATATTCAACTGGAAGCCTTAGGACTCTCTTTATTTAAACACTTATAGAAAAGCATATCTTAAGTGCAATAGAGTCGTAAAGTGCATTTCAATGTATAAACATTACAGTAAGGGTTTTCTGGGTTTTTAAGTGGACCACTGAGTAATTTTTGACTTTATATATCCCAGTACATTTTTTTTACAGCAGATGAAGTAGATGCGTTGCATGCTTACCATAGAGAATAAAAAGAGAGTATTTGGTATATCCAATTTTGTGAAATTGAACTTCACAATTCTCACTTTGATAAAGTCACTCCATTTAAAGGCAAGTTTTGGCTCAGCTGTTCAAAACATATTTTAACTATTCCCATGCACTGTTTATATGTATAACATACACAGTTCCAGTATAGGTTTGTAAAAAAGATTCAAGATGGGTTTTGAAGATATAAATAATTAAAATTTCTCTCAATTCTTATGGATTTGGGCATTAACAGCAGCAGCATTATTTGTAGTAACATTTCTCAGTTTCGTTTCCAGTTCTGTTAAAATCGTTGTGATACTGGTGAATATGATTGCCTTTAAGAGGTGCTTGAAAAAGCAAGTAAGAAATCCTTCCTATAGGGACAACACCAGTTTCTCAAAGGTTTCTGTCATGTTAGACTTTAGCAATCTTTCTGTTGTATGGAAAGAAACAATTTATTGTCAGTACTTGAAGGATACAGAATGTCGGATTGACTGCCACCCTAGCCTGTTGTTTTTAACATAAACATTACAGCTGTGTTTGCTTTGAAATATTTGGCCATTATCCAGTAAATCTGTGCTGGAACACTAAATTATCACCTTATGCCCTCCTCCATCATAAGAAAGTGCTTTCGTCAATAAAGCATTATTGTTGTCTTTTCCTACTTTTTATTTCTGCATATTCAGGAACTTTGTTTTGTTTTGTTCTGTAAAAAGCAAGCATTATGTGAAAGCTTCTAACTAATGATTTTCCTGAGTGGGTAAGCTAGCAAGCATGCAGAAATAATGATGAAAGTACATTCTTAGTAGATTAAATAAAAAAATTTATACTTGTTCCCAATTTTTGTGAATGTTTCCAAGATCTTTCAGATTTTTAAGAATTTGATTTATCTGGCTATTCCATCTTTTTTTGACAAATATGAAGCGAGGTGTATCTTTGTGATCATCTTGTTCTTTCAAAGATTTCACGTTGTATCATGTGAGCTTTTCATAAAAGCAGAAGGCAATTGAAATGGACAAAAATAGCAAACTCAACATAATCCTAGTTTTCACAGTGCTAGTAAGTAGGGACAACTTACAGAACTATTTTCCTGTTTCTTTCTTCACAAGTATTTCAAATTTATTTCCTTAGCTCAGGATAGTCAATCTTTTATGCACAGGAAATGGGGCTAGTAATGTCTCTTCTTCATTAATACTGGTATCTGAAATTCAGCATGCAGTGCATTGCAAAAGGTGGAGTGTTTTTCTTGTGTATATCTGTGAGGATAGAGGAATTACCTTATATTCTACCTTTCTTTCTGTGTTGAAGAATTTTTTTTTCTAAAGTTGAAGACTTTTTCTAGGTAGTTTTTAAAAACCTTTCTGCTTTTCATTGCTCCTTTTTGATTTTTGAAAGACTTTCCAGCATCACAAGTAACAAATCTCAAATCTGAGTTAAGAAAAAGATTTAAATGGGTGTAGTCATGTAAGCAGTTCCATGGATTTAAACAAATAATTCATTTGCTTTGAGTTAATAATCTATTTCAGAGTCTTGCTGAACTTAAATCATAACAAAAAGGCAGAGTGGATCTAACATTGGGACAAGAATTACCTTCCCCAGCTTTTTCTCTTTTTTGTCTTTCTTTGTGTTTGTAATCCTTTATCAATTTATCAGTCTGTATGACAGGCTTATATCTTAGACAATTTGTAATCTATTTTTCAAGTCTCTTTTTGTGAAATGCTAGATCTGTTGGTTTCTTGAAGCCTGTTCTGCATTACCTTTATTGCATTCTCTGCATAGTGTTTTAAAGAACTTACACTATTGATTTTAACCAAATGCATTAGATTGCAGAATTTGGTTTGAAATCATTGTGCAGACAACCAAAAGCCTTTGTGAGTTAAATCTCTGAGATGTTATCATTGTGTGATAAATTTAACTGATTTCTGCCTGGTCTGTGTTATTGGCACAAGGGAGTGTATCAAAGATGTTTAACACAAATAAACTCTGTAGTTATCTTAGAAAAGAAGCTTCTGTTTTTACCCAACAAGATCAGGTCCACTTTCTCTATGATCAGAGTATTACAAAGCTAGTAAAGAATAATTTATATCAGAAGTTCTGTGATGGAATGAAATGGAGCTCTTTTGAAGTATGATCTCTGAAAGCACAGCATGAAGCTCAAATAAAGTGAAGGACATTCGCTATAACAAGTAATGTCCTTAATAATCTTGTTAGTCTAGTCTCCCTCTGTAAGAGACAAATGGAACATTATTGGCTTATGGGCTGTAGTAAATAATTTAGTTTCCAATATTCAGGCTGCTTTGACAGTAAATTAAAATGACATGAAAGGGGCTTGTTGAATAAAGAAAGTATCCAATCAAATTTAATTGGCATGACTAAGGCAGTAGAAATATGTTTTATAATTAAACCATGTTGTCTTGGAGCTTTATAAGCATGTATGAATCAAAATGTCAAAAATTATTCTTTGATATTGTGCATTTAAAACTTTGCATGGTGAATAGTTTTCTTAAACAAGGTTCTAGACACGCATATTGATTCAACATGAAAATAGTCTTAGAGCTTTAAATAAGTCTGTTCTTAGCATTTATCTGCTGATCTCACAATTTTCTGTAAAAGACTAAAATAATTGTGCAGTCCTCTTGATTTTAAAAATCTGTCTTTTGTACCATTTCTGTATGATCCAGCCTTTTACTGGTGTATAAATGCTGCCATTTTTCACCTGGTGTTACAACACCACATGGCTGAAATCGGTGCAAATAGGTGCAAGTGTAAAAGAATGAAAACAACAGAAAGATGCAAAAAAAGGAAAAATAAAACATGTGACAAACTAATAAATAGTTTTCTATTACTAAACTGATTCTTTTAATGTTTCTTATTTTAATCAAGCAATTTTAGAGTTTATGTATATTAACCCAAATTAAATTATGTCTATTAACCCAATCCTACCAAATATTTTTTTGTTGGGTTCTTATATACTTACCTCTTTGTCAAAGGAATTTCAGAAAATGTGTATATTCCTTAATTGCATAAAGAGAAGACATCTCCATGGCTCTAAAAATAACAGTACCTCTAGGTATTTGCACATTTCTAAACATTCTTTTGTTCTTATACAAATCCCTCTAGTATATAATAGTATGTTATTTACACATCCCTATGATACTATGTTCTCCAGAAGGAGAACATATAGCTAGTCTGGCCATTAAAAAAATCAGTAGAAAAGTTTATCTATGAGAAAGTTTTCTAAATTAACCTCATCTTTTGGCAATTTTAGACAGGTGATTTTTATGTTGTTCAAGTTAATATGATCTACTGATGTACTTCCTATGTCAATGCTAGGATTCTAAAATTGATTAAACTCTGAAGCACAAGAGGAAAATACACAGATACAGAAGTGGAAATGAATGGTAGAATTCAACTTTTGTTATATGCTTGGCCAGGTGAGAAGGCTGTACTCTCTAAGTGTGACATCTTGCAGTGCCAGATGCTCTGGTTTCCAACATAACTCTTCAAGATCATAAAACTGATGTTACATATTCTATGGAAAAAAAAGGTGAATATCTCTTGTCAGCCTCAGCTAATCTTGCCCTTTGCAGAAAAAAATACTTCAGTATCTTTGATAGGTGTCATAACTAGATGTCCAATTGGCTGTCTAGATGCCAGTCTGTTCACAGATAAGTGGGTGAAAATTTCCAGCTTCCAAATGAACAAACTCCAGGTGAACCAGAGGTAAACAAAGGCTCCATCTGGTCTCTTTTACTGCCAAAAGCCTCATTGCCCCTGAAAGAAGAACTGAGAATTGAATGTGGGGGGAAATCTGCCTTAAATTTCTATTCATGACAAATCACTTATCATCTCAGCATATTGTACCTTTATGCTTTTATTCTCTCATGTTAGAGAGGGCCTTGTAGAAAGACTTTGAGAGTTAAGTGCAAAATCTTAAATATCTTTTAACTTCCTCACCTTAAGCTCCTTTCTGACTCAGTCTCCTGATTAAACAGAATTTCACCAGCAGTGACAGTTTAGTAATTGATGTTTTATATCACACCAGCCAGATTCCAGTGGAGAAGCCCTCCATTGTAGTTGATGAATCCTAGTAAAACTCCAGCTGGGGAGCTCACATTCCTCTAGCTATGTCATATTTACATCAGTATAAATACGAAATACCTTCACTGAAAAGTATTATTCAATTGAACTGCTGATAGACATAACTTGTATTGTTATTCTGTGTCTCATATCAATGTGGAGTGTTCCGATAGCCAAAATTTTTCTCAGTTTATCTTTAGCTCAAAACAGTCTAAAGAATGGCCTCTCAAAAATGAATTTCCACTGTAAATGATCAGTCAGCAAGTTAAGTCCAGGTGCAGTGATACTGGTGGCAAAACTCAATGTCAAAATAGTGCCAGCCCTTCCATTGCCAAAGAAAATAGCAAGTTATTTTCAACAGGTCAAGATTCCACTGCGGAATTAATTTGTTTTGATGCCGATACCTCCAGGTTGTCTGGCAAGACAAACTCTGATGCATTTTTCCAGAATACTTTTTAGTGTGGTGACTGGTGGCTTCTGAATGATGCTTCAAAGTGAAAGATATATTTTTGTATTGTGTTGCATCTGCTTGATGCCAGCATATTGCTTTAATCAGCCTTGAAGAAAATATGGTGGAAAATAGACAGAAGCTAATTTTTGAGATTTTTTTTATTACTATTTTTTCTATTTACATGATTCTGTTTTAAAGTTTTTCTAAATTATTTCAGATTCAGAGTTGCTAATTTTTTCTTTACTGTCCCTTGTTTCCTAGGCACTATCTTCTTACCTCTAGTACAGTGTAAGGGTTTTTTCCCCATGTATTTTTTTGTCAAGGAAATAGTTTGTTGGAATAAAGATCAGTTCAGACAAACTCATGATTTAGACTATATTACTTTAATTTTACAATTGTTTTACAAATTTCACAGCTCAGAAGAAAAAAATTTAAAAAAAAGAAAAAAGGCAAATTCTATTTTGGTTGTTCACTTCCTTTCTTCAAGTGTACTGTTTTGATATGTCACAAACAGTGCTTCTACTTCTTTGACACTGAAGAAGTGTACTTTTATTTCATGAGAATGCAAACAGGCAGTTTCTAAAAAGATATAATATGTACTTGAAAAATTCTGTGAAAACCAATGATGTTTTTAGACTTGCTGATGTGTTAGTGAAATCTAGTGTAGGGAGGTCAGAGGTTTCCTTGCTGTAAGAGTGCTGTGTTGTTTTAATTTAAAAAAAAAAATTATTGCATGGTCCATTTGTGTTGAAGTGGAGATTGTAATGAATACCCAAATAAGATAAAATTCAGAGCAAAATAGATCTCTTTCCTTGTGTATAGAACTTGCCAGAATTAGTATTTCAGGGCCTATTTTACCAGTTTAGCAACAAATGAATGAATACAAAAATGTGGTTTTATGCCATGATATAATTAAGTAGACAACCCCCATTATGAGAAGAGTGTAAATTTTTTGTTATGAGGTCTAGATTATACTCAGTCAGTGCAGAATAAGGCATCGGACATATATTATGTGAAAAAATGACCATATGTGATAGATTTGTACAGAATAAAATCCACAGTGATACAATAGCTTACCTTTTCACTGTGACACTGACTAGAACTTATGAGAATCACAGGAGGTAATCTCTTCCTAGAGGCAATATAACTTTGTATTTATTTGTTAGAGCACTGTGCATTACTGGGGAGATATGTAGTCCATTTTGTTTAGCTAAAACAATGCTATGCCGTGTGCCACAGTATCATACCCAAGTTCTTATAAGCATCTTAGAGATATTTTATGATTTTATGGCCTCAGAAACAAAATATTAGATATTTTTAAAACTTTAACAAAATAGTATGACGATTTTCCCCCTCCATATTCTTTACCAACCTTGTACAGAATATGTGTATTTTCCTTCACTGAAATTCATCATCCACTGTTTCTTATGGGTGAGATATGAGAGTAAAAAATACTAGAATTTTTAAGGCTATTGTGTAGACTCAAGAGAGTCTTTCTTGCAATATCTAACTGAAAAGGTAATGAAGTGTAAAATATGTTGAAATGATTGGGGATTAAAAATCTCTGGTGTGTAGTGACAGTACAATTATATTCCACAGTAAAGGTTTCTTATATTAAGTGTAATAAATAAAACTTTTTTTCACTGTGATTGGTTGTCACCACTGTAATGATAGCTTTGACCTTCTTCCTCTTCAGATGTCGTTAGCCTGTGACCAACTAGTCAGGATGCTATAGAATGAATTGGGATGGCTGTTGCAGCAAAGAAAAAAAAAAAGGAGTATTTGAGCACAAAAGACTACGTTGTAACTTCTGAATCTTTCTGCCGCTTTGTTTCGCATGCACAACTACTTACATTTCCTCTCTCGCTACATGTTAATTTATCTAAAGTGTCTTTAGCCTCTCTAGCTATCCCTTTAGCTCTAACACATCTAGGTAGCATTTTTAATGTTAAGATGTTCATACTCATGTCATGTTGCTCTTTCTGTTCAAACAAATGTAGCCCTGTTCATCAGTTTGTAAGGACCAACTAGATGACTGCAACATAATTTCCAGTTTCTTTTGAAAGGTGGGACACTCACATGGAGAACCATACAATTCCTTTATTAATAAATCTGGATCATGCATCACCAGGTGCAGAACATGTCTCATTTAGCATGTAGTCTGAAAAGCGAACACTGTAGAAATATTGAAGTAAAGTCACTAGACATAGATCTTCATCAAAATTGTCTCTTTTCTTTTCCTTCCCCCCTGCTTTTTCTCAGGTACTCAATCTCTAGCTGGGACATCTGACAAGTAGCTGTCTTGATAGCAGACCTGTTTATTTCTTCATTGTGCTGTTACTCTATAAAATACCTGGCCCTTTACTCTTTCTGGAGACTTGAAAGCATCAGTCCTACAAAGAGTTTAATTTCTCTTAACTCAGGGAGCAAGAAGTACAGCCCATTTCAATGCTGCAGCTCTGGGATCTGAACAAGAACTTTCCTTATCAACTATCATTTTTAGAGGTAGCTGTTTCTCTAAAAGGAAATCCTACCAGGCAGCAAGGGCCATAAAATTCCGATGCATTTGTACTAATATTTGGTAGAATTAATAAATATTATTGCTTTAACTACTTTGTGCAACAACACAGTAGTGTGTCCTTCTGCTTTAATGATCTTGTACCTTGTATCCAAGATCATGGTTTTAGACGCCAATTGTATTGGCGTCTAAAAACATCTAAATAATGATATTTCTTCTCACTTAAAAGGGTATTACTCATATGACCAGCTGCAAGAAATGAGAGTTCTAAATTTATCTGAACCTTGAGATGGGAGAACTGAAAACTCCTTCACTTTATGGGAACTTTTGATTAGGGTTTGGGTAGGTGGATAATGAAAGAGTGTAACATTGAAATGTGCCTAAATAACATGCTGTTACAAGCCTTATGATAGATTTGTGTTTGACTTAACAGCTTTTGGAACCTAATAAAAAGAACTTAATTGACAATTTCTTGAAATTGCTAAGAAAACCTAGTGATGTTGGTAGGGTATAATAAGGAGTTTTCTCATCACTGTCTTCAAGATTGAGCCTATACAAAAAAAAAGGATTTATCTCTGTGGTAACTCTAAGTAATTGATATACAGACAAGGTTTGGTTCCAATTTGCCAGCAATAAAGTTGTAATAGGGTTTTCTCTGCAATTTTAGCCTTAATGTGCTCATTCCAAAGAGCGGTATTTTTCCAAGCGAACAAATAACATCAGTAAAGCTTACGATCAGTAATAGCCCCACACTGATGCTCACATTAAACTTGTTAAGTCAATTCACTAGACACTTTCTAAAGTGGACTGTCTGTTTACTTTGACTTGCACCCTGTGAGGATTATCCATCAGTTACATTTATTTGAATGATCTTTACATTTGAAATATGTAATTGTTCATGCATGATTGTGATTACAAATCTGTCTTCTCATATTTTGCAGCTTTATTTTTATGACTTATGATTTTTCCACAGTTGTACGAAGTATATGGATATCTAGTGGCACACAGCAGAATGCATTGTATGTTTAGCCTTTTCCAAATCCTAAATGATCACTTTGCTGCATAATTATAGTTGCTTCTCTTGGTAGATATATATTTCATATTGATGTTTTGTTTACTGAAGGTACCACTATGTGCAGTATTGTTCTTCTAGGATAAAAAATTAACATATAAATAATGTAGGATTACAGTATTTTGAAATAATTAGCAAAACGTGCTACGTACTAAATGATTTATTAAAGATGTAATTTAGTCAGATTTGCTGCGTAAGATATTAGAGTGCAAAGAGCCATACTGTACTCTGCAAGGAATCATTTTGTAGATGGTTAATCTACCAACTAGGCTTCATTTTTCACTCAGAACAAACCTGGTATGCTACTGCACACTGCCTTTTGTCAGTAAACACAAAGAGAAATCTGAAGTAATCAATCTTTCTTATCAGTAGCATTCAGTATGTTTACCTTTATTTTATTCTTTGGCTCAAAAAAACTAGACTAATATAAAACAAAATGTAAGTGTTTAAAAGTTTGGAGTTGTTTATCTGCTAGCTAAGTACACATTTTAAAAGATAGCATGAAAACAAAATAATGGCATTGCTAGATGCATTGAGGAAGCTGAAAATGTTTTAGAAAGAACTGAGGCCCTGGGAAAATAATGGGTTGTGGGTAATGGGAAGTTCTGGGATAAGGAAGCTCAATCACATGTTTGTAGCTGGAATCCTCATGGATTGTTATTACTGTCTACCATTTTGTCACACTCTTAAGGCTTAATCCACATATGTAGGATGCTGAAGAAAAACCTGCTGTCTGTGAAATGTTACAGCTGTTCCTTACATGCATTGCTTCCTTTCCTGGTGAATATAATTCTCTACTTTCCCCTGAAGTTTAGGTTTTTATAAGGTGCAGTCGATATGGGATTTTTTGTTTGAAATGGTAGCCAGCTTGAGTTTCAAAATATTCAGGCAAGATGCCTGGCAAGAATACGTGTCATCATATCCCCTCCCAACCTCACCCCAATATTTTTTTTTAACTTTACTTCACACGTGTCCTTATTTTAGCTGTCTATCAAATCTAACTCTATCTATTTTTATGTATTTTCAAGGAAGTAATTAGTCATAACTGGAGTAGTGATATGGAGGGAAATGTCTGCTCTTCTCCAGAATATACCAATATTCTATAAATAAATAGTATGGCAGGATCAGAAGAAACAGGAAAAATGAGAATTATAATTTGCTGTACATATAAATATTTCATGCAACCTGACCATTTTCTTCTGTTTCATTTGTTATCATTTCATATTGGAAGAATGGACTCTTCTCTTAAGGAACTTTGGGGTTTTTTTCCCTTTTTTCTTCCAAATGGGAAAAAACAGGCACCTCTTACCTATTCTAGCCCCTGCTCCCTCCTCTGAAATAGAAATAATCTGATATTCCCATTTTCTGCAGAACAGAAACTCCAGAAATATACTCTTCAGAAAATCAGTGCAAACCTTATGTCATAGTTTAACCCCAGTGTGCAACTGAACGCTGCACAGCCTCTTGCTCACTACTTCCCAGTGGGACAGGGAGAGAATCAAAAGACTACAAGTGAGAACACTCATGGGTTGAGATAAAGACAGTTTAATGGGGAAAGCAAAATCCACACATGCAAGCAAAGCCAAACAAGGAATTCATTCACCACTTCCCATGGGCAGGCAGGTGTTTGGCCATTTCCAGCAGAGCAGGGCCCCATCAAGTATGACTCTGACTTGGGAAGACAAACACCCTCACTCCACATGTTCTTAC
The DNA here is from genome assembly GCF_901933205.1 of Camarhynchus parvulus. Taxonomy (NCBI): domain Eukaryota; kingdom Metazoa; phylum Chordata; class Aves; order Passeriformes; family Thraupidae; genus Camarhynchus; species Camarhynchus parvulus. Next base: position 35,820,823 of record NC_044575.1, read on the forward strand.
CTTTCTGCTTCTTTATATGCTGAGCGTGATTCCATATGCTCTGGAATATCCCTTTAGTCAGTCAGAGTCAGCTGTCCTAGCTGTGTCCCCTCCCAGATTCTTGCACATCCCCAACCTCCTTTCTGTTGGGGCAGTGTGAAAACAGAAAAGGCTTTGACTCTGTGTGGGCACTGATAAGCAATAATGAAAATACCCCTGAATTGTCCACACTGTTTTCAGCACAAATGCAGAGCACAGCCCCATACAAGCTACTGTGAAGAAAGTTAAGTCTCCCGGCCAAACCCAGCAAATAAAAAAGTTTCTTATCACTTACTTTGATATATTCAGTAGAAATTGAGAGTTGCATAATCTTTACCACTTAAGACTTATTGAATGTTGTTTCAAGTGTAGATTTGCAGGTTTTAAATGTGGAAGACAGAGAAAAATAAGGTGATATCCTGTCATTGTTTCCTCTGACCCTTTCTACTGCACAGCTGCAACTGAAGTAAATTGCAGGTGATTAGAGAAGATGTTGAAAATGTAAGAAGCTTAGCGATAAAAGATTTATATCTGACTCACAGTTTAATTGGGGTAGAAAAACAACGTAATTTACATAGATTCTGTCTTAGGCCACAATTGATTGACGTTTCCAGTATGTTTATACATCCTACAGCCAGTTAAATGTTGAAACATTTCTACATACTTGAGCTATCTCTTTCCTTTTTGGGGTTCATTTGATGTCGTGATAGCATCATCAGTTTGGGAAATGAACTCCAGAAGAATGGGGTTATATAGTGTCTGTGCTGTGCCTTAACTGATACACGCACTCAGTCTTGGACATGGGAATCAGTATGGATTCGTCAGAAATGGAAAGATGGATGACTCCATCTCTCAGAGGGAATTGTAGGCAAATCCATGGCACTAGATGGCAAGCAGCAGGTGGGAGACTCCCATTCTTTCTCATACTGTGCCTGGAAATGTCCAGGATTGTGGTACAAAGTAGCTTACCACAACATTGGTGGTACAAATTACTGTATGACTAACAACTTCATGAGCAATAGAAATTACATGGCTGATAATATTTTATGCAACTAATAATCTTCCTAATAATTGTGCTACTGTAGCTTCTGCCTTCCTAGCTTATGGTTCCTCATTCTAACACTTCCTGGGTATTTCATATGCTATAACTATATTTTGAATGGGTTAGTAGTAGAATGGTTAAAGGGGAGACAAGCATAAAGAATATATACTGATAAGCAACTTTTATTGCACAAGAAAAATGAAGGATGTTAGAATTGTAGGCACTTGGGCAAAGAACATTGGCCTTAATCTGGAAAATGTGTCTCATATGAAGAGATGTTTACTGACTCATTTGATTACTCCTTGTTTAGTTTTATATTCTGCAGTTATTTGTGGCAGATCTCTGTTGAAATTTGAAATCCATTTGATTCTTGCATATATGTTGATATATGTACAGTACTCACACCCTATCAAACAAAACTTTCAAGTGGGTTTTTTATATAGTCTAGTGAGGAGACTTCACAACCTCTCTGGTCAATCTGTCCCGCTGCATGATCACTTGCACAGTAAAATTCTTCCTCATGTTCTGTTGAAACTTCCAGTGCTTCAGTTTCTGCCTGTTGCCTCTTCTCCTATTGCTTGGCACCATCAAGAAGAACCTGGATCCATCCTCTTGACACCTTCCCTTCAGATACTCACAGACATTGATGAGGTCCCATCTCAGTTGTCCCTTGTTGAGAGTGAACAGGCCCAACTCTCTCAGCCTTTCCTTGTAAGAGAAATGCTCCACTGTCTTTATTCCCTTTGTAGTCTCCAGTAGACCTGCTCCAGGAGCTCCATATGTCTCTTGTCCTGAGGAGCCCAGAATGGACACAGCACTATGGACGTGGCCTCCTGAGGGCTGAATTGGCTGATGGCAGTCCCCTGGGTCCTCTGTCTTGCCCTTTTTGAAGACTGGAGTGACATTTGCTTTCTTCCAGTCCTCAGGTGCCTCTGCTGATCACCACAACCTTTCAAAATTGATTGTTAGCAGTCTCACCATTGTGTCCCCCAGCTCTTTCTTTTTTCGTTGTGGATGCTTCCTGTCAGGGCCCATGGACTTGTGGATGTCAAGTTTTCCTAGGTGTTCTCTAACAAAGGGAAACCAAGGGAAAGTCATCCCCAGTCATTACCCTGGTCTCCTGGGCCAGAGGTTCCTGAGGGCTGATCTTGTCACTGAGGAGTGATGTAAAGGAAATGTTCAGTAACTCTGCCTTCTCTGTACCCTCTGTTACCAGGGTCCCCCTCCATTTAGTAATGGGTTCACACTATCCTAATTTTTTTCTTTTGTACTCTAAATAATAATTATTTTCCATATGTCTGTTAAGAGAGAGAAGTCTTATTTGGTAGTATTTGATCAAAAATCACAGGCAAGTTATGTGTTCAGTTACCAGCAGATAATTTTTGTTTTATCTTTCAATAAAAATCTCTCTACAAAATCAAAGGTTCTTCCTAAGCAAAAGTGGTCAACAAACTGACAAACTGATCAAAACACACCAATTCTGTTTGTCACTGACATATGATGGAATGATGTAGTGATTGTCAAAGCCAAAAATCTTTGACTATTTCAGGTACACTTGGATTAAATGGAAGCAACTTGTTGCATGAATCTGGAACATGGTTCAAACTGGCATATCTGGGTCTTTTGTGAGATGCCTTGATTATGCTGTCACCTTTTCTACTTTGTTCAGCAAGCATTAAAAAATTTAACAGGCTTCTCCAACATTTCTTTTCTTCGGTTTAGAGTACAGAATTTCTGTTTATTGATAGTTTTTCCTCATTTCTGACTTTGTTCAGCTCTTCTGTAAGGATGCGAAAGAAAATAGGCTTAATCAAATATTTTTCCAACTGATTAAATGCATTTACCTAATCGACAAGTGGAAAAGTAGAAGTATTCCTTGCACAAAATGATTCAAGATTGAAAAATCATTATTTTTACGAAAGAACCTTTTGATTTCCTAATAAAAGCAGACCATGTGAATAATTGCTTCCCATTAATTTCTGATAAAACTTACTGCAAAAAAAAATCCCATTTTCTTTTTAAGTTTATCAAATGATCAAATGGTTTGATGGTATTTATCAAATTTTAAGTAAAAGGTATTGTAAGTGAAGATTTACATAATTATTGATTCTACAGTTAATATCTCCCCTACACCTGCCTGATTTACCAGCAACTTGCTTATAAGAATCTCTGTTTTTTCTCTTTTGGATGTTGCTTATTTTTATTTTGAATGGAAAGTTATATGGAAAAATTCTTTTTAGAAGACGTTATTTACCTAATATATAGAATCATTTTGTAGATTAATATTTAAAATACAGTGTGAAAATAAAGTGTAATGCTTGGTGAGAGCAGCAGTTAATGAAAAAATGCATTTGCTCTTCACAGGTTTATTTTTTTTTAGGAGGCAAAAGGTTGATGACAAAGATTCTTAGGTTTAATATTGTTATGAAATACTTGGTTTATTTGCTGCTAAAAGATCATAAATGCTAGCAATTCTTGATTTACATCAGGAAAAAATTCACTACCTTACTACAGCCGTACCTGAATTCTTACATTTAAATGTTTTTTATTATTTCCAGTCCATTCTCCAACATTTTAGAGCTATGGAGCTGTTCTTCTACAAGTGTCTGTACTTCACACTTCTGGTATTTGCATATTTGAAGATTATTCTCAGAGTCCTAATTGCTGCCTGCAACCATTGATTGGCTAGGAAACTGATTAATTTTGCCCCTTGGTCACAATAAAAAAAAAATATATATCTGAAGACAAATTAATAACAGCAGCTGAATCATCCCTTCTGTCTTGTGTGTGTTCTGTCTTCATTAATCTGATCCTTTTTTCTTTATCTTTCTTTAAATCAAATTTTGTTAGAGCTTGTGCTGCTAATTTCTAAGGACACTGGTTCAGTGGCCATTTTCTAGATGGATAATATGTTCAAAGACAGCAAGGATTGCTGAGCCACTGCATACAATGATATCCATTAGCCATTGATAACATACTCTTGACTCTAGCCTCGCTAAAGCAGCCACATTTCAGTGTAAGAAGGCACTGTCACATCATATTTTATGTTCTCCATGGGTGTGGAGGCCCATGCACTCTGATGTTGTGAGGAGGTCAGTAGTGAGCACAGAGAGAGATGTTTGGAGAAGTTGGGATTAAAGACTCAAAAAGTGGAAACTTCAGTATAATATTGTGAGATGGTGAGAGCCAAGTGGGACTGAAGTATGCTACTCTGGATCTAGAATGGGAAGGTCACAAACTGTAAAACAGTAGGAAAGCACAGGACTGAGCATGGGAAGCAAGCAGAGCGAGAACTGGGTAAGGAAAGTAATACGTAAATACACAGGAGGAGATAGGGCCAGTTTGGAAAGCAGAGGGTTTGGAAGAGGAAAGTAGAAAAATATGGCCAAGAAGTGTTAGCAATAAGGAGAGACTGATGGAGAGTTGCAAAAGAGTATGGGGAGGGAGGGAGGTCACATTGGTTTGGGTCAATCTTCAGATGTAAGTCGATATGTATTTGTAAAGTATAAAAGTTAGTTGGGAAAACAGGCCAAGCCAATATTGATTTAAACCAATATTGTTGTTCCCTTTATCACTCTGGCATTAGAAGCTGAACTCTTCTTTATTTACTTACAGGTAGGTATAGTGCACATAACTTTGATGTAGGCTTTTAGGCTTGCCACCAGTGATCTGAAGCTTGACCTATGAAAACTGTCCTTTCTCGGTGTCAAAAGTAATATAGTTTTAAAAAGCAGTACAGAGCCTCACCTAATTGACCTACCAATCATGCTAAACTGAAATGTTATTTGCAGTGGGTTTGTAAGATTGTTTAATAATTTCCATAGGACAGAAATGAGACAGTGAAATGCATTTCACTTTAGACCTGAGGACAAACCTGTGGTGTGTGGTTCTGAAGGTAAAAGCTGGTGCCTATATCCAGTAAGACTCATGGTCTAAAGCAATTCATGAACTTGCTGGAAAATCTTACTAAGGAGGTGCATGCTGCTTTGGAAGTTTCTTGTTTCTTTTTCTTGCCTGTGTAGATTGTTGCACAGCTGCTGAATAATGTACGTGGTAGAAATACTTCTATTTCAGAAATATTTAAAGAATGATGGAATAGATAATCACCTGATAACAAACTTACAGTGAGGAGTATTTAGTATTTCACTATTCCAGTTTTCTCACCAGACAGGTAGTTGTTATGTATGTGCTATACAAAACCACAGTGGCTTAGTTTTTAAATTTTGCTTTTTGCTTAATGCAGTAATTCTTTGGTAGAGAAGTGCCTGACTGTAAGAATAAGTTTTAATAGTTAAATTTGGTAGTGATCCATAACTCCGCTTCAGAATGTCTGACACTAAAAATAATTGCTAAGTTTCCTGTAGGGTTCAAATTAATAGCTATGTGTTGCTAGAGAAGATTCTGTTGATATACCCTCCCTGCTTGCTTCAAACTTTCTTTTATGTTGAGATAACTTAAAGATAAGAGCTAGATATATTTTACTTGTCAAGAAGTTCCATGGCTTTCATTTAAAAAATTTCTCAGCTTCACTTCTAGATCCTGTATTTCTGTACAAGTCTGAACTAGAGTTCAGTAGAAGTAAAAGATATAACTAAGAGATCAATTAGTTACACTCATTTTCTTATTTTCTTCTGATTCATTACACATGCAGATAGGTTGAAGTGCAGTAAATGATAAAGCTGATTGATGGAGTTGCATGCTATTATCTGAAAGGTCATATTTTCACCTGATTCCCTTGGAATTTTCTGAATACACAACTTAAGTGATTTCAGTCAAAACCCAATGTTATGTATTTAATTAATATTATTAACATGTTGTTTAATAAATCAAATTATTAAATATACATATATGTGATATAAGTAATAGAAATAAAACCTTTTTTATCACATTGCTTTAAACTCTAATAGGAAGACAAGATTTACAAAAAATTCTAGATCTAGTACACTTGCAGCTGTCATGCAGTTTGACTGCAGACCCTCTTTTGAAACTATCTGAAAGCTCTGGATGCCAGGTGATCAGAGATGATCTGTGTTGGGCCAGCTGGGTATGTTCCAGCCTTTCAATGATGTGAAGATATTGCTGACTGTTAGGTGTTCCTACATTGTTCTATTCTCCTTCCACCATCATACTGAGATGGCTTTTAGACATATAAAAATTATGAAACAAAGCTGAAAACTTGAGAGAACTGTGCCACTTAGTTGTTAATGAAATATTCTCTTAGACTTGTCCTCATTAATCTATATTATTTCATCTTTATATTACAGAATATACAGGTAAATATTAACTTCAAAGCCTTTAACTAATTTTTCACCTCACAAATGGTGCTTTCTCTGTCACTTCGTTTTCTGCCACATAAACAGAGTAAAGAGCTCATAATCCAGAATTGCCATAAGCTCTCCCCAAGTTGCTATCATACATTTATTTTGTAAGTATTAAAGATTAAATACTTTGAAGATTAATTTAAAGACAAAAATGATAGCTGTATTTCATTACAATTATTTCTTTCAAGATTTGTATCAGTCAATCTTTCAGTAATTATCTACAAATATCGTGGCATTCAAAAAGAGCATTTTGCTGAAATTCATGTTAGTTTTTTTTACCAACAACATGTGTGATATCCCTTCTAATTTCATTTCTAAGAGTGTAAACATTCTAGGTGATGGCCCCTTGGCCTTCATTGTGGTTTGAACTCACAGTTGTAAAATGAACTGCACTTGTAAAATGTGTGCCTGTAGAAGACCAGTTGGCAGCTTGGACAGTGCACATCAAAATAAAACAGCACTGTCCAGTAATACAGGAGTGTGGGTCACATCTGGATGCTTCATTTTCCTTCTCTTAGAGCAATATCTGCATAAATGTAAACAAAGCAAGATTTGCAATGAATATCCTGTATTAGACTTAGCTGATATGGTGGGAAAATTAGATGGGTATAAAACCCTTTTTTGAATCTCTGAATGTATGCACTTTGGGGGAGCTTTGTTAAAGAAAAAAGTATCTTAATTTGCATTTGCTACATGTATATGAATGTGAAACACTACTATATATGAATAGTTTACGTATGCTGGTGACATTCGTAATTTTGTGTGCATATAAAATGCCAGAATTTACTTAAATGCAATGTTTGACATGTAGTACCTGGAGAGATGCTGATGAAATACAATTGTTTCTCTTTATATTTCTGTCAAAATAAAAGGATAAGAGCTACAACATAAGGGTCTTGTTTTTTAACCTCGACGGTTTCTGAAAAACAGGTTGTGCATTTTAACTTATTTAAATGTCCTTAGTTTATGGCCTGCAATATCCAACAGTTTAAAGTTGTTAATTAAGACTAATCATTACAAAAAAGTTTATGAGAGAATGAAAGTTTTTATTATCTTTTTATAAAGTGGCAGCAGGTCAAACAGAGATCATCTACCACGATTCTGAAGTTCAATTTGGTCATTTAATTAATTGTGTGGAATGCTGGCTTAAATATTAGCCCTATGCAATCAAAGAATTCTTTGTCTCCTGCATAAACTTTTGGGTATTTTACATTCTCAGTTGTTTATACCCATTATATATATTCTAAAATTACCATGTGTAGTCTGTCATGAATGCCAACCATCACACGTTTTTTGCTTAAGAGCAACATTGGGATCAGCCTACTTTTCAGTAACCAGGAAATTAGTTCTGTTTTTGGAATATCCACTAGGAAGATCAGAAGTGAGGTTGCTGATAAGACCATAGGTATTGGTTTTTTACCACTTCCTAGCAATGCTATAGTTGCTTACTGCTTTTGAACAAAGATATTTATTTGAAATTGCTTGATTAAAAAAATAATCCATTGTTGTTCATTCTGCCATCTGTTTTTGCATTTACAAGAGTACCATTAGCATAATTAACACTCTTTTTCTCCCAGTCTCTCTTACATTTCCATGTACTCCAGCTTATTTATACAATTTTAACTGAGAATACATTTTATTGTTAAATCATGGAACTGAGCTCATGTCTCTATGTCTCTTGTTAAAATTCTGTCTCAAAGTATTGTCTTCAATTCTAAATTGGGAATATGGTAGTGTTTCACTTAAAATTGTATATATACCTATTCTTTTACAAGCTTTAAAAATATCGATGGTATTGAGAAAGCAGGCAACTAGAGCAGAATGCAAATAATTTTAAAGAAGTATGCATTCACTTCTGGTACCTGTCACTTCTTGAATTTTGCCTGATGTTTATGCAGTGGCAGCACTAAGTCCTGTAGCTCTTGTCCCTATGTAGTTTAAATAATAATAAAAAAAAAATAATTCTGAAACTGCAGTAAGGATGGCTAATGCGGGTATGAAGGGTAATAGAATGGACATTTCTACCATTACTTTGACACAATATGACTGATTTACTTTTTCACACATTTTGGATCCAGGATTTGCAACAATCACCTCTTCTCCTACAGAATGCCTCTTGAAGGAAACAATAATTCTTACCCCACACATATGTATTTTTTAGCAAGAATTGAAGAAGATTATGCATTAAGTAATCAAATCCTACATTTTTAGGAATCCTTGGGTGTCCAGTGTCTGTATTTTCAATGACTTTAACTCACAAAGGCAAGGAGCAGCTTTCATGTTTTAAAGCTCATTAAGGCTATTTAGGTATACAAAGTTTTGTATGTGTAGTCAGTGCATACATGTTTGAATGGTATGTGGCCCAGGCTACCCCATTTGCAATCAGGTATTTAATTTTTGTACCACTATATTTCATTGGAAGCCAGCTGTCAAATTTCTCATAAGTCCATGTGGTATTTCCAAAAAGTGAGGTAATACATTCGTTCACATCATTAAAATAATTTCTTTCTGGCTTTCCTGCTTCTTCTGATTCCATTCTTCTCCAGTCTCATTTCATTCTCCTCAGCTTCCTGTTCAACACCTTCACCTGGGAGCATGTCTGCACCAGACAAATGCTGAGCCAGCATAAGTGCTGATTTTTCCAGGGCAGGATGAAACTCTGACATGGGAATTAGACCACGTGCGTTCTTTGCCATACTATGCACTGTGGCTCCATCCTTATTCCCCCTTCTTCCGTCTCCTGCTCCATCCATCTGCAACGCCTGCCCTCAGCTGCCCGAGCTCTTGGGTAAAGGAGTCTGTTCACCAAAATGCCAGGGGAAGCAGAGAGGGACTGTTTCTTACAGCATGGAGGATGGAAGCCAGAAGAGGAAACCCAGGTGCTACCAGTGATTATCTGGGGTTTATGAAAGCTGGCAGAAAATCAGATCTGCATAGCAGCTTGCCAAACACTTGATGTATTCATAGTTTTTCCTTTACTGGGATCATCTTACTGCATGCTCTTTTATATAGCTTGCTGTTCTTTCTGCAGTTTTTGTTCCATCTATTTTTGCTTAAATGAGGAACAGATTTTCTGGAAGGAGATTCTATCTGCTGGTTATGGGGTTTAATAGAGTTGGGGTTTCTCTAGAACCTACATTACTTACCTCTTAGCAGCTGCTGGAATATGTTTTCATAGCCATGTATGAAAGTGAATGAAAATGAATGAAATATCCTGATAGATTGTTCCAGAAAGTTCCTGTTAAATAAGAATTTGTCATGATTGCGTCCCTTCAGATTTATCATAAAAATCTGTGGTATTGTTTATGTGAAGTTAAATTTTTCACAGTAGCACGTTACCTAGTGTTTAAGACATTGACAGCACATGAAACAATAATCTGTCATCTTTGACGGCCAAAACATGGATAGTAACATAGGCAGTGAGCAAGCAGTGGTGAAGGAGTAACATCAGTATACTTGTTAAAGAGTGGAGTTCTGGCTCTGTCTGGTAATATCTTCTTTCTTCTTCAGCACTCAGTTTTGCATTACCTTTTTCCTCTGCCTAAAGTTTTCTAGGGAAATGTGGAGAGATAGAATGTAAGAAAATATAGATAGTGCAGAAGGTAGTCTCACCTCTGAGGAGTTGCAGCTGTACTAATCACCAAAGATTAGGAACAGGCCTGCCCTTAATAGGCCACAGCTGTGTCCAATGAGGATGAGTGATATAAAAGAGTGGGTTAGCTGGGTGAGGAGAGAGTTGGGTTTTTTTTGGTTGTGCTGTGGGTAGAGTTGGAGTTTGTTGGTTGTACTGTGAAGGAGTCAGTGCTGTGAGGAGTTGCCCATGAGAAATCACACAGAAGGCATGGTACTTTTGCAATAAGATGATAACAGGGAAAAACGTATTTTTTCTATTTGTGTAGACACCGAGGTGCAATATAGCTGCTCACCTTAAACACCAAATATGTCAGTATTTCACACAAAATGGTTCATTTAAGAGAAATTTTGCATCAAGATTGAAAGTTAAGACAAAGATAATGAATCTTGATGCCAAACTCAATCTAAAATTTCTTATTATTGGTCCAAAAATACTACTTCTTTCAGAATTTTAATCTCTGTTCTGGTCAGCACATCAAGGGAGGTGATTCTCCCCCACTACTCTGCCCTCATGAGACCCTAGCTCAAGTACTGCAGCTAGGTCTGGGGCCCCCAGCACAAGAAAGATGTGAACCTATTAGAGCAGGTCCAGAGGAGGAACGCAGAGATGATCAGAGGGCTTCAGCACCTCTCCTGCAAAGACAGGCTGAGAGAACTGGGGCTGTTTAGCCTAGAGAAGAGAAGGCTCTGGGGAGATCCCATTCTGCCTCTCAGAACTTAGAGGGAACATAAAAAAAGAGGGGGAGGGACTTCTTGTATGGGCGGATAGTGATAGAATAAGGGGGAAAGTTCTAAACTTAAAGAGGAGAGATTTAGATCAGATGTTTGGAAGAAATCCTTTACTGTGAGGGTGGTAAGGCACTGGTTGTCAAAACAAAACGTGGATGCTCTGCAGCTGGAAACGTTCAGGTTGGATGAGGTCCAGGACAATCTGGTGTAGTGGGCGGCGTCCATGCCTATGGGAGTGGATTTGGAACTAGATGACCTTCAGGGTCCCTTCCCACTCAACATATTCTATGATTGGCTTCCATTCTCCTCACACTAGAGAGTTACTATTGAGACTATTTATAGTGAGATATTCTTTTTATTCAAGCACTCAATGTCTTTAAGTTCAGAAATACTTGGCTGTTTGCCTAATATTGGGGTGTTTTGAAAATCTTGTTTCTAAACACCTCTTCTTGCAGTATGATGGCTATTTCTTCAAAGTTTGCCCTTTGAATATTTATCAAGCTCTTCAAGTTATCTAGACTTTTGCATTCTTACCAAATCAGTGCCTAAGGTAGTGTTGATGTCTGACACTGTGTTGCACTCCTGGGTGGTAATTGGTGATATGTGGAAATAATAATGCTGCAAATCTATGGAGAAATGTTAGTGTCTAACCTGATAGAATTGCAACAAACCATAACAAGCAAACAAGCAAACCCATTCTAGGTTCAGGTAATAAACATTGCAGCTGAAGGAGGAAGAAAAAATTGGGATTAGATGGGAAAGACCATTATTGTATCAAAATGATGCATCTGCGAGCTCCTTTCATGAGTGTTTTATGACTAGGCAAACACATTTTCATGTTGGCTTCTGCAGTAAATGTTTCTCCTTTATTACTTGATAGCCACTTAGAATTTAGCCTGATTTTTAGCAGTGCTAATATACAGTACTAGGAAAATTTATTTGAATAAAATAAAGCTACATTCTTCTAAACTGGAGTCATAATATTAATACTTAAAATACACAGCAACATGCTGGGAAAATGGGATAGTTATTTAGATATATTATAAAATATACCCCACTACTTTGATGTGATTCACTACTATTTCACCAAACCAATTTAACAGTCTCCTGTGGAGAGGGAATAGTGCAATTAAAATTAGTAACAGAGATTTTCACGTTCGTGTAGCTAATTCAGGGATGGGTGATAATGAATTAAATACTTTTTCCTTCTTCTGAAGTCAAATCAGTATTAAATGAACCTGAGCTAGAATTCATATTTAAAGAGTGTGCATGCATGCAGTCACAGCATCTGGGGACAGATTTTCTCATGGGAATTAGATGTTCCACCTCAGGTTTACATGTTAGGTGTCTTTTTTGTTTGGTTGCATTTTCGTCCATTTGATTTCTGAAAATTGAGTGAATGTATTACCTAAATTGCTAAAAAGTTAAATTATTTTGCAGTATGTTGTCTCCCAAAAAAGAACAACTTCCTGGGAAGAGAACTGCTGTCATTAAATTTGCCTTGGTCAAAAATTAAGGAAGGTAGAGCAAAAGATTGATAGCCCTGGGAAAAATGGTCTCTAGACACTTGTTAATCAGACACTGGAAAATCCAATGGATAATTCTCCAGGGTGAAGTGGCTAAATTTGTTTGTAGACATTATGAATAAGAAGCAGTTCTCAACTCATTACAAAGCAACATAAAAAAATAACAAGGATATGCTGTTTTCTATGTATCACTCTGATCAACCAACCCCAAGCCTCCTCTGGTGCTTCCCATAATAGACAAGGAAATTAGACACCAGTTTTTAAGCAGATAAGTCAGTGTGGCAAGAGTCACATTAACCCTTCACCTAACCACAGATTAAATAATAGTTGTATATTAGTAGGAGTTTATTGGTAAGATAATATCTTTGATAACTCCTACTGCATCACTGAGTTTGAAATAAATGTGATCACTTTGGTTTCTCAATAAAAGCTTTTAAACAAGTGAATGAACAAACCAAACCATGGCCCTGTGCTGATGCACTTGCCCTTGCAGATGGTATGTAAATATCAAAAAATGTAAATTATCCATTTGTTAGAGACCTGACCAGTAATGTGCTGATGGAGAATAGGAGTCAAAGTAATTGTGAATTTAAGACTTTTTTTTTTTGTGCAGTGTGTGATGGCTTGATCTTGGCTGGATGCCAGGTGCCCACCAAAGCCACTCTGCCAACTCCTCTCCTCAGCTGGACATAGGGAGAGAAAACATAAGGAAAGGGTCATGGATCAAGTTAAGAACACAGAGAGATCGCTCACCAATTACTGTCACAGGCAAAACAGGCTCAGCTTGGGGAAATAATTAATGAATAACCTATTAAATCAGATTAGGAAAATGAGAAATAAACCCAAATTTTAAAGCACCTTCCGATCCCCTTCCTCCTTGAAGGACTTTACTTCCTGGTTCCTTACATTCTCACCCACAGTGATTCAGGGGGATGGGGATTGGAGAGCTTCATTCAGTTTATTACATGTTGTCCCTGCCACTCCTTCCTCCTCAAGGGGAGGACTTCTCACATTCTTTCCTTGCTCCATTGTCAGGTCCCTCCTATGGGAGACAGTTTTCTGTGAATTTCTCCTGAGGCAGGTCCCTCCCATCTGCTTGCAGTTCTTTGCAAACTGCCCCAGTGTGGGTCCTTTCCATGTGGTTCGGCCCTCAATGAACAGGCTGCTAGAGCATGGGCCCCCAGGAAACTTCCTTCAGCATTGGCTCCTCTCTCCACGGGGCTGCTGGTCCTACCCAGAGCCTGCTCCAGCATGGGCTCTCCATGGGATCACAGCCTTCTTTGGGTATGTCCCCCTGCTCTGATGTGCATTCCTTCAGGGGCTGCAGGTGCATATCTGTTCCATCATGAGCCCCCTTGGGCTGCAGGGGCACACCCTGTCTCACCATGGTCTGCACCAGAGGCTGCAGGGAATCTCAGCTCTGGTGGCTGCCTCTCCTCCTGCCTCTCCTTCTTCACTCACCTTAGTGTCTGCAGAGTTGTTGCTTTCACATAGTCTTACTCCTCTTCTCTGGCTGCAATTTGCTTCTGCTTTCCCCTTGTTAGCTCTGTAATCCCTGAGGTGCTAACACTGTCACTGAAGGGCTTGGCCTTGGCGAACTGCAGGTCTGCCCTGGAGCTCTTGACATTGGCTTCATCAGACACAGGGAAAGTTCCCAGAGGCTTCTCACAGAAGTCACTCCTGTAGTTCCCCCCTCCTGCAAAAACCTGGCCACACAAGCCCAATACATTATGGGGTTCTTTTGAGGTATTTTACACTAGTTCTTGCGTGTTTCTCATCCTTTTCTGACTGAACTGCAATATCTTCTGTGCACCCTAGCTTTATTGACTGCGTTATGAAGAAAGCAACACTTCATAGGAGAAATAATTTATTGAGCTTTACTTTTAAAATGTAAACAGATTGCAGACATGACAATGTAAATTTCTTTAAATGCCTTTAAAGATGGAAGGTAGTATTGTACTCTGTGTACTGATTGCCAACTTTTTAAACATAAAAAAAATTTGAAACATTCTTATTCTAAATGTGAGGAAAGGCTTATGTTTTGTCCAGATTAGAAGAAAGTCCTAAAGATGGTTAATATGTTAAATCTAAACTGCTTAAACTCATAACTAAACTGATTATACTCATATGAATTTGAAAACTATCTTTTAACTTACAACAATTTACTTTATAACTCTGCCTTGTGCTGTGCTGATTACTGATTGAATGATTTAGTTGAAGCACTGAACAGGCTTGCATACTCATATTTGCAGAAGAGATGTGAAAACTGAGGTGTCTGTGCATTTCAGTTTAGCACAGAATGCCACAGGCTGTAGATGGCTAAGTGATAGAGGAGGGATTTCTGCAGTTCTGCAGGAGCTTGCTGTGAGACAGTAAGTTCCAAAGCGAGTCTGGAAGTTAGGCAGTGGAAGTGTTTAATAGATTTTTCTGCCTTTAAAATGGAGGACCCCCAGGTTTTATATATTCCCGTGACTCAGATTTGTTTTAGAACGCCAAGAAAATCAGAGGTTCCACTAAGAATGCTAATAAAATGAAATAACATGTTTTAAATTATGCAAATGAGCCAGCTAAGAAATGTCATCTATTCTCACGTTTCCATGTACTGCATTGGCCTTGTGCAAGGCCCAAATGCTTTGTAATGTTATTATTTCTCATATACCTGCAGTGCTGCCCTGAGGTTCTGAGAACTTTTAAGTGCAGTAAGTTTTCTTTTCTCCATCTCTTTCTTTTCTTCCCCTCACAAAGGTGATAAATCATAGTGACCTTCCTTGTAGTAAAGAAGAATGGGCAAGTCTTTATGCAGCTTCTGTCAATGCCATTCTTTCAGACTGCTGGAAGAGGTCACCAAGATCAAATATAGACATCTCCCACTAGAGTGGAGCATGTAACCTTGAACTTTTTCCCAGCACCTGCCAACCCATCAGTAGCCAGTTTTAGGATACAGCCAGGCTGAGGTTACTGTAAGCCTTATGTTGAAGCAGAGCTTTGAGCAAATGAGTGACCATTTATGTCAGCTGGAAAAGGCTTTAAATACAGTTATACTGTTATGGTTTGCAGTCAAACTTTGAGTGTTGGGAAACCTGTGTGGTTTGTGAGAGAGGTGCTGGATCTGACTGTTGGGGACTGTTGTATAATTTGGCTTTCCTGTCTGTGCTTGTGCAGCAGATACAGGGTTTTCCTAGCTCCTTTTTGAGCATCCTTTAGCCTTGCACAGAGAGGGAGGAAAGGATTAGACCTTCATTCCTGTGGTCATTTGTCTCGTTGACTGATCTGTAATGTCACTTTTGATTCTGTTAGAACTGCTGCTATTTAAATGTCTGATTTTCCCTATGCATATGTTCACTTCAGCCAGAGAGTCACAAGACCTTTCAATTGCATTGATGTGATCAGCAATGCACAGAAGTGGTTCAAGGAATGAAATAAAGTTTACAGTCTGGTTCAGTAATTCATTAATTTAAGGCAGTCTATTTATTGTCTAATTTGCTTACTTCAACTATTTTCTAATTGAAGATATCTTTCTTGCATTGTAATTTACTGACAGCAATGTCAATTTTTACATGTCTGTATTGCAGCACAACAATTATAATAAAGCACAATTGCATTGTGTAAACAGTAATACTTAAGGTAGTCCATTTGCCTGAATACATTAGAGTCTACAAAATTGACTATTTAAAATGTGACTTTCTCCTTATTTTCTACCTTTTGATTGTCATTGTTCACTCAGTTTTAAAGTGGTTTGTTGACGCCAAATATTTTAATAATTCCTTTGCAAGTCCTTATGCCTATGCCTTTGAGATGCTGCTATAGTAATTAAACTGTCTTTAGGTTGAAATGCTTGCAAAGCGTCCAGTTCTGTGCCTGGCAGCTGGTGATGCATTATAGAGACATTGAGCTAATCGATTAAAACCGCAGAGACATGGGAGTTGTCTGACAGCACTGTACTAGGATGAAATTAGTTGGAATTGCATGGTGAAATTAAGGGGAATGCAGGTGATTGCAGCCCTTCTGGGAGAATCCTGGGTGAGAGGGACACTGTGCACTGATCCCTGTGTAATTAGGACAGCCATGTTTCAACAGTATTTCTAAAGTATTAAAATGGACTGGGTAAATCAGCAGGGTTGTTTCCAGTGAACTTGGCATCCATCCACTGTGACTAAAATAACATGAAATTTTTCGGCTGCTAGGAAATGTGAAATTGGGCTAATTGTCTTCTAACTAGTCTGGTAGTGTATTAGTCTGTTGCAGGTCAGGAATATGAATACTGTATGCTTTCAGGTCTATCACTGGAGCTCAAGACATGCTGCTATACAGAGTTTGTGGTATAATATCTTTTGGAATAAAGACAATGCAAGTATGAACACAAGCTGAATCACAGTCCATAAGGGCAACTTGGATATACTTGTTTGTAAAACTGCCTAAAGGGTCTACTTTGAAATATTCCAAAAGATACTCAAAGAAGCAGTCCTAACCTAGATGATCTATAGAGATATTCCTTTTCAATAGGAACTTGCTTGGAACACAGATGCTAAGGAACTTTAAAAATTATTTTCCAGAAAAACCATAGTTAGCTTTTCTAGCACAATGAATCAAAGTTCCACTCTGCCTCATATTACACTTATAGTCATTCTAAGTACTGCTGGCTGCCTCATATTACACTTAAAATCATTCTAAGCACTGCTGGCTTTAAAGTGAAAGTGCTTTTCACTTTAAAGCAAGAGGACAAAAGACCTGTTAGATACTGTAAGAGGCCTCTTCCTGTCTTCTGGAGGTGCACAGGACAATGAGGACTCTCCTTTGAGGCCTCGTGGAGACCAGACCGCACTCCCAGCTGTAGCACAAAGGTCCTTCAAAGGCTCATCTGTTGGAGCAATGCCAACTTCTCTCTCCCCGCTACTATCCCACAGCCACCCTTCCCCAGAGACAGGGAGGCAGCAGAGGGTGATGCCCTCCTAGGAATTTGGGAGCCGGGTCTGGTGGATTCCAGGTGCTGCATTTTATAAGGGTTAATGCAAGGGGGAGCTGGTTACATTGGAGCTTGTCATCTTGCTTTAAAGTGAAATGCATAGCAGTAGTGTTGGATTTGGTATTGAAAACAGGCATTTCACATTTACCCACTCTGCTGGACAATTTAGTCAGACAGTATTGCCACACTCAAATGAAGAGATGTAGAATGACAGTAGAAAGTGGACTCCTTTATAGCCAGCACTGCTTAGAATGGCCTCTGAGTCACTCTGGGTTTGGGTGTTAGTGGACATAATTTTTACTCTGTGCTTTTCTTGTACTCAGCCTATATAGTCAGATCAAGTTGCTACTGAAAGCACAATTTTCTCTTGTAATCAATTGTATATGAACTGGTACCAGAGACTGACAAAACACAGTGACTTTTTAGAAACTATCTTCTTAATTTAGTTTTGAATGCAACTTGTTTATGAGTTTTTTTCATAATGTCTTACCTTTGAGATCCGATATTAAAACAATTTTATTTTGTTTTCTATTTCAGTTCTGTGTTTAGTTTGGGATGAGATGCAGCTATGCAATAACATGTTTCACTCTTAACCAGCCAGTATGCCCTACTGCATTGAGTGTTTATTTTGTAGCTGTTTCGATCTGGGGGGAGGGGGTGGGGGGGCTGTCTGTGTATGTGTGTATTTCTGTAGTTCCTACCTTGAAGAAAAAAGAAGATTATTAAAATAATATACCTTGCATCACTTCTGGTAAAAACATACGCTTATTTTTACAGCTATAGTGACCAAATCAGTTTTAAAAGAAGAATCTACAGCACATTTAGGAGAATACTTATGTCAGCAAAAGGAACATGCAGACTGCATGTCTCAAATGTTTTCCTGTTTGATCTCCACAGTCTGCTGTACGCATATGCATAGAGCACACCTCTCTGTTCTCCTGTCACAATGAAATAACAATTTCATTCAGCCTGAGTTTGTCATTGTCTTGCATGATGAGAAGTACCAGTAACTGGAATAGTAATTTGGCACCGGAAGGGAGGGGAATTCAGTATTATCAAAGAGTGCGTTTTTAACTGGTTACTCCTTAATAACAAGTTTTGAATGCAAAAATTTTTGAATGCTTAGAAACATAGCAGTTTAACAGAAGCCAGTAGAGAACTAATCAAAATAAAACTGTAAATTGTAAACAAGGAAATATGAACAATAGTTCTTGAACTAGGGCAGTCTGAGTTGTACTCAAAAATTTCATGAAAATTTTAATAGTAAATGAGCCCAAATACATGTGATAAGTTAATGAAATGCTAAAATGGAGATATAACATCTTTTCTTCCTGCGCCTTTGATAGTGCACAAATCAAGCATCTATGAAAATAACAAAAACAAACACTCCCTCACCCCCCTTAAAACTGGTAATGAAAAAACCTTTCTAGAACTTTTTAAAAGATATTACATAAAACCACTGAACTACTGTATGGAAGCCATGATGAACACATGTTAATATATCTAAGCCAGCATTCAAAAGGAGAATGTAATGCACTTTCTCTGTTAAACAGCTGTTTTATGCGTGTAAGGTCTGTTGCAAATACTTTGATATAACAGAAATATCTATTTTTTTTAATAAAGCTGGGAAAGATTATTAGTCTTTCACTGAGAAACGTCCTTGCTTTATTTCCCTTTGTTACCTACTGTTTAATGTGATGTTTAAATAATTTGTTTATGCCAGTACATTCTCTCATGTAGATTTCCATTCATATTGTTTATGGTACTAAAACTCTTGCTTGTGGCACATGGGCACATGTCCCTTGGACTCTTCACATCTCCATTTCCATATACTTCCCAACACTGTCAGCAAATGATCAGGGCCCCTACAGCCAGCACCAACCAACTGCTTGTTGATATTTGAATTAATCAGATTCTGAGCAAAATCTGATTATGTAGCCTTCTCTGGAGCAGTGCTGTAAGTGGTTCTCCTCCCCACAGGCAGTCTAGCTCTTCTAGGGTTGGATTCTGTTATCTGTTGAACATTCTGAGCTGCTTCTAGGTCATGAACTTAAACATGCGGTTCCAGATAGTTGGGGTTGAATGGCAGAGCATTTAGAGGCTTTTGTGAGTTTTGTGCCAAGTTGCATCTCACAGCTGCCAAGCACAATACCTGGAGAATGTGCCTGGATGGGATGCTTTGCTTTTGCCTTTGTTTCATTTTCTTCTGCCTTTCTACTAGCATACTTTGGTTTGGATCTATGATGCAATTTCGTATAATTAAGCTGCAGTGCATGCTTTGAAAGTAAGAGAAATGTTCACTTTGTTCTCCACACAATGGAACAGCAACTATCATAGTTTTTTAATGTGTTTATTTTTTTCAAAATAGGCCAACTTTATTTTTATTGGCCATTTTCTGAATTTAATTCCAGACATGTTCAGTTGTTGTTATTTTTAGTTACCTTCTCCCTGGAAGTGGCAGTTGATAGACACTACGTTTCCAAACACATAGAGGCTGGTGAGGTTTTTTGAGGCAGGATGCATTTCTGGTTGTGCTTTCTCATCACTACTGTCCTTTTTCTCTGTTATCTTCCATCCTAATAGTACCAAAGTTAGAGCTGCCTGTACTGTTTTTCTAGGCAGAGTTTGCAGTGCAAAAGGAAATCCATATTCTATGTATGTCTCACCAGGGAAGAAAGCTTTTAAAGATTTCATTGTGAGATAAGGACATGCATCCAAAAGGGCTTTATAGCTGAAGGAATATGAGCTCCCAGTGGTCTACAGGCTTATTCAACCAGGGCAGTTGTCTCCTCATGAGTGGAGAAACTGATTGACTGTACCAGACTTCCCTCTGGAATCAATTCATGTTCCTATGTACCATTATAGCATGAATGTGAGGTGCTCCAGCAGAAGCTAATTAGGACACTTAGATGTGTCTTAGAATCATAATTTTCTTCCATCTTAATTTTCTGTTCAGTGACTTTTAAGATCAGCTTTTTACAACCTTCTGACTGTCATTGTAGGACTAAGGCAGAAAATTAAAGAGACTATCAGCTATTATCAGCTAAGATATCAGCTTTGTCACCTTAGAATGTTTGAACATCCATTGAGAAATGAAGCAAATGCAAAAGGAAGTTTGCAGTGAAAACCCTTTCTCCTTCTGCCAGTACGTCAGTAATGTTTCCTTTGATGGAAATGTATGGATTGCATTCTGAACTGATGAATGGAGGTAAATCTGAATTTTGTTGGTTAATTGTGCAAAAATAACAATTCAGCAATAGCATGTTTCTCAAAGAAACTCCAAGCAAATGTGCTCCCTTTTATTTCAAGGGTAGCTATACTAATACATTGAATTATTGTCCTAGTGACGTAAGTAATGCAGATTAAAAGACAATAATGGTACAACACAAGGTCTGTTCTTGAAAAGTTTCCTGCTTCAAGTTTTCATCATAAAAACATGATAGATATTTAAAAATAATAACACTGATAAATGAATTAATTAATAATTTTCTAGCAGTATATTTTGAAGAAACATCTTTAGTAAAATAAAATTTTCCACTCCAAATCCCAGGCATTACTTTTACTTGGTTTAAAATCATTACCAAACATTTCCATGGGACAGTAAGCCTTTGTATTCTTTCTTTATTTTATCACAATTTTTCCCCCTTGAAGCAATTCCTATAGGCCTATGGATAGAGAGGCATTTATTTTGAAACATTACATGAAATGATTTGCCCTTCCAACATGCCTGAACTCAAGATGTTTTTACAAAGGCCAAAAGGGTTTGTCTATATGGACCTAATTAATTAAAAATGGAAGTTAGAAATGTTACATAGTCATTTATGAGAAGATACAGAAATATAAAAACAGAGTCTATTACGTGACATTTTACTTTGTTCTTGTGGCTGAAGAATTATGAAATTAAACTTGCATTAAAAATAAAAATAGAAAAGGCAGATCACGCAAGATTAACCTGATTTCTTTCTAACCAGATAGCTGACTTCCTTTTGGGGAAAGAAATGCTAACTACTAATAGTCTTTCTGGAGTTTAATTTGCTATACTGCTGTTTCAAATATTATTTATTCAACCAAAAAGTATATGTGTCAGCATAAGAACTGCTGGATTGTGGAGTAGGTAAGAAGCTAAGCTCAGTACAATGGTACTGAAAGGGAGCTTCCTAAAAGGAGAGAAGATTTTAAGGAACTTCTCAAGATCTGAAAAAAGTTGAGCAGTGAGACAAAACTAAGAGAAAGAAGCAGTCAGGGCTGAATAATTTTGAGAACTAGAGTAGCAGAAATGGAGTGAAATTGCATAGCAGAAAGTGCAAAATGCTGCGCCTGGGGACTAATAGTACTAAATTCTCTTAGAGTTGGGACTTCTACCAGAGAGGAATGACTGAAATAGAGACATTGATCCTAAAGAGCCTAAGAGGTACCACTGTGATGCAGTGTCGTACAGTAAAATGTAATCCTAAATCTGGGGAAGACTGGATGGCACTGGTAGTGGTACAGCTGCAAAAGGGAATGATTTATACAAGTTGTATGAAATACTGGGTACCAGTGGCCAGTACAGTGCCCCCAGCCAAGGACTATTGTGCATGTTGCTCCAGGTTTCCTTCTGCTTCAGAAGTGTGTATTTATGCTCAGCACAGAAGGGAAATGAGACATGGAAAGGTTTTATTGAGGGTTATGGCATTCTTATATGGAGGTATCCAACTGTTCCCAAGGAGAGCTCTCACTGTTGGGCTGGACATGGAGTCTTGTGTGCTAAGTATAGGGGAATTCAAAGTGTGAAAGATAATGAAAAAGACTTTGAGGATTATCAGGAAAATGGCTTGTTTATCTGGGGATGAAGAGAATGAAAAAATGCAGAAATTTTGATAAATGTGGATGGAAATTAGATGTAACTAGAAAACAAAGGCTAGGAGATTATATGATTGCTCTCACTGAGATATTTAGATGCCAGGAGCCCTGGAAAACACCTTAAGTTGGAGGATCATGTAGTTTCAGTAAGAGTTTGCTATTAGCTGGCTGCAAATAAATTTAAGAGGGAAATTTAATTGAAAACATCCAGCCACTAAAGAAAACAGAACCTAAAAGACATACAGCAAAATATGCAAAACCTTAAGTCCTTTTCAGAAGGCAATCCATATGCTTTTCAAAAGATAGATGATGATTTGTGCAAATAGAGTACCAAACTCAGTGAAAAAGGAGGTCCTTCCCACTCTTCATCCCTGGATTTCAAAGATGTTGAACTATTAAAGTGGAAAACCCTCAAACACCTTCACCACCTATGAGGTTAGTTCAAAGAATTTTTTTCACATTAAAAAAATACAGGTTCCCTCTCCACTCCTTCCTAAATTCCCCTCTTTCTGTACAAGTAACATGAAGAGCAGTTTCTAGAAAGTTTTTTTTTGTGTCTTATAACATGCAGTATCCTGTTGATATGAATTAATGTCATCTACAGGGTGAGTGAAGAGCCTCCAATTGCACCCATTTTCAAGTGTTTAGGGTTTTCAGACTCCCAAGCCAATAGGGTGATGCACAGCTTCTCTGTGGAATTCACTAGATATCTGAGCAAGCAATTTTATAGTCTAAAAGAATCTCAACTTCTGTTTGGATAACAGATGAGCATGTTGCAGGAGAGAAGCATTATTATGATATGATAGCTCAGATACAGCCACTGTGTGTGCTGAGATTTTTAAATTTAGTCCCTCAGACATGGTAGTACATTTCCAGGAATAAAATTTATACAAAATGAAATATCCCAATTTTTTTCAGACTTGGTATGTTCATTCAGTGTGCATGTAAAAAGGTTGCCAAACACAGAGTGGTTTAGGTGAGAGCAAATAGAAATGAGTATTATAATTAATAGTTAGTATTATTATTTCACTGACATGAAAATCAGTATTTTAAATGTTAATGAATAAATTTATTTATAAGTGAGATTAATATTGTAATACTATGTGTAATATTACTACCACTACTCTTGCTATATATTTCTTGTTACTCATTACCAATGAGAGAGGCAACATACTTTTCACAACTCTTTCCTTCCTGAGACATTTAACTTTCTGTGCAGGTACTAGCTGTCAATCAAGGCTAATCAAACTGGCACAGTTAACATAATACATCATAAAATTTCACAGTAATGTCAACCTGTAATTCTGTCAATCTGGTTAAAGGAAATAGCCTAAAAACAATATTGTCATTTTGTAATAACACAGGGAAACAGAATTTTGGAATAATATTTTTACTGTCGGCTATTCATATACTGTATACAGTTTTCAAGAGCAGATGTGGTTTCCATTAGGATTAAATTGGTCAAACAACCAAAGTTTTGAATCCTTATTTTTCACTTCTCTCACTCTCATATTTTTAATGTATCCTGAAAAGGAAATGGGGTATTGCAATTCTCCCTGGATTGTGACACTGGAGATGTCCAGGCAAAGCAGAAAAGGAGGGTCATGAGTTTCTTCTCTGCTTGTGTCACTGCAAGGAAATGTTATATGATGGAACTGGCCAGGGTTGGTTGGATGGTAACATCTAGCAGAGATGATTCCCAGCTCTGCTATCAGCTACATTTATATCCTTGCATGCCTGCAGTAGAGGAAGCTCATAGCAAAACTTCAAACCAAGACAGATATAGCTTTACTCCAGTTTATACACATGGGAACAGAAAAGTGCAGTCTGGCTATTTGCATGACACCCCACAGAAATGTAGGCAGAAAATGTAAGACTTCAAAACCTGATGTCTTTCTCCGTAAGAGATTATGATTGGCAGACCTTTGCAAGTTTTTTGGTAACCATTCAAGCTCTTATCAGACAAGGTTAAGTCTGTTGAAAATAACTTGCTTTTCAACTTTGCCTTTGGCAAATCTTGTAAAAAAATTGAATGCTACCAAGTTACCCGCAAGATATATCCCTTTACTGCTATTACAGTGTATTCAAATGCACAAGTGACCTGCTTAAAATTAATGAGGCCTCTCATGAACTAAAATATTAATTAGGCCAAACAGGCATTAGAGGAGGCTATATGGACTTAGCCTGTTCAAGAATGTTGGTAGCATATACTTCTGTGTTGATCTCTACTTGCTTGAAGCAATTGTTCATAAGATGTTTCATGTGCTGGGGAAGGAACATCTTTGGAAGCACTGAGCAAATGTCTCTCTCCTCCTAGAAATGGGTTTTTTCAAAATACAGAACATTGTATAATGAATTACCTAGATTAGGTGGTATTTGTCAGGTGATAACATGTATGTTCGTAAACCAGGCCAAGCTTAAAGGGAAGGCTGTGTGAGAGGGATGTTTAATTATCAGGAATCTTAGGTTTTAGATGCAGAAGCTTATGGAGAAAGGATGATAAATTATCTGACATCTATGGATGAAACATAGGTCTTAATGTAGAAAGGCTGGGAAAATAAGGTGAGAATATGATCTTTGTGAAAGGCAGTACTAACAATTAAATGCCAAAAAAAAGGGTAAAAGCAGATGAAAGCAATCACATGCCTGAGTACAGCATCCATCAGAATCATGAGGCTAAACAGTCATTGCAGTAAGAGAAAAGCAGCAGAATGGAAACTAAATTCACTTCAGTTTCATATGTAAAAATCCATTATTCTTTAGCAAAATAGAACAGAGAATCTGAGACAAAACTTCTCATGGTAGATGGACAGAACTAATTAAAAAAATATCAGACAAAGGACTTAAGGCGATGCAATACTTTGAAAGAGAAGTTTACAAATTATATCTGGAGGGAGAAGGGAAAGGCATTTCAAGCTTACTTAAGTTGCAAGCACAATCAGATCTTTGAATACCATTAGGCAGGGATCATACTGCTTTGGAAAGTGATAGCTAAATTCAGGAGCTGTTAACCCAGAAATTTAACAGAGTGGTCTTTCAACAAGGGCCTGCTTCTTAATACAGAATAAGAGCTTGGAAATGAATATGTAGTTGATACAGGCATGAAAACAGTGAGAGAGCTGTGAGCAACCTCCTGGACTTTCCTTGCTGTCATACTTAGTGGCAGTAGAGGATGAGTTCTTAGATCTAACAATTTGGCAGCTGTGTACAGCAGTCTTGCCCATGCCTCATAAACGCATCAGCCAAAAGGAGAAACAACCATTTTTTCTTTCCAATATATGCACGTGTAATGAATCAATAAGAGGGTTGTTGTTGCAAAAATGGCCAAGCCGTTGCCAAATTTAGGTCTCCCTGTTTTATTTCTCCTATAGGAGAAAGACACTGTGTGATTGCTCTAGACTCATTGCCTTCACCCTCAACCTTGCCTTCAAGAGAAGTAAGCACTGCTTTAAATGTGTAGCAAGAAGCTCACAAGAAGAGTTGTGTGTTAGTATAAAGAAGAGAGAATACCTTAAGGATAATACTGGTTTGCTTCTTGCAACAAAATGCCTGCCTCACAGTTATAAGGGAGCCCTTTTTGGTTAGTCTTTGCTACTATCACACAATGACGCCAAGAGCTGACTTCTTTTAAAAGAGCAAAAGAAAGTTAGAAAGAAATGTCATAGTTAACCCAGCTCAAGACTTTTCATATTGATAAACCCAAAGAATGACCTGAGGGAAAGGAGCCCTTTGCCAGATCACAAACCACAGCAAGGCTGAGCAGACAAAGCTCTGAAGTACAGGTCAGCCCAGTGATTTATGCAATGTGTAGTGAAGTGGAAAATATTTATAAATCACTTGCCTTCTCTCAGAAAGGATGTAGGAAAACCAATTATATCACTCTTAAAATGTGGGAGGAGCATTTCAGTGCAAACATGAATGTTTTGCAAAGATGTCCATTTTTAAATCAAAGAATTCAGAAACAGAAAAAACACGGAGTTGTTATTTAAAGAGGCTTTCTATAAAGTAGTGAACTGCAATACAGTGAACTGCAACACTCTATATGATTAAACAAGAAAAGTGCAACTTTTTGCAACTGCAAAAAATGGTTTGAAGCAAAGTATATGTTCTAAGTTACTGTGGGTGTGGTAATGCTAACTGGTATAGGGTTGTGTGTAATTCATTCAAAGTGGGAAAGATAAGCACAAGAAGCAGGAATCCCTCCCCCAGCTTCCAATCTGTTCCTGCATGAGAAATGACAATCACCAAGCCTCAAACTTTCTGAGGCAGAAATGTGTCAGGAGTGTAGACAAGAACACAGAGCAACTGGAATTTGTCTAAGTGCTTTGGGTTTTCAAACATGAAAGCAAAAATAGCACTATGAAGTAAGTTGGTTGAAGCTGGGAGATGGAGGAGATAGCCTGAATATGCTTGGGGGATGTATATTTCCTTGGGATCTCTATCCCACTGCAATATTCCAGAAAAGGTTCAGACTGTTAAGCTAGAAATCTGCAGTGTTGTTACCCGTGGGAGTTGTCGATTCTCAGGATTATAATTTGTAAAGAAACTTTGAATGAGTTGGATTTTGTGAACTAAAGTTCCTAGTAGAAATCACTTTCAACAGTTTGGTACCAATGTTAGTTATAGTACTGGAGACACATTTTAAGCTTTGTCACCACGTGTAACCTCCTGCAGCTGAGTCACATCTCTTCAAGTGACACCCTGAGAAGACATAATTATAGGACAGGATTCCACTGAAAGTGTCATTGAGAAGGTAGTAGTTCTACTATCCCCAGCTTCAAAAAGGAGACAGTTTAGATGAGCAGCAAATCAAGACATGTTGCTGGTTCATTTAAATTATATGCTAGTAATGAGCTTTAACAAATTACTAAAGAAGGAATGTTAGTTTCCCTTATGCAGAAGAGATTGACTACATGGCAGCTACTAGCACTAAAGTATTTTTCTTGCTAAAAGAAGAATTGACAATTCTTGCTGGCAAATAGTGAGCCAAACAGGCGATCATTACTGTCCCATTTTTGGTTTTATTCCTGTTTTCGCTTGGGAGGGACCTGAAAAATTTTACAAAGGAAAGTGTGTTGGTAACTTATATTGTAAAAAGATTGAGAAAGAATGTGAAAACTAAACTTATAAAGTATATTCTGTGAGAAAGCTTACTGTAACTCTTCAGGAAAGTTTTGGATAAAGTTATGTAAGGATAACATAAAAACAGACATTTATGCGGTTTTTCACATGTGTGACAGATTGATGCCTAACCAATCCTTAAATATCATAATTATTTTAACTGCATTTTCTGTCATCTAAGGTTACTAATTTTTTTTCAAAAACTTGCTTTTATCTTCTCCAACCCTTGAAAATGGATGTAAAACCTTTCCAGAGTCTTCATAAGAGATTTATCAGTTATTTGACCAAGCCAGGTAAAAAAATGAAATGGAAGAGGTAAATTTATTAAGAAGCAAATAGATTATCTATCCTCTCAACGCTACTGGAAAATAAAGTAATCATTAGTGTGATCTGAGCTCTCCCCACTCTGATCCCCACTGCTGGGAGGCCAACTTTTTTTTTTTTTAATTTCCTCTTATTAAGAAAAGGAAGTGATACCTTCTGACAGGTAGGCAAAGCCCTTTGCTGTTTCTATCATACATGTCGTTCTCGGCAGTCACTCCCTGTTAGGTCCCAGGAGACTGGATGCTTTTAAGCTTTGGTTCAGCAGTTTTTAACGGGGATTCAAAAAGAGAGAGAGAGTAGAGAGATAAATTATACTTTTAAAAATTACAATGACAAATATATTTTAACTCTTGAAAAGTTGCTTGTGAATGTTTGAATAAAATGACGTGTAGTCTGGCAAGTAATCTGGCATTCTGTTCCCTCTTTGTCATGATCAGTACGGTTACAAAAGTAGACAGTTTTTAAGCTTTGGTGGGAACCATATGTTAGGAGTTTTTGAATTAAAGAAAGAGAGAAGTCATGCACACCTCTAGGGAAGATCGAGAAGGCAGATCAGGAAGAATTTCACAGCCAAGAAATAACTGTAATAAGAATAGAGCATCAATCACAAATGACTTCAATTATTTTGTCATTGAGTGGAATAAAAAGATACAAAGGAATACAAAGATGACACATTTCTTAAGCACGATTGGAATGTTTTAAGACACCAGATCAACGTGAAATATTGGGTGTCTATTTTTCATCAGAACTAAATCTGTTTCAAGAAATTATGTGCTAAAAATGTTTAATGTAAGTGATAGGACCATAATGAATTTCAACTGTTATCTCTTTCATTAAGGGAGAATCAATATTTTAATTAATTAGTTGTTGTTATGGTTATGTAATTGATTGCTATAATTGTAACTCTGTGAACTACTGTGGACTCTTGGTCCTCGGTGATTGCAGAGGTCCCACCGTGCTTCAGCTGTCTTGTGTGTAGGTGCAGGAGCCATCCTGCAGTCATGTAGGAGCACAGAGAGTGAAATTGATGCAACACAGCTGTGAAAAAGCCACGTAGCACTGTGGTAAGTTGCTCAAGCAAGCTCCAAAATACAAGAGAAGCAAAGACATCCTTCCTTGTCCCTTCACATATTGAACTCTGGCTGTGTTCTTCTCCTCACAAACACCTAAATAGATATACATGTTTCCTAGGCCAGAGGCAAGAGTAGCACAGCATGTTTGGATATTGATTGTAGTTCCTGTATGAGATTTTTAAATATTTGTTGTATTTACTCTTATGACTGGCTAGACACACTTGAATGGTGTGGAGAACAAGTGACTGGTTGTTAAAGGATAGGTGAAAATATTTTTTTTTCATGGGAAAAATTAGGAGTAGGGAAAATATAGTGATTTTGTGATTTGAATTTGGGAAAAAATTAAGAGTAGGGAAAATATAGTGATTTTGTGAATACAATATCAGACCTTGGCTTACAGATGGGAACATATATCTAATTATGATGCTTTTAAATTAGCAGATTCTCTATTGTAAAATTCCACCCCCCCCAAAAATAAACATCATAGACATACAAAAATAAGAAGAGGCAGTTTAAGTACTAGCAGCCCTAAATCATGATAAACCATCTAACGTTGGCAATTCATCAAATAGAACATCAAAACCTGGAATAGTTTTGTAAAGGTCTCAAGATTAACAGATCAAGTTTTCTCTTGAGAACACTCAAGTAGTACCTTCAGCACACCATGTTGCAATATATCAAACTTCAGCATTAGTCTATTTCGTGTTGGGGATAAAATTCTTTATTGCTATTATGAGGAACCTGTGAATTACATTTATATACTGCTCATTAATAGACATCCAGATTTTATTCTATTTTTCAGACATTCTAAGATCTGTGTAGCACAGAGTCTAGCAGGCATCATAATTACAGAGTTTTAACTTACCATTGCCTTTAACATGCCTGATAATGTGTAGATTAACTTCCCTTGGTTTGCTATAGAGTTTTGTTAATATAATTTTATATTCTAGAATAAAAGTATTGAAAGACAATGTGAAAAGTCATGGGAGCATGGGCAGGTTTTTTAGATTGTAAGGTAGTGAGATGTCTTGCCATCTGATCCTGCACTCAGTGTAAAGGGATAAGCCTCCAACTTTATAGTCCTACCCCTGAATGCCATAGTTCAGGAGAAAGTGATAACCACATGTGTGGAGCTGCAGAATCAAGAATCTATCTTAGCAACTGAACATACTCAACTTCTGCTGTTAAACTTCAAAAAAAAACAAAACACCAAATAATGTATCTTCAGATTTCTTTCAAAATATTGAGGGTTTTCTATGGTCACAGCCACATGCGCTTGAGTGTTTTCATACTCACATTATGAATTGGAGTTAGACAAAGTCTATAAGTGTGAATTGCCTCGAAAGGAAGCCACAGCAATGTAAGACAAAAAAATTCTGGTAATTCAATTGGTGTCTGTGCATCATAAAAGAGGAATTTTATCAAATGTAGTAAATTGTATCAAGTGTAGCAAATTCCAAATTTAATGGAAGAAGCTCTGTTGAATACTCTGTATGATCAAGGTTTTTCTAAAAAACAAAAAAAAAAATTGGTGAAGGAAATAGAAGGACTTCAGTGCAGGCGTAAGGAGAGAAGAACCTGCTTAGGATTGCCTTATGACCTTTCTCTGTAGTTGTCAAGAAGAACTCCTTTGATTTCATTGAGCTTTCCTGAAGTCTCTATCTACTGATGTTATTTGTGCTCTAAAATCTGAGAAGCAACATCTAAGAAATGGTATCTAAGTAGCAGAGATAGCAAAGTGTTTACACAGCTTTAACAACCCAATTATATAAGTGGTTTTTGGTTCTTTGCAAACCTAGGGTCGAAGCCTTAGAGTGTATCTGACTTTTATAAAGCCATCATGCAGATGTCACTCATGTATGCAAAACTCCATGTGTTATATATATATATATCTTATCTGCTTCTGGCTTTTCTTTACCACTTATTAACTACTTTGAGCTTTTGTCTTAAGGTACCAGATACTATAAAAGTCCAGATTGCGTTCATAATGCTCTAAAAACAATAACTATCATGACAGCTACATGAATGTTCAGGGTGTCAGGATATCTTAAGGTAGGTGGTAATAAACATCTTTATGGACCTCATAACAGTGTTATGAAGAATATTGTCACTGGCACACAAGGAACTAGTTATTATGAGGAAATATTATTATTATCACTATTATTACTACTACTATTATTACTATTATTATTAACCTAAATTTTAAAGAAGTTATAAGAATTCTATAAAAATGAAACATTAAAGGGAAGCCTACAAACTACCTGTTCTGAGTAGTTAGCCAATAAAATAGTATTCTTATTCAAATTCTCACAGCATTTCTGTCCAAAAACCTAAAAAAATTATGGTAATAGTAGTAGAGATTCAAGGCATTCTATTGCATCTCTTTGGAGGGGCTTTGCTGGTTGTTGCCCGTGCTGTATATTATACTGTAGGTTTGTAGTATTGAGATAGATTTCCAAAAAGCAGTTTGGCCTGGGAAGCTGTCATAAGCAGGTTTCTTTTTATTATTTAGACTAGAAATCTTCCATTACTTTTGTCTTACATATTGAAAGCATCTTCTAAAGGAACTTGATACTGAGTTATACTGAAATGAGAGCTGAATTTGCTACTCAGCTCTTTGAATAGGGCTTCAAATAAGTTTTTAGTCAAATTAAGTTCCAAATAAGAAATAAAGTTTTATGACGCATCCCTTTTATTTTTTGATCCAAGTCTTCCAAAATGAACACACCTGATTAACTTTAAACATGTGAGTAAGCTCATTACAGGCACCAGGATATTTGCATATTTCAAGATAGGTGTCTCTGAAAGATTTTTAAAGGCTCTATGTTTCAATCTTTTCGCAAGTGTGCTTGCTTTTTCCTGCTTCCTCTGCTATTTTATTAGCCCCCAAGTCATCCACTGTGTTGGTTTTAGCTTTCCCAGTGTGAGGATTTATATTGATTTTCAGCCATTGCAAATTTATATCTTTATATGTGCACTGGACTCTAACTATAAATATAACTTAATTATAAAAGTCTAAATAATTCCTTCTGTTTTAACAAACCAAGATTGATGTCTTTATGTATAAAAGAACAATAATTCGAGTATGTGTATTATTTTAGTTGTACTTGATTCTGCTTTAAGTAGAATGATTCAGAGTAAGCAATATTTTTATCACTTAAAAATCAAATCCCATTGATTTCATTTGATTATGTGTAGTAAGAGTTTCAGGAACTAAAGAGAGGCTTGAAGGAAGAGTGCACAGCTACAGAATCAGTACTTGTCCAGTTTTATTGATATTTTAACAGCTTAGATGTAGCAGAGAGTGCGCTCTCATATTGGGCAGTGGCGTGCAGAGTAGGAGTAATATCCTAGCAATTTTTTAAAAGTATAACAAAAAATGGTAGGTTTTTATTACGAAATTCAAGTGAAGAGTTGTGATCAAGTAAAAAAATGAAAATGAGGCAGTTTAGCAATGTAATACACAAGAAATGTTTCAATGGCCTTCTCCTAAAAATCTTCATTTGAAGGCCTTTTCCTGCAAATGTCCTAGCTGTTATTTACATTATAATCCCATCAAAAAATATTGAGCTCACTGGGTGTGTACTGAAACCTACTTAAGAAAGTATTTTACATGTATAGTAAAAAGCAGAGGAAATAATTCCAGTTGTCCAAGGGCAGATGATGCCTAGAAGAGGCTACCTGGAACAGAGACTGGGCAGAGTCAAAGGAATAGAGTAGGTATTTATTAAAAGGCTTTCAAAGGATACACCTTGGGCAATACAAGAACCAGGCTGTGGCTCTACCCAAGATGGACAACTGGTCACAAGTTTTCACATTTTTGTGAAAGTTTTGGTCCATTTAAATACTGGGGTTAATTGTCCAGTTACTGCTTCAGGCTATGAAGTCCCAGATTGCTCTCCTCAATTTGCTGTTATTTATACTTTTTGGGTCTGAAACTGCAATGGTGTCCTTGGTTCTCAGGCTGGAAAAGGATTGTTTTGTCCAACTAAACTGTGAGGAGAACTTGCTGACACTTTATGAAGTTGAGAGTTACACACTAAGGCTGCACAGAATCTGAAAAATATGAAAGCTAAAAATTAAGGCATCACAGAAACATTTTCCTTAGGTCTCTGAACTTCATCTGAATCATCAGTAGTCTTCATGTTCTTCACTTGCCTGAAAATCTGACCAGATCCAGTTGTAAAAGCCACACTGGTTTAGGACAAATTGTCACTGACCAAGAGCTAAAAAAACACAGGTCTTCTGGCTTTAGCAGAAGATGAAATCAGTAAGACTGAGTATACTCACTGACAAGAAAGAACACAGGAATCATAGCTTTCTTGGGGAAGTATAAGATGATGCTGTAGAGTTCTGGTTATGTAGGAATATGTTTCTTAAGCATAATTTGTAATAGAAGTGGAAGACTTTTAAGGTATTGAATCAGTGTACAGCATATACGTTATTTTAACCGTTGGTTTTTTGGTTAGGTTTGTAGTGATGCAGCAGGGGTCCAGAAGACTATCAAACATTTTAGCTAACGTCAAAGGCTTCAGTGAAAGGAGATTTTTTTTTTTTTTGTCCTGTGAAGTGTTTTGCCCATCATCATATTCGTATTGTTTTGTCTTGTTTGCTTTAACCAGGACTCATTTCTTCTCTTTTAGTGTTTCTATCCAGAGGCTGAACTTTGCTACATAGTGGACAAACAGGACAGTGCCTATGTGCAGTGCAGTAAATAATCTGAAACGAGTGTTACCTGGTACTTGTGTTTTCCCAGGGTACATTTTTCTCTTTTATTGATGCAGCATTTCTGTTGCTTAGGTTGGTAAATCTTCAGGGGGCCAAGCGCTATGAAAGTGAGCTGTTGTTAACATGCCATTTTCCACACAAATTGTTCCAGCGTAAATTTCAGAAAAGTTGTTTGGAGCCCATCAGTAGCCTTTGTCTTGTCAGATCGTTAGGACACAGTATTTCTTTCTGACTGATGTTCCTGAAGGTTGCCAAGAGGTGTAAGAGTATGTAACACTCTTGTAGGAGTAGTAGTCCTTTGAGGTAGCTGGAATTATCCTAAAGGTCTTTGACACAGTGATCTGAAAATAAAGGAAATATCTATCTGCTCAAAGTCCACCTGAGCAGGTAGAAAACCAGGCACCTGGTGAACCAAGCTGCTAAAAGTATGGGTTCTCCTGGCTGTACCTGCTCAGCTTTTGACAGATGTGTCTGAGTTCACACAGCCAGGTGGTTTGAGCCAGTTGTATTCATGGGGTTTATAAGGATAGACCTCAAGTGCAAGCCCATTTACAATTTGGGCTGGGTTTACAGGCCTGAAGCAGTGGTAACTTTTAAGACTTGACCGCAGTGTGGACCACTTTGGAATTTGATTACATACTACTGAATTACAAACTTATATAATGTCATGATAATATATGATATAGCCTTTGAGACTGTATCCCAGACATGTTTAACTAGAAGGTGATTCGGTGTGTTGTGTGAGATGTGCACACAAATGTAATCTTATACACAATGAAAATCATGTTAGAGAAATAGGGGAAAGGAGAGTGGGTTCTTGGTAGCTGAAACATTGGCAAAGATGAGAAAGGATGACCTTGTTACAAAGGGTAAGGAAAGATGAGATGAAGCTAGGAAAGGATGTATTACACTCTTAAGACTGAAAGAAATACAAGCATGCCACTGAGACAAATATATAGAAAAAAAAAGACAACAGATACATTTTAGAAAGAGCTCGAGGGTGTAAGCATTAGACTGGAATTGAAGAGATAGTACTTTGTTCCTAGTTCTTGAATGACCTTGGACAAATCTGTTAATCTGTCCTTGTCTTGGTCTCTGTCAGTAAATGTGGATAATAATATTTCAGTATCCCTCAATGAAATTATGAGAATACACTCATCTGTAGTTGAAGTACTTCTTTGCTACTGTTACTACAGGGTCATGTAAGTACTGACATGGACAGGTTAACCAATCACAGGGAGAGAAATTAAATCTGCAGACTAGGATAGAAGAGATAAAAGACTCAGGAGAATTTATTGTGAGTGCTGTAAAGGTTTGTTTTGAAACAATAGAATAATTTTTTTTACTCTTCTATTCAGCCCTTTAATTGCCTGGAATGCATAAACCTTTTAACTATCTGGGCACATCAAGGATAATTTAAGAAGAATTTAGGTAATTTTTTCTATGACTTAAAAAGTTTTGTTTCCTTGCTTACCTCGAGGTATTGTGTCAAACTATTACTGTTGAGTGTTTTGTAGGGTTTAATGACAATTTTATGTCTAGTTGATTTGCTCTGAATTTAATGCTGACCCTGCTTGGAGCAGATTGGACTAGTTGACCTCCATAGTCCTGTCCAACCTGAATGATTGCTGCAATTCCATCACAGAATGGAGAATGTCTGTTCTCTAATTACAGCTGTCACGTGCAACCATCCTGATTCACATCTCATTTGCTGTAATGTCGGTGTGTAACTTTAACACTCTGCATTTCACGTGAATGCTCATCCCAAGATTTTAATGGCATTCCTAGTGCCGATGACGGCTCTAAGAGGAAACCAGCCTCTGACATATAGGCTCATGTCCTGGTTGCCGAGAGGGGTTGAAGCTGAGCACCACATGTCAGTGGCCAGGTTGCTATTCTGTATCTTCAGGCATCACTGTGGTTCTGGGGGGCAGATAAGGTGAGTGCAGGCCCAGAATTCCAGCAGTTTGTTTCTCTCTCTTCCTCAGAGAGGTTGCTGGGACCAGCCCCTGTGTACCCTGCCCTCTCTTTCTACTGCCCATGTCTTCCTGGTCCTCAGAAAACAGCTCTGAAAGTAGCAAACACTGTTGGGTCACTAATGCAGACCCAAGATGAGAAAAATGTTGTGAAGGGCCTGAGCCCATCAGAGTGCGCGCCCCACTCTGAGAAAAGCAGCAGTGGTGCCCCCAAGCCCAGTGGAGCACACGCCCTGCAGCATGGGCTGAGGGGAGGCAGCCACAGGGGGACAGGGAAGCAGCAGACTGGAGCGTGAGGAAAAGAGGTGAGCCCCATACTGCAGGCCACAGCCAAACACAGCCATCTGGAAAAAGGCAGTTGTTGTGACACAGACAATCTAGCTTTCAGGAGTTTGTCCATCATTGTTTTTGGTTGTCTCAGGCTGGGGAACAGGCAATGCTAGCTGTGGGAGCACTGCCATCTTGCCTTTTTCCCAGTGGCCACGTGGTGCCGCCTCAGGGGAGCGTCCGCCATCTTGTCTTTGTCCCGGCGGCCATGCAGCACTAAGTCAAGGTGGTGAACACCTTTTGTGTTTAAAGCACCTCCTCTTTTTGTATAGTTTTGTTATTAATTCTACTGTTGTCACTGTGCCTTTCTTATTCAGTTGCTGCTTGCTTTCAGTAAATTGCCATCTCAACCTGCCTTTGTCCCAGTCTTGCTGGAAGGGGCAGGGAGTGGCTTAGTTGGACTCTGATTTCTGGCTGGTGTTAAACCACCACAGCTGAATAGATCACCAAGCTCATGGTAACCACTGTGAAGTAAAGGTATCTTTGAAGTATAGTACTAGAAGTTATGTGATTTTGTAAATGTTATTTTCCAATATTTTATTTCCTAAATGCTATTCTCCATAGCTGTTTTCAGCATCAGCAATGCATTGTATTTTCTGTTCCAATATAGAATTGCCTCTCTTGAGTTACAATCTCTGCTGGAGACTATCTCCTCATATATTTCCTTGGTAGTCCACTGAACAGTCCACGAGATATTTACAGTTTTGGGAGGGGAATCAGTGGTCTCTGCTAGTGTATCATTTTCACCCAGAGGAAATTCTTTTTCTCTTCACAGTACAGAAGACTTACTGAGTTGCACTGTTCTTGAAATGGAATAGGATAACTCCACAATACCAAGCTTTTTTTTACCAAGGATTACTAGACAAGTAAAATGCATACATTTTAAAAGCAGGAAGAACTTCTGTTTTAAGTGGAAAATGGGGAATTTCTGGTGTTGAGATAGTACAGATTTTAAGCAAGTAAAAGTCCTATTATTTTACTTGTTTGTGAAGCAGTAGCCATCTCAAATCCTAGCAATAAAAACAGAGGTCAGCAGATGATTGCTACATCATTTTCTGTTTGTTAGCTCAATATGTCCCATTATGAAATACTGGTTTTAAGCTCTTTTCTGAGTAAGCCAACATATGTATGTGTGTGGGAATGATACAGTCCCCTGCTGAAAGGGAAATAATCCTATGAAACTTCTCAAAAGAGCCCTGACACAGCTGAGTGGTTTCAGGAAGGTGTTGAGAAAAGTCTTAGTTTTAAAATTGCTTAGGCAGATGCATGAGCTAAGAAGTGGGTGCCTTTGTGGACCCCAACTTACACCTACAGAATAGTTAACAGAACATACTCCTTGCTTGTATATTTTATATCTTGAGATTTTTTTATGTTTACTTTTAAAACCTTCATATACTTTTTTTTTTTAAATTTAGTTTTATGAACCTACTGAAATGGTCTCATATGGATGTTCACAAAATACAAGAAACAAATGTTTTTACAGAAAATGAAAACCAGCCCAACGGAAACCCCCCATAAACTCATGTGCATCAGTATACCTAAATATGAAAATCAATATTGCACATCTTTTAGCATTTTCAAAAACTGTGGTATCTTGGTGACTCCAAAATTTACCCTCTTGTACTGTGAGGAACTTGAGGAAACTATTGCAACTAGCTCTATCCTCAGTATTCAGTAAAATAACAACTGTTTCAAATCCAATCATTGTTCTGGGAAAAGTGCCTCTGAAATTTTTTTGTATAAGCATAAACTGTATGTACATCTTGCTCAGATCTTAGGCAAAGGTTAAAATACGATTATTCTGATGGTTTAGAGGGGAGTTCCTTTTCTTGTAGTAACAGAGAAAACTACAGTGCCATGTCTAATCTCGGAACTACAAAATTTCATGAGACATAGGATGTTTTTAAGAATATCTTGGTCTTTTAGGAAGCTATGCTGATTTTGAGTGTGTATTCTTGTAGTAAATCTTTTAAGCTTAAGGTTTTTTTGGGAAAAACACAAAAGCTCATCAGAAGTACCTATCACAATGTTTCTCAACCTTTCAAAGAAAGGTAAGGAAGATAAGTTTAGGGGGAAAGAAAATAATTTTTATTTCTAAGAGAACTGCTGAAAAATAGGATGAATCTGAAGGCAGATTAGACTGCAGCATGGGGCTGGAATTTGACAGGAGTCTTGGCATAAACAGGATTGAGTTTTGCATTCAGAGTACAATGGAAGTAGGAATTGATTAATATACTGAAAACAGAAAACCAAAATGGGACATAGGAGTGGCTAGAGAATTGGCTTAGGGCCACTTTCCTAAGAGCTGCTAAGAAGCAGTGACCAGAATGATGCAAATATGAAAGTCTTTTAAATTTGCAGTGAAAAAGATGTAGAAAATACCTTTATTAATGTTTGTGTGAAACCCTGAATAGTATTCTATGATAACAATGAACAATGCATTCATTAACATGCACATCGCTGAACAAACAGCTATTCAGAGTGAGCTCATGCTGTCACAAAGACCGTGTTCTGCATGGGAACCTCATGGTTTCAACAGCTTCCTGGGCAGCCAAGCTTGGCAGAGTTTGACTTTTTACACCTGTTTAGTTGCAGAGTTATTTGGAAATGAAAAATCTAACGGCAAACAGCTGAAAGCTTGAGAGAGGGAAGGGGGTTGTGTTTGAAAATCTGGATAACAGCTCACTGTATCTCTCTTTTATTCACTGTACGAGTTCTGGAATGTTCTCTTACATCCTCCATAGCATTGCTATGCATTTGTCTTGCAGAGTTAGAGGCATCTCACTGGTGAATGCAGTAATCTCCTTCTCTTTGTTTTCCCCTTGGACTTGCTACATGGGGTATTTTATCATCATTGATAGATATCATGCTTCTAGGCTTCGAGTTCCAAGTTGTGTGGTGAAAAGGACAGTCCTGTCCCAAACAGACTGCCATTAGTGTTCGTTAACCCAGCCTGGTGGGTGTTGTTTGTGTTGTGCACAAAGGTAATTTGTGTTTGCCCCTCCTTTCAGCTTGTGTATCCCAACTATAAGTGCCTGTCCTATTGAGCTAAATGTTTTACTTCAGGTTTCAACATAGGCATTTTTATCTTGGTCTTTGCTAACTTGCAAGAATATACCAGAAAGGGTAAAGAGGAGTGCATCTGTTCCAAGAGGTGTGGATCTGTTTCGTGTTTTAGATGGTATGTTCAGATTAATTGCTCTCAGGCTGGCTTTGCTAATAAGTTGATGTCCAGTACACTGAAGTCAATGCAAAATCCCCAATGATGGTAGTGAACCTTGATCAGCCTTCTGAATCTCCTGTTCTTAAAGTTATGTGTGATAAAAGATTCAGAAATAAAACTCTGAACGCTAGTTAGGGATTCAGGATAGTGTACATTAAAATATGAAAATTGCAAGATATCCCAACAGAAATAATATTCTGACAGTTTTCCCATTGTTTGAAGGACTGGGGTGCTAGGCTTTCTTCAACTTTATCTTCACAAAGAAAGTTTGTGGCGTTTTGTTTTGTTTTGGTTTTTTTTCCCCTATTGAACAGTGCCATAGCAGAGAGGCTTGGATTAAGAGCTTTTATGCTCTTTCCTTTTCTAGTGTCATTTTAAAGTCTCTCTCTCTCTGTTCTTATATTTTGCTACCAGAACTCCACATCATGAAAAGGATCCTGTTGTGTGTCTGTATCACACCTCATCAGCTGTAGAAGAACTTTGCCAGTGAAAAGTAGTACTGTGCAACAAGCTCACTGGGGAAATAGTTCTCTTCTGTGTTCATTAGCCCTAATCATCGCTCTGATTTTTGAAACTGTCAAGGCATATAATAAATTTCATTTCATAGAATTTTTGCTGTCTGCCAAAGTATAATTGTTTAAGGTTCCATAAGCATACAAAGCATCTTATTAATACCTGCAGAATGTAACAACTTTCCACTTTCCTTGAAATTAGAGGATGTCATACGAATGCTCTTAAATTATGAAGTTCAATTGCCAAAATAACATTCATCCAGCTTGATGGCCAGATATTTCATTAAACTCCCACTGCACAGAGGTTATCTACTAATATCCAGAAGTGAGTACATTAGTGTCTAGGGATAGATGTAGACAAGCAAAAGACAATAAATGGATTGGAGCAAACACGTGCAGTCCCCTGGAGGGCTGGAGGAGTTAACAGCTGGAGGAGGGCCTGGGTATAGAGGTGAATATTGAAACATTTGATATTCAAACAGATAAAATTAAGTTGGATCAAGTGTGAAGATGATGAAGGTGTGAGTTTCAGTGTTCGTGTCTAAATTGAATAATGTCAGAAAAGAAAGCTGTGATTTAATAAAGATTTATTTTTTAAAGTTACCTTGACACCCTCAACTACATGAGATGCATTCAGCTTGTCAGTGTAGCATGAACATTTATAAGCAATTATTATGAGATTAATGGCTGAATTTCTCCAACCGTGTCGTTGCTTTTCTGTTTAATGATAGAACAGAAGTTAATGAAAAATGCAGAGTTTTGACATATTGTGTATAAAATATGTCAGTTTGGGAGACGGGAATTAAGCACAGTTTTCCTTTGAATCTATTGTGGTTACTATTGGCAAGAAGAACTTAGTAGCTATAGGATGGTATTATAGAACACAGCTAGCAGTGGCATTCAGAAGTCATGAATTTGGAAAAACTGCCCTTAACTCTGAGAGATATTCTTATATCTTTGTCTCTAAAGTGCTGAATGCTTTTTGAAATATACTATATACAACATACAATTGCCTTTTCCTCTATTTTTGAAATACTTATGTGTTCTATATACCTCTTGGTATGTAGGTATGTAGAACTTTTTCTGTAAGTGTATAGAAAAAATTAGAATGCATTAATCCTGCATCATCATTGCTAGGAGTTACAGGAACATTTATGAATCTTCTTCAGGAGCATCTAAAAAGATGCCTTTGTTGATTTCAACATATCTCAA
The DNA here is from genome assembly GCF_901933205.1 of Camarhynchus parvulus. NCBI lineage: Eukaryota > Metazoa > Chordata > Aves > Passeriformes > Thraupidae > Camarhynchus > Camarhynchus parvulus. The sequence goes on from NC_044575.1 coordinate 35,861,393, forward strand.
ATTCCAACATCTCACCATTTTCCACAGCTACGGCTTGCATGCTGGGGTTGTAGTGAATCCTCAGGTTCCACCTCAGAGCAAATGACAGCACTTTTAGCTGACTTTCTTGGTTCTGTGTACCAGGTCTATGGTGTGTCTCGTGCAGATATCTCCAGTGTGGTTTGTGGGGTTACTGGTTAGTCAAAACCACACACCATACATGGATTTTTCATTTGAAGCACTTGTACACCAGCTGTAACTTCTGCAGAAATCTGTGCTATATTCAGAGCACAGGCAGAATGTGAAGAGTTTTCTTGTTATTTTAAGTTGACCAAAAGTAGATCAGAAGCTAATTGTCACTAAGCATTAAGAAAGAATACATTTTTTTCAATTAATGTGGATTGATAAGTCTCCAGTATCTCCGAGGATTATTTCAGAAACATTTTTCCTTTTATGATGACCTTCTGCTATTAACTTGGAGCAAAGCTTAAAATCAGTATTTAACATTTAATGGAAGGAACAAACTGATTCTGCAGTTTAACTCAACATTTGCAGTAAGATGACTTGTACCCTAATGGCTTGTAATTAATTTTTCTGAAAATCATATTTATGATAGTCTGCAGATTCAAGGCTTTATCTAATACATAATGTTCATTTTGAGCCTTTAATTGCATTTAAATTAAAATTGGCTTAGCAGGAAGATGAATTGTGGGAATGCATCAAACCACCCAGCATGTCCTGAAGATGTGAGCCTGAAAATGCAATTTGGTGGAGATGTGCAGAATCATTTGGAGTTCATTAATTTTTATTGCACAGGTAATTTTACTAAAGTAGGTTATTTTCTTTGAAATTTATATTTATGTTTATGTCAATAGCTGAATATTGTATTAAGCTATACATCTATTAGAGTTTATTAAGCCAGTCTAATGGGGGTTGTTTGTATTGTGCAGAGAGGTAATTTGTGTTTGCCCTTCCTTTTAATTTTGGAGCTGCATTTAGTTCAACTGAACTACAAGTGTCCATGCAGCTGAAAGAAGTCAAACAGGTGTCACAGGAGGTTTCTGTGTATGCAGTCAAAGAATCCTGGGAATTTTGATCTTGTAAGCGGTTTCGCTTCTGACCTTCTAAACCTTTTTACTCTGAATAATCTTTTTTTTTTTTTTCCCTTCATGTTGCTGAGGTTCTGACCCAGCCACTGGAATGAAGGGTTATTGATGTGTAACTCAGTTTGTGGCTTAATGTGGTGCACTTTGTCCAGCCAGCTTGTAAGTGATCCTTTAAATTGCAGATGCTGCTGAGGTTATACAATTTAATTATAATGTCACTTTACAATTATAAAGGAAAAAATGCCTTTTGCATTGCTTAATGAATACCAATTGTGCACAAGTTTGAAATACAAAAGAATAAAAATTAACATTTGTCCTTCTTGCCAAAGTATTTACATTTTTACAACCAATAAGTAGTACAATAATTCCACTACCTATATTCATTAAACATTTGTGCTTTTTAGTTTGTGATTTGTATACAGTAGTTATTAATAAAATGAAACTGTCAGCATTTGCTGCTTTTGCCCATCCTTTTCTTACCCTTTTTTATTCCACTGCAGACAGAGTAATTAGAGGTTGAAAATGCTATGTGCAAATGCCTGTTACAAGGATTAAATTATATAATCATGGTAATGATTTTCCTTAAAACCCTTACTGCCAACTGTAACATTTTTCACTTCACCAGTTTTTTTTTTTTGTACCATCGTATTTTATGAGAAAGTAGAAATATTACTCCATTCTGACAATCTGCTGCAAGTTACTAGTTTGTGGTCAGATTTGATAGAAACCCATATTCATTTAATACTCGCCAATCAGAACTTGACAGAGGTATTGCTTATTTTCTCATTTCATCACTGAAGCATGCCGGTGTAGTTTAGTCCCTAATTACTCTCAGACTGAGACGTTCCAAATATTCCCATGGTGGTAATATTTTTCTGCCTGGATGAGTCATTACGTTGTTTGGCAGACTGAAACACCAGCCTTTCCTTGTTGGAACACTACCCCTCATGTAGCACCACATCTTTTCCTCACTGCTGTCTGTTCCACGACTTTCATCCTGCTGTGACATTTCAAGCTGTACCATACGAAAGCACATTTGCCTTCCTTCTATCTGACTGATTGGACTGATGCCAGCTCTTTCTTCAGGGCCAAGGACAGGAGACTGGGATAGTCTGAATAGAACTGCTTAATGATCTAATGGAGCAGTGCTCTCTCCTGCTGAGAGATAGGGCTTATTTGTTTGCTGGTTAGAGAAAAGGTCAGGGAAATCCTTTACAGCAAAGGCTGTGACAGTGAGAATGTGCAATACCACACATTCCTGGGGCTTGAATAACTTCATACATCAGGTGTTCCCCTCATGTTAAAAATCCTGTTCTGTTTTCATTTCATTTTCAATATCCTGCAGATGGCAGAGAGATGAAAGTGATGAATTCTACAACTTGGTAATATAAAGCCAAATGTTGTTCCTCGTGATAGAAAGAGACTTCATACTAAGAGTTTAACATCAGGGAAGGTAATGCGGACAGCTAGCAGTACTGCATAAAGGCAGCTGGTTTTCCTTGTCATTGTTGTGAAACCTACTGGGTATATGACTTTTAATGGCTTTATGCTTAACAAGCCTGTAAACATAGTTTGCATATTTTCCCACTGAGTCTGACAAGGACCACAATTCCAATTTGGTCAGTCAAGTTAATTTAGTCTAGACTTTCCTCAACAGCTGAGTAACAGCACAGCTCTGACAGTTTTGGGGGTGGGAAATGTATGTGCATGGTGGTGCTGCCACGGCTCCTGAAATTGCCCAGTGTTGCATCAAGTGAGGGTTTGGGGCAGTCTGGGGCAGGCCTGCCAGGGTTTCCTCGAAGGAAGCTGAGCAAGGGGGGCGCTGTGGCAGGCGCAGCGGAGGCTGGATTGGTGCCACCAGCAGATCCCTGTGCGCGTGAGTGACCTCGCTTGGCCAGTGGCGCTGGCTGCCTGCCCAGAACGGTGCGTGATGCAGCTCAGAGCAGCCGTCAAGCACCCCAAGACCTGGCCCACAGGGGTGTTTATTCCGGGCTCCAAAGTCGGTGTCTGTTTAAAGGAGCACCACTGAGCAGGTTTTTTTCCCATAAATGTTGGAGGTTTCTTTCGGTAGAGTTTTATGTAATTCCAGAGAGCACTCTAAGTGAAATAGATTAAGAAATAAGACATTTTTCCCTTTTGATGTATTCTCCTTGCTTTTTTTTTACTTTTCTCCTAGGCACTTTTGGAAGCTATATCTGCTCAGATAGCTCTCACTGTGCCTTGTTTTTCGTTTGTTTCTGTGAGGCTTTTGCAGAAACAGGAAGGAGAAAAGCCACTCTTAAAATAAAAGCATATGGTTTTAGAATGACAGAAATTGGCAAGTGGGTCTCAAGGGTTGGTTTATCACCTGATAGTGCTTCATTGTTTGTTTTTGTTTTGCTTTTGATTTACTGGATTTCAAGCCCACAGTAGCTATTTTAACAAAATAACTATAGATTGTTATTTCTAATGTTAGCTGAAGTTTAGCAGGAAACATTGGAGTTGGCAGCACCATAAAAGAACATGCAGAATGTTCTGATTATAAAAACAACATTTGTAACCCGCACTAAAGTTTTCAAATACAAGCTTCTGCTGCCACTGCTGTGCTCCCAGGAGATGGAAACCTGAACCCCTCAGGTTATTTTCTGAGTAAAGAGGATTTAAAGATAAACAAATTCATAGAAAATGGTTCTGATAATATCTTCATATATTAGGAATAAGATACTTGCTATAGTCTTAGACTGTCAACTTGTCAGAATTTTTATTTTTAAATAGAAAGATTGGGTGAATTTAAGTTAAACTATGTAGCAAAATATTAAAAGTACTAACCCCCTTAGCAACAGCAGGAATTAGTTAATAAAATATTTACAAGACAGTAAATAAAAGTGAGTGTGAGGAGGAAAGTAAAAGAGAAGGCAGGCCCCTCCACGTCACGGTTGAACTGCACTGGAGGTGGAATGTGGGATGCTTGCAGTCTGCTCACTCAACTGTATTTGACTAGGGCCGTCATCCCCTCAGCTTTCACAAGCACTGAATGTGTCAAAAATCTTTCAGAGAAAGTGTAAATTTTAACCAGCCCGCTTCTGGTTCATATTTAATGTGGTTTTAACTGCTTAAATCACATTGATTCAAGGTATTTCTTCATCAGGTTTTGTGGAGGTTAGCATAAATCAACAAGATAGTTCAATGTGTGAGCACATGTTAATTACGATAGGGGTACAGTGCTGATTTGTTAGAATTTGTCTCATTTAGCCCTACTTGAATTAAGAGTTTGTAGTCTGTGCATGCCATGCATTTTTATATGACAATGTCTCTGTTTAAGGACAGATTTTGATGTAACTTCCAGTGCTGCCAGATTAATCTAGAGCTATCTGTGCCTATCCCAAAGTTGTTTGAAAGCAAACAAGGGTTTAAAAAATTCAGTCACTAAACAGTAGGTAATAGTTTTTGTGTCATTGTGGTTTATTGTGCTACAAGGTCAGCATCAAAATAATTAGTGAAGCTTTAATAATTTAACTTTTTAAATCCTTTTCATGTCGATACGTAAGTTTGTGTGTGTATAATACCATCCTCATAACCAAAATTTCATCCTGAGTAGTACTATCAAATTCAGTGTAATCCCTTTCTGAAACAAGTTATTCCTTTTTTATCATTGTACTATCATTACCTGTTAGTGAAAATTAAGCAGGGAGATGTTTGGTTTTAAGTATCTGGATTAAACTTTCACATGGAAGGAAACTGATTGAGAAAGGCTACGTATCTCTTCTAAAATCACCTATGCAGTGCAGGTGCAGCAGTGTCTGCAAACAGCCAGTTGTCTTGCAGACAATAGTCTCACTGTGTGACATGCCCTAAATTTTGAATCTTCTTATTTTCAGACTGCAATGTCAGACTTCCTAGGTGACTTCTTTAAAGTTCTTTAGTTCCTTTTTTTCCTTCCCCCCTCCCCCTCCTTTAATCTAGGATAAGTGTTTCTGACTTATAATTATTAAAGAGGATGGTAAAACTGCACATATTGAAGAACAGATTCTGTAGTAGTAGTAGTAGCTGGCAGAAATGTTAAGTGCTTTTCACAGTCAACATTCAAACAGATTATCAGATGGCATATTTCACCCTGTTGTTACTTTAAATGAAGTGACCATGAAATCAACAAATCTGCTGTCAGGTGCCTGTCACAGAGATAGTTCTCCCTGTCACACAATGCCTCACATAACAGGTAATGTGTTTTTAAGAATCAGTCCTGTGTCACCTCATCAAGTCCTTGTTAAAAGATGAAATAAGACGGATGGTGTTGTCTTCCATGGAGCTGACTGAAATTCAGTAAAAGCAATGCATGTTATACAAAAAAATATGAAAAGTAAAATAGATGCTGGTAAGATGCCTCTGACTGTGCCATTACTCTTTCTTTTTTCTTTTTTTCTTTGTCTTGAGAATGATTACTTGTTTTTTCCTGCTTATTCCTTTCTATACTGAATATTAATTGGGTTAAGTTTAAATTTTGTGATAAGGACAGAAAGAATTAATCTTCAGTCACCAAACAAACAAGAACCTGGAGTGGTGTTGTGCCAATAGCCATGCATTCACTTGGAATGGTTAATACCTGCTCCTGTGCCTAACAGAGATGATACTCATAATTAATTAAGTTATGAGGTGTTCCTAACAATTATTTTGTTCAGGATTCTTAAGTTTAATCATTCAATTCAGGGCCAGGGATAAACTAATATCACCATATTCATTTTTTCTCTATATACTTTCATAACAGTTCTCCCAAGTAAAATAGATTATTATTTTGTTCATGAAATTTTAATTATAGCATCGTTCTTAGCTTCTCAGTGTAAGGAACTGTCAGCCAGCTTGAACTCTGCTGAGACAGATGCTGCAGGGTTTTTTGGTTGGTTTTGTTTTTGGTTTTGTTTTTTTCTTTTTTTTTTAATTTTGTTTTGACTTTTCAGACTCACCATTTTTGAAAAAAGAATAAAAATAGGGAGGGAAGTCACCTTAGTGATATATGGACATCTGTTACTGTAATTTGTTCTTTCATGTCTAGGTTGTGACTAGCATTAGTATATTCAGGCCAGTAGAAAGAAATACCCTTTCTGTGCCATGACTAAATGTAGTTCAATTATTCTTTTTTTTTTTTTTTTTTAATAAGTAAAGGACTGGTTTAGAGATGTTGCTTACAGAAGCAAGGATTGGGCAGGAGGTACAAAGGTTAGCCTGCTTACTCTGTGCTGGCCAGCCAAGCTAGTTGACTGTCCAGGGCTTGCAGCACCCACGCTCCCAGCAGTGTGAAAGGGGAGGGGAGGGTAGGGGACCATCCTTCTGAAATGTGACTGAGGCAGCAGAGGCTGTGTTTTAGATCACAATTTCAGGATGAATTGGAATTGGATGCATAACAGTACAGAACCACAGCTTTAAGAAAATTGATACTGAAGCCAGTGAAAGAAATGGTTCGGTGAGATCCACAGACAGGCAAATGGCTCTGCTTGAAAATTGTGTCTGGTGAGGCAAGACTTTATCTGGTTTGCACTAAACCAGTTCTTTCAGGCTGACCATGCTGTTTGTCTTACTCATAACTCCACTGCAAAGTATGTATTTGATCAGGTATTTGAACTAAGCATGTGGTTGCCATTTTTACTTTCCTACAAATTACCTGGATACATTTAAGTGCATTTATAGAGTTATTTCTTTCTTGCAATTGCACTTGTGTTTGAGACACTGGGGATAGTGAGGTGCCATTTCAGAGCAACTTCAAAGAATCATGGGCTGTGATTGCAAGGAGAAACTGCAGATTGGTTGCAGGAAAGCAAAGACTAGGAGAAACGCATTAAACCTTTAGGTAGATTGATACTTAGCAACACTTTTTAGTGCATTTTCTCTTCTCTGCCCACTTAGGCTTTTGCCATGAGGTACGAATGGAGAAATTATGTCTCTTGGATTAGAAGCAGAGATGGTGCAGAAAGAGCAAAAAGTGTTAATGATGTTCTAAGTATTGACTTTTCTTAAACTCCATATGGGCAAATGCTGCCACTTAGCTGTAGCAAATTGGAGGCATAACCCAGGAAAATCTTTCATCATGATTATTAATTTTGCTTCATGTCAAAGCCAAAAGGAGGTTAGAACTGTTAAGATACCTTTACAGTAGTGACACAAATTATTTTACCCAAATAGTTTAACATTGTCGTTCTTGTTTTGTCGACGAACTAGGCTTGATTAGCTGCCTGTGAAAATCAGCATACATTTGAACAAGAATACTAAGTCTGTGACCAGGCTGATCCTAGCCCTTGGTCAAACTCCTTGTTTTCAAATGCATGAGAAGAAATAACGGAAGGACAATTTCATGGACACTCAGAGAATGAATCCTACAGACTACTCTGAGCACAAATCTCTGCAGAAATGGAGTGAAATCCACCTGAGAATAAATTAGAATCCTCTAGACATCATAGGGATATCAAATACTTCAGTGTATTTTAGAAATCATGATTGAATTTTACAGCTCTGCCCCATGTAACTGTCACTGGATACCATAAGTAACAGAGAAGATAGGGGTGAGGCTGGAAAATTCTTCCACTCATCTAGCTATGTCAAATCAAGGAATCTGGTTCTAAAGTTCAAGCAGCAGGAATATGGACTCTAATTCTAGTAAAAATCATGTAACTTGTAGAGAGATTATTTCTGGATGTGATTCAGTAACCTCTTCATAGGTTTCAAAAATGTGGCACTAAACATACTAAAAGCCGTTCCAAGCTCCTCTGATTTTGCCTGCCACTGAAGAATACTGGAATACTTAATACTTTCTTGTTTCTAATGGGAGGACTTCTGAGATGTCCTGAAAGTTCCTGGACAGTAACATTGGGATCTCTTAGCTAAAGACCTAAATCCCACTGACTCCACCTGCAGTTACAGGGGGTGGGTGGTCTCGCTCTCCACTTTGTTCCCGTTTCTGGCTTCTTTGCTGTGCCAGTGTGAGTGTATGATGACATGGTTAGCAGATCAGCTAACCAGTCCAGCTGAAGAGTAACTCAGAGAATGAATTCCAGCCCCCTTACTTCCCCAGCATGGCTCACTCTGCGCCTACTGTTGCTGACACAGGTCAGAGGTAGAAGCAGAGCCCAAATATGGACAGGATGGTGAGACTTCCTTTTTTAGTGGTTTTAAAGTGCTAACAGCTGTATTTGTGTGTAAAGGAAAAGACAGTATTAAGGAACATTTGATCTTATCGTGCCTTTGTTTTACCCATAATTTTTCCAAACATATTGTGTGCTTAGCCCTCTGAATGATTGCTCCACAGGAAAAATTGAGGAACACATTCAGTATGATTTTCATTTAGTTCAAACATTCAAGAAGCATGTTAAGAACCACAGCCACAGATTTATTTTTTTTTGCACTTGTCCCACAAAATTTATTAAAGTTTTCCCATGCTGAAAGCCTGTTACTAAGAACCAATACATAACTATCACTAATTATTTCTGAAACTGCAGGGCAGAATTTTAATGTAGGTGATTTAAAGTCTAAAACAATTTCTAACCCTTAGAATCTAGGCTAATGTGGAGTGTAATGTCTGCAGGATTACTCACCATTTCCTGCTCTGGAAATTTTATATATGACTCATCTTGTGTTGCCTAAGGACAGGATCCAGGATACTAAAATGGATATTCTGTTTTACCACACCAATCCCAAAGATGCCCCAAATGCAAGGCATATGTTCAGAGAACCTGCACACATCAAGTTCTGTTTCTTAGACACTGTTAGGCAGGCTATTCATGTTAATTTAGTCACAGTACTTCATAAGGGTCTGCTAGGAGGACTAGCAGTCTTAAAGGAAAATGTGCTTTAAGGAAACGTCTAGTTAAATTTATTGCTCTCACACAAGGGGTTGTGAGCAACTCTTACCTTAGCATACTTTGTGGCAGCTACCGTTCTGAAGCGACTACTAGGCCAAAGTGTTATTTTTTGAACAATTATTTGGTTTGAACTTCCATAGGTTTCTCAAGAAACTTCCCATCATGTGTGTTTCAGCTGCTTTTCCTTTGTGAACCTACACAGATTCCAGGGAATGAGACAGAGTATGTCTACACTGAGTGTACAGTGAGCTCCTCAGCTGGCCTTAGACCTCTCTGAAAGCTCTGAAACTAGCTTGGGTAAATCATCAGTGTAGAACTGATGGGTATAGTACATATACCTCAGCACAGAACTCTGGTACCTCATGCAATCTGGATTATTTGGCACCAGATGCTAATATAAATAGTGTGGTCCTTGGATAGCAGTTGGTGTGAAACTTCTCTCTCCAAAGTGATATCTGGAGTCTCAGTGCCTACAGTTTCCACACCCTTAACTGGCATTTCTGTATGTGGAAGCTGATAATAATTCCCCAGTGGCTGAGATGCTTCTCAGTACAGTGAATTACTTTCTTACAGAAGGCTGTTCTTGATGCAGTAGTAAAGTCTTATAATGCATTGAGATCAGATTAAATACATATGAGTTATTATCTCTATTGGATTTATCTCTCAAAGTACTCATTCTCCTCTTCTGCAAAATATTCTTGAGTGAAGAAACTCAGACCCAGAAACAATCTATCATTTGAAGCATGATTATGATACAGACTAAGTCAACTTCTTGCACAGTTCAAGCTACAGGACTCAGGTTTATTGAATCAGCACTGCATATATTGATGTTCTGAAAGCAAAATTCAGTTGGAATAATCTCATAGATACAAAACTATTTATTAACAGTTTTTCACCTAGTTTTGTTTTAATTAACTGCTTGGAATTACTTAAACTTCTTATGCTGCTTTGTCCTACAGAGTTAGGATTTACATAGGACACTAAAAATGTTTCATTTGTTTTCAAATGGTTAAACTTTTTTTCTCTTGTATTAAGAAGGTATTCTGCATTCAACAACTTTCAGTTCTAGAAAACTGAAATGGCTATCAGAGATTTGAGTCTGGAACTGATTTATTAATATTATATTTACTTTAGTATTTCTTTAGGTCACAGTTGATGCTTCTTGTGCAATATGCATCCTTTCACTCTCAACTTTCACAAGTAGTTTCCTGAACTCTTATGCAAAATCTATAGAGATGATAGTTTCCAATGTATAGCCCTAGGAGCATCTGTTTTATTTTGCTGATTTAAGATTTTTTTGGTCCTGCCTCTTCTTTCTCACACTTTCAAATTCAAAAGAATCATGTGCGTGCTTTCAGACTGTGTGACGTTATTCCAAATGAGTTAGATTTACAAAAGACCACTAAGAGAAAAGTAAGTAGTGTAGCAATAATAATATTAGCAAGAAGCAACTTCCTATGGAGGAAAGTCAGTTATGTGCAGATATGTTTCACATATGAAAGTGTCAAAAGTTAGTGCCTGTCAGGATTTTCAAAGCATACATTTGTTTTTGAAACTTTGTTGGAATCGTGTTCTCTATTTTTAGTCTCCTCATTTCCTCTAAAAATTTCGTTTAATTGTGTGCTCTTGTGAAATTATGCAAAGTGATTTAAGTGACAGAAATAATCTACCTCATCACTCTCAAATGCTTGCTGTTTTCCCTTCATGTGTTTGAACTAGTTAGAGATCCATCTTTTCATATAGGTATGGCTGCAATAGGGCAAGTAAAGGATTTAGGATGGTCTCAATTATTTTAGGGGGCATTGGATGAAGTCCATAGTTTTAAATATTTAGCAAAGCTTTATAAACAGTTTTGGCTTGATTTAGGGCCAATCCTTAAAAGCTTTAAAAGTCAAGTTCAGTTCAAATAGTTGCTTTCTACCAAAGCATGAAATTCCTTCTTCTTTCAACATAGCAGTTTTTCACTCCTGGTCATCTTGTGCTCCAGAGTACTTTCTTCATTCACACTTATGATCCTATGGATGAAAAAATAATGTTGTGAATACTAAAGACAGTTGTTTTTACCATGTCTGATGAAGGTGTTGTAGAGAATTAGTTTTTAATTCTGAAAAGAATTAAGCAGCATTCTAAGATGTCATCACATGATTGAATTCTGTTACCGTTTGGATACATTCTTTGACAGAATGCATGGGTAGGACCTTGTGGTGACATCATAGAATTGAGTCAAAGGCTACAGCTGTCTTATATAACAAGAAAAAATATTCAGATTCCTAATGCTGTGATAGTAGTACCTATATATCAAGTTAGCTACCATGCAAAAAAAAAAAATTATCACTTTGGAAGATATACATAAATACAGGTTTTAATTAAACCTAATTATTCTAAACTAACTACTATAGCTGATATTATTTACCACACAGTTACTTATCTTGGATTTCTTCTATTTCTTTGGAGCATCTCGGGTTAGCCCATTATGTCCAGAGATGGATTACAAAACACATTCATCTAATCCAACATGAGCTTTATTTGCTGTGACTGTGCCATGAATTTGTTCATTTTTAGTAACATTTTTGCTAACAATACACTGAAAGGACAATTTTATCCTTTTTTTTTTTCTACTTCCATTTTCTTTTCCTTTAAAATAGTCATATCTGTTTAAACTTGATTTAAGTGAAACATTCCACAGCTCTCCCTCAGCAAGTATTCAACCCAAAAGCAAACATTTACAGATGCTCTGATGTAATATCCCCCCCAAAGTACATAAGGGGGGTACTGTTCAAGCGCTATCCTGCAGGCACCAGTGAACTGCATAGTGCATGTATTCACTGCAGGGGCTCTGATCTGCATATGCAATCGTTTCTGTATGCTGTTTCTATTGACACAGGGAAAAAAAATCAAGGAAAAAAAGGAGGGAAGGCCTTCAAGTGTGAGGTTATTTAGCCTTTCTCTTTTGGAGAACACCTTCCTAACCTGTTTATTTTTTTGACTTTTTAAAAAGACTTTTAAAAAATTCTTAAATCAAGTGACTGGTCATGTCTGCTGGAGGAAGGAAGGCAAGGCCTGTGAAAATGAAAGCAATGTTTTGGGTTTTTTTCCCCTGAAAAGCATTAATAGACATAGTGGTTTGGTAAGAACCAAGTGCAGCATCAGATTAAAGGCCTTAAAGGACAGTAGCTGAGGTAGGGAGGCAGTCACCAACTGTACTAAGAAAAACTGAATAGCTGTCTCTGAAAAGAGGCTAGGCATTGGGCTTTGATCTGCCCTCCTCCTTGTATATAAATGTAATCTTGGATCTTGATTGAATATTCCCACTCTGATTTTTTAATTAAAACATCATTTATACTGAGAATAATTAAGACAACTGTACATTTGATTTTAAAATCAGTTTTGAGTATTGTGCCTTGTCAAGCTACAAGACTGGTTTCTGCAGCTTTACAACTTAGCATTGAGAGGCAGACAGTGACCGCAGGCACCTGAGTGGAAGGTTTGACAGTTTGATAAATTAGGAATGACACTTGCCAAAATGGCTGTCCTTCCCTCAGCCTGCCAGTGGAGCATTTACACACTGTTAATTGAATTGGCAATTTGTGTAACAGTACCTGCCCCTGAGCTTTTGTAGTGCTGGAGCTGCCATTTAGCTCTGATAATCCAGGACTTGGGAATAAGGACGAAAAGCTTCACATGATATTATTGCAGATTTAAAATGACAGTTGGGGACCTTGTTGCCAATTTCCCATTAAATGAGAAATAATTAACAATAGCAATAACAAAGTCTTATAAAGCTGGAAAGTTAAATTGACTTTTCAGCAGTAGTATGGTTTGAAATTGCTTCTAGTGTGATTATCAGATTGCCCTTTCAGTATTATATACCCTAAATAGTATCATATCATGGTCTGAATAGGCAATAGTGTCAAAGCTACCCTGTTTTATTAGTGTGAGACTTTTCTGATTTATCTGTGGGGTTTTTTTAATTTCTTCATGCCATATAAAAATTGAGTTATGTTATAATATTTCATACAGATAAAAAACTTAATGAAATATTAGAGATTCTGATTTCCATGGTTATCAGTAATTGAGTGACAGTAGAAACAAAATTTTCAGTCATAGATGAATATTGTTAATTATGAGGTTCTTTTTTATGGTTGAACTTGCAATTGATAACTTCATCCCTAAATTTCTCCAGTGTACCTAATGCCACTGTCTGAAATGACAATTTATCAGCAAACTATTGTTTTTCTCTTAAGCTTCTTACGTTTTCATAATCCTTGTGAATGCTTCCTAATGATTTGATGTCCAAATACCATAGTAACCAAAACCCATATAAGAATTAGCCACCAAAGACTAGAGTCTTTGCAATTTTTAGGACTTATAAACAAAATCAGATGCTTCAAAGCTAGCACATTTGCTGCATGTCAGAAGGTTAACTTCTCCATGCAGAAGTGCAGTTCATATTCTTGCTCCAAGATTTAGACTTGGAAACTTCAAGTGATGTATGGAAGAGCAGGTGGGGATCCCAAGAGCTGATAGATCTTTCCCATCATGACAATATGTACGGATTCATAAGATGCCACAGTGACTAGATGAAGCACACAAGTCTGATCCATTTCCTACCTAGTAAATAGTCTAAGACAGTATAGGTTTAATAACTTATGTGCTGGAAAATATCTTTTCATCTCATTGCTGTAGTCTTAGAGTGGGATGCTGTAGAGAATGATCCTGGTCAACAGGCCTATACTATCATCAAGTCATATTTGCATTTTAATATAAACTACAGTATTGTAGTGGCTGTAGTATTACATAAGTGATGAAAAGCAAAAGAGGGCAAATAAAAGGAGAGATGAGCGAAGATAAGCTGGTGTGGAGCAACTGAGCAGAAAGATCTGTGCTGAAGCCTACAGTTCAAATACTCGTGCAGGACATTTCATAGAATCATAGATTGTTGAAGTGTTGGAATGAACCTTAAAGATCATCTAATCCCAAACCCCACTGCCATGGGCAGGGACATCTCCCATGGTCAGGTTTCTGAAGGTCTTATTTGCCCTGGCCTTGAACACTGCCAGGGTTGGGGCATCCACAACCTCCCTGGACAACGCGTTCCAGTCTCACCACCTTCACAGTAAAAAATTTCTTCCTAATATCTAACCTACATTTCCCCTCCTTCAATTTGTACCCATGACTCCTTGTTCTACCACTACAGTTCCTGTTGAATAGTCCCTCTCCAGCTTCCCTGTAAGCCTTGTTCAGATACTGGAAGGTTGCAGTGAGGTCTCCATGCAACCTTCTCTAGGCTGAACAGCCCCAACTTTCTCAGCCTGTCTCCATAGGGGAGGTGCCTCAGTCCTCTTATGAACTTCATGGGCCTCCCCTGGATGTGCTCCAACCATTCCATGCACTGCTTATGCTGGGGACACCAGACCTGTATGCAGTATTTCTTCTGGTGAATGCAGTTAATAATCTTAGAGAATTCTCTTCTAGAGAAGGAATTCAATGAGAAGTAAGCCAAATAAGAGTTTGGATGGTATCCAGCTAAAAAGGGCAGTGTAAAAGTCAGGTGCTAGAGGACATACAAAAAAAGCACAAGTTACCACTGGGTTGGGAGCAGGATGCCATGCAACCCACTGCTCTAGCCAGTGCTCAGAGAGAAATGGCCAACATTTCCAGCCCCATCCTCATGCTCTGCACAGCACACTCTGTAGAGGAGAGGCAGGCTTGGCAGGGAGCAGTCAAGGGAATGAGCTAAGAAAGGAAATTACAGGGAACAGGAGTTACAGCATTGTACGTGCTGGATGGAAGCAAGAAATTAATTTCTGGTGAATTGAAAGCAAAGTTGAGGATAAGAAATTATGAACCTGGATGAGGAATGTATGTAGAAAATAGATTTCTTACCAAGACAGCGTTTAACTAGTGGCTCTTTTTCTTTTACCAAGACCTTCCACCTTACTGCAAGGAAGGAAGGAAAGAAGGAAGTAATCATGACTAGACTGTAAGGTGTGAAGTCTTTTATTTTTTTTGTTTCTTCAGGCACCTGCAGGTCCCATGGTATTTGTGGGAAACTGCTTCTCATGACTTCACAGAATACTAGTCTATTCAGCCCAGAAATTCTGGATCTGTAATTTTTTAAAATTAATTATTCCATGACAAATACAATGCCTTTCTCGAGGGAGAAGAAAAATCATCTTGTAATTTGGGTTGACACATAATACGGGAAGATTTTGGTATCTGTCTTCTGACAAATTCTTTGGGTTCAGTTGGGTTACACCTCAGGATTTGTATTTGCAGTACACAACAATGAATATTACCTCTTTGAAAGTCTTCTGATATTTAATTCCTTTAGAGTTGTAGAAACCTATATAGAGGTTTGCAAAACCTTTTTTTTCTATTAACCTTTTTATATTAGGTTATTGCATTTTTACATGGATTATTATTCAAACTGAAAAGAAATTTTCAATACAAAATAGTTCTATTGAAAAATCATTTCATGAAGTCTTATCAAGTGGTGAATTTAGAAATGAAAGATGTGTGAATGATGTAAATTTTCAAGCTCCTTCATGGCATGTAGGTTTACACACATGGCAGAGAGGGAAATGCAGGTATACTGGATAAAACTAACTTGCATGCTTTCTGTAATTTGGAAAGTTAGCATGTTCCTGTTAGCAAGCTAAAACACAAAGTGTCTATCACTACCAGCTACTATCATTATCCTTTTTTTTTCACTTATAAAGGAGAGAGAAATGGAGGGGAACCCTACTGTAAAAGGCACCATGTTCTAGAAACATGGTGTAATTTTTGTAATACTTTTAAGTGTATTCCCAGAACAACTGGGTTACTATGCTGCTTATGTACCCATTTTTCCTGGAGGGTTTTAAGACCTTACCAAGTCTGTTTCTGGAATTTTTCTCCTTATTACATACTGTTTTTAAATTTATACTATATAGCTATTATCCGTAGGATAATTATACTAAATAAAGGCAGAGCTGAAAAAGCAATATATGTGTTGATGAGGAATTTTCTTTCATTGAAGACCTTAAGATCAAAATTGCCTCTCATCTCAGGGGAAAGCTCAGTAGATAAATAAGTTGTAGAGGGCAGCCGAAAGGTCAGCAAATTAGACTGTGTTGATCCATGCTGAACCCATTTGGGGAATGGCTATCTCCTCCTGGATTCTCCTTCTTCCGTTAGCTGCCAGCTGAATGTTTTGTGCACTTCTCTTACTGCAAGGGAAGAGTTTGACTGAACTGTACTCAAAGAAGTAGTCAAAGTACACAGAAAAGAACTGCCTAGGTAAAAACTGAAGTGCCTTGCATAGCATTGAAAACTGATGCAGAATGGGATTATTTCTCCGCCTGCAGAAACACTTTCTAAGAAACTGCCAGCTGTATTCAACAATAGCTTCAATTTTCTGCTTTTCTTCTAAGGTTTATTAAATTTTTAAGTATCCACTATCAAGATATCAGGAAGTCCAAAGATCATGCCTATGATTAGTCTCTTTCTTCCTTTTCCATGACATTTTGTCCTCAAATTTAAATCTAAAGTTTCTCACCCACTCAAAAGCAACAGCACATAAAACTTACTGTGTTGGAACTATGTCTCCCCCTCCACAATCATATTCTTGGTTTTTTCCATTACTTGTCTTTGTTGCTTCCTCCTGGCTTTTCAGAGTTTAGTAGAAAGCAGTTGACTTTGTGCTCTCTTCATATCTTTCTAAAGTTTACCTCAGAACCTCTTCTCTATTCACTCCTTATAGGATTTCACAAACATCTGAAGCATCCTGTTAATTTATTTTGTTTTCTGGTTAATTTTCAGTTTCGTCTCAGCAGAACATAAACAATTTATCTCTAATACTTTTAATTTAATACTTGGGCAGATAGTTTCATATTTTCCCAGTCCAAACTGAAAAAGACAGAAAATCGTCCTGTACCCTATTTTCACTGTGCTTGTTTGTGTCTTCCTTGTTTGAGGCTGGAGGCTCCCTGGGGAAGCCAGCTTCACAGTTTGAGCTTCATACCCTTATGACTGCCTCTTACCCTATGAAGTGTGGTATGGAACATGGGAAGACTCCATATATGCATTATTTATTGTGTCAGAATAATTGGTGAAGGTGTACGCAAGACAAAGAGGATTGCAGAAGTTCTGAACAGATTTAAATCCATGTGTTTATGTGATTTTGTGAACAGTCAAATTAGTGGTCCTTTGGTGAAAATATTAAATATATCTGTTTAGGATTCACTATTCTGTACTCAATTTCATTTTTATATCACTTAATGAGAGAGCATGATAGTCTTGCTAAATAAAGAGCAATTAAAAAAATCTTCCTGCTCTTCAGTTCTGCCATGTAATTGCTGCTGATATTCAGTGTCTAGTGAAATTTTCCACTGTGCATTTACAGGAGTTTATAACAGAATTTATAACTCCAATTGTTATTTTATCCCCACTTTTCTTGCACTACTGTGTATATTATAAGCCATATGGATAAGAAAGAGCCAAGAAGACCTTTGTTGAGAATATTTTTAGAAGTCCTCTGAAATGGTCTGTTTTAGTACCTCCAAAACATTTTGCAAATAAGCAATTTTGCATCAGGTAGCCAAATTAATTTGCATGCAAGTTTCTGCTCCTCTCAGGTGAGTAGCCTGCATGTAAGCTCAAGGAATCTTCCTCTTGGAATCTTTGTTTTGGAGATATTCTGTTTTGTAAGAGATAGATTCAGAGCCATTGAAATACTGAGCAAGAATAAAAATTTTTTTTAAATCTTGGGAGTGAAAGCAACTTGTCAGGATATGGAACCCTTGCTCCCTGTGTTCAGTTGTTTATGCGTAATCCAATAGTGTCAACAGGAGAAGTAGATACTGCCTGAACTCAGAATACTTCACAGCTTGAGTTCAGATTCTCCCAAGAGAGAAGTGAAAAAGTTTTTTTCAAATGAACTGGGATAGCTTTTATTTTTTCTGTGATAAGGGGTTGCAGCAATTGGAGACTTAAGCAAGAAAATTACTCTTACAGCTCTGTGCATAAATTCTGATGATTTTTTTACTTACCCTTGCAATGGAGGCACATTTAGAAGGGATGAAACTTTACTGTAGCCATATATCTGAACCACCTTTGATGTCAAATTTTGAACATAATCTGAAATTTACAGTTTTAGCCTACACTAAAATATGATCACAGTTCTTCCAAGAATCACAGGCAGTTTAGTTTTCTGTAAATGCTATCAATCTGAATTGCACAGGGTTTCTTTCTGCTCTAGAACACCCTGTTTAAACCCTTAAACAGGGGTCAGAACAGGTGGATGCTACCCTGTCCAGTGTTGGGGAATTTTGGTTCTTAATCCAAACTTCAGGTCTCATGTTTGGTAATTTCAACATATGCTGCTAAGTTTTGATTTTGAAGAAACACATCTAGAATTTGGTATTTGCTGTGACCTTTTGTGGCTAAAGTTTGAAGAAAATTTAACTTTGGTTGTGTTTGTTTTTTTTTTAACTGCGCATCTAGAAAATGATAGAGATTGTGATCACTTTATCGAGTGAAATTAGTTGCATTTGCTGCAGAAAGGAAATGGTGGCTATGTATTTTTGATGGGTTTATGGTGAAAAAACAAAAATGCCATTTACATGTAAGCTATGTAATAGATTACAGAAAGAAACTAGAATACTACCAGCTCTTCAAAATGAGGAGGTGTTAAAATTGCTGGCTCTGTGTTGAAAAGCATGTGGGTTTGTTGATTTTTTTATTTTTGTTTTTGGGGTTTCTTTGGTTTTGTTTTGGGGGGTTTTGGTGGGGCTTTTTGTTGTTGTTGTTTGTACTGCATAATAATCACATCGAGATCTTGTTTTTAACCAGGCTTCTAAAATATTTCTCTAAATCATACTGATAATTTTCAGGCCTGAAATCCCTATGAATTTGTAAGAAGCAATCTTAGATCTATTGCTTTGTATTTTTTATGGCTCAGTTTCCTATTGGAACATGAAAGCTGCTTACAGTACCTCCTTCAATTTCAGGTAATCAGAGTACTGAAAGAGGCTGCATATATAAACTCACTTTTTTCTGTAATGAAAACTGTATATTCTTTCCCTCTTGGCACAAGAGTTGTCTGAAGTTTAGAATAAAATATCTAAAAAATCAGTTTACAATGCATTACCCTCTTTATCTTTCTTTGAGTGATGCTTCAGCTTCAGCCCTGAATATTCAAATATTATATATTCAAATATTGTATTTAGATTCCTATATTCTGCTGATTCCAGTGAGAGGAGGTGCTTATTGTGAATCTGCAATTAATAGTTATTTTACTTTAGAAAGTTAGATTCAGACTACTGAATTATTTAATCACTTTTGAACATCTTACTGTTTGCTATCATCAATAAATATATGGTGCTTTTGGTGATGTTCGTCTTTGCCATAAGCAATAAAAGTAATCTCTTTGTACATCTGTAATCACTGAATATTGAAAAATAGCATCAAAATATAAGAAATTCTCAACATACAGAATTTCATAATGTCAATTCAGTAGCAGTGTACATTTCAGTAGCATTTATATTAAATCATTTTATTGATAAATAGTTTTGAATAATGTTTTCTAATTTGTAGAAAGAGTTGTTTTTCCAATTGAAAAAGTTAATGCTTCAGAGCCTGCTGGAAAAAATAGGGCTATAAGTGGGATTTTTGTATTACTGTGGCCCTGATAAAGAAATTACTCCCCCTTGTTATATGGAATTGCAGTATTCTTTATTTCTTTAATACTTTATGCAAGTAAAACACATGGAAAGCACATCAGATATTTCACCACACATCTTAATTCCAAAATGTCAGGTGTGAATTTGGAATACTGTTTTGGAGACATTGATATGTATCTAGGGCCCAAAAATGCCTTTTGTGCTAAGAAAGCTAATTTTTGTATTTTAAAATTAGTCTAGCCAAAATCTGGATTAGCTATGTCACATCCCCTTAACCACAGACATGTAAACTTCAGGATAGACAGCTGTTTGGATGTTTCAGACTGGGACTCCTGCCCTCAGTAAACATGTTTGATTCTCCTACATGGTCACTTGGCTGTGTGTGCTCATGTCCATATGCTTGGATGGCATTGTGCCTGCTCACTAGTTGGTAAAACTGTTCCATCAGGCCTTAGATGCTAAGGTAGCAGGTTGAGCTGGGCACCATCTATCACAGCCTGCCTTCTACCACATCTGAAGGAATCTTTCCAGGGGATGCAAGAGGCCATGCCCCACAACTTGCCTCTTTGCATTCATCTTTCCTGACACTTATGTGTTCCAAATACCCAAAAAAGAAAGAAGGAAAAGACAGACTGAGGAGAAATGTTTTGCTTTCAAAGAAGCAATTGCCATTGTAGCTGTGGCATAAACTTATGAAGTTCGCAAGGGATTTAGAAATGCATGCAAACTGCATAGTGTACAAGCCCTCAGGCAATCTGCATTAATTCAAGCTTAAATCAGACAACAACACAAGTGGGCAAAGTGTAAAAGAAGTAGAAGAGTCACTGAAACATTTGCAGTTTGCCTTAGATAGCTGGAAAAGGCTATTGTAATAGTCTCAATGTTGCTTTATGTTTACAACAGCTGATAAATTTGGGAGAAATAATTACCATGCTTTCAGGTTCACTGTCATCTTCCTACCAACTTTGCTTTGCTTTTATTCTTAGACTAGTGCAGCTACATAAACACATTTAAGTATGTCAAAGTAACTGCCGTATTATTAAGACATAAAACCAGTAAAGGCAGTTTTAGAAATAGTCATCAAAGAATGAGAAAATTCATTGCATCTCAGACATCAGCAGAAACCAAGATACTAGAATTTATCATTACTATCAAAATGATCAGAGGTGGATTATTTTACTGTTGAACATATCACCTTTCTCTTTTCCTTATTTTCCTTCCACAAGGCCTGCTGAATTGGACTTTGGGACACATTTGTGGCTGATACATTGTTTCATTTAAAACAATTATGGAGAACTCCAATTAAATCAAAGAAAAGAAAAAGTTGTCAGGGTTCCAGAAGTATATACTGCTTTAAATGTGTTAAAAAACCTCAATGCCATGTGAGTTCTAATTAATATAGGTTTATTAATACTGGCATGACTTTTTACACTATTTTCATTGAAGCAACTGAGGATAAATCAGACACAGAAGCAACAGATTAAGGAGTTTTAAGCAGCTTAGTGACCTAAATCACTTGTTAGTCTCTTCTTGGATAGGTTAGACAGTCAATATTTTTTTTCTACTGAAAACAAATTATTTGAATAATGAAAGAAAAAAATTGCAATCACACAATTATTTAGAATTTACTTCTAAAACTGAAATTTTTGTTACTGCACGCATAGGCAGGACAGAACTAACCTCTCAAAATTAGAAGCTCCATTTGAAATTTTTCTGCTATTTGGTACTTGTGTAATACATATCATTAAGTAAGGTTTCCCACTTCATGTCTTAATTCTCACGTTGCTTAATGTAATCTCAGTTACTTGTTGTGTTGTTAATATATATGTTGGCTACTTTGCCAGTGCTGGTCTTGTACTGATTGCAAGAACTGAACATTGGGTTTGCTTTGGGTTTTTTGTTTACTTGTTTTACCTTTGAGGAAAGTCAATCTAACATTATTTAAAAGAAAGGTTCAGGAGGTTTCACAGACTAAAATTGCTGTCCTGAACTGTTGTAGGATTTTTTTGAACTACACCAGACACTGAGTAATAGACTGGAAGTGTTGACAAAGCATGAGTATACAAGCCAGGAACAGAAGAGCTTTGATCTTGGCACTAGTGCTGTCTTTCAAGCAAGACTTTTCTAACCCTCATCATGGAAAATTTCATGAATTTGTGATCTTTCAGAATTAGTCTTAGCCATCTCTCTGTACCTTAATTTGTTCATGTGTGAAATATATTAATTACACATACTAGTTTTCTACTAATCTGTGAAATTCCTGGATGATGAACCCAGCAAGAATGCAGGGTACTAATCTGTGTAATAACACAATCTCATTTGCAGCAACTATGGAAATCCTTACAAGGATGAGAAAATAGTTCATATTTTCATAGTTTGCCCTTCCTGTCTTTTCCGAGTTTTGTGCATTTTACCACTGCACAGGTAAGTTCTCATGGTCAGCAGCATTTAGGAGTTAGTCTCAGCAGAGTTTCCAGAGCCTGCTTTCTAATTTAAACTTATTCTATGGTGAAAGACCTGAGCTGAGCCATTGTGAGCTATGACTTTTCTGTAGGCTTATGGAAAAGTATCATTGAATGATTGTGGCTCGTGATATACCATGTGGCTCATGGTATAGAACATAAGTAATAACATATCAGTGCACAGCTTGTAACATGTGGGGCATAATTGATGATGGTTTCTGGTTTAGTTTGGGTTTTTTTTTTTTCCAGTAGAATTAAAATACATATGAATATTTTGTAACCCAAATTGTTGCAGCCTTTAAAATGACTTCCTTTTTGTTGTGATTGCAAGAGTACTGAGCACATCAGGTTAGGCTGTTCTTTATTTCAGAAAAAAAATATCTTAATGTTTGTTAGGAACACAATCCAAAGATTGGATTGTGCAAACCAAAGTGGGTTTTAAAAAAGTCATAACTCCTGTCCTAATACAAACTAAAAGCAGTACAAAACAATTCTTGGTATTTTGCCATAAAAGCTGTTCTTTATGTCTTATAGATACATAACTTGGTTGAAAAATTACCATTATTTTTTACTTACTAGTCCCAGATAAGATATTAACTCAGATTAACTAATAAGACATCTATTGAAGCTCTCAAATTGGGGCAGGCAAATTCTCTGTGGTAAAGATGTGGGAACTGAGGCACTGGGAGGTGAAAAAAATTATCAGAGGCTTTCAATTAGGCAACTAGTATATTTTAAAAAAGAGTTTTTCTCTCCAGACTAGTGCTCTGTCCTTTAATTTTGCATGTAAGTGTATGTTTCTGCTTCTCAATAAACAATAAATAAATGGAAAATTAAACTGAATTTTTTTAGAATCAGAAATAAACTCTAAGGGTGCAGAGGCCAACATTTATTTATTGTCAACAAATTGAAGTAGCTACTTTGCAGACGAAATACATTTGGGCTGTGGTTCAACAAACACTGATATTTAATTATTAATATCAGCAGAGTACCATAGATTTATATTAATTTAGGCATGAATGCACAATCACATTTTGGCTGGATTAGTCAAAGGCTCTTCAGAAGGTTAATGCTTTATCCTTTTATACAAACTTCATGCTGGCTGGAGGAAGACAGGACATTCCTGAATAAAATCTTATAGTTTAAAGTAAGCATTCAAAAGATTTGTCAGCAGAGGTGACTCTGCAGAGGGAGTCTGTACTAATGTAATTCTTTCTGTCATGTGGCTGCAGTGTGTTGACAGAACTGATAGACCTGGATTTACCACACTACTAACCCCCACCAGCACAGCAGCAGATGCTAAAGAGAGTATTGAATGCTCAAACCCACTCCTGTTTGGCAAAACATTCTGTTAGTGCTTAGCTATTGCCTTATAGGTAACTCTTTTCAAATGAACTAGCCTTAGGTGAATACGTGAAGGTAAATGCATGTTTAAGCAACCAGCAAGGAGTCCTTAAGCCTTATAAGAACTGAATGATTCAGACTAATGATGGTTTTGAGCTGACAAATTGTATCTCTGGAGGAATACTTAAAATTTACCATTCGTCAAAGCCCATAATATTGTGTGTACTAATGATTTTATTATATTCTGAAGTATCTTTGTGTTCCTTCAAATAGCAATCTCATTGATAAAAGATTTCTGTGCTTATTCTTCCCTTAATATTAGTGCATCAATGTCTGCATCTGGTAACCTATGCATGTTCTTGAAGGAAATTGAATTAATAAGAAAGAAATTGCATATTTTAAATTAAAATGAACATGTGATAATGTTTAGCTAGCAGATTCTCCTAGTCTACACACTTCTACCCTAATCTTTAGGCTTTGTATTAAGCCGGAGGCTACTTTCTCTCAAAATCCCCAGTGGCAATCACTCTCTTCAGCCTTCCCATGGCACATCAAAGGCAATCTCAGGGAGAGAAAGGTAATAAGAAGGACTTTATTAACCTATCCATTTTGTGTAGGCTACCTCTCTTTCTGTATTAACATGTTCATTATGTGACCTAGCTGGATTTGCCTGAACAGCAACGATAATCCTGGTGCTCATGCCGATGTTGTTTTTGCCAGGAGACTGTGTTTATCTGGAGATGAGGGCGTAGGATGTGTCTCTATGGCTCATGTTACAGGAGTTAGATGCTAATGCCCCTCTCTGTGTGAAGGCTTGGGTTCCCAACAGTTCGTTCTCTTGGTGGACAGACAGCTGAGCAAATCCTGAATAAAGCTGCAGTTTCTAGCCTGCCTCTTTCAGACTCCAATTTTGCATGTTTACTTTAAAATAGCAGACTGTGAACTGTGGAAGTGCAGGTGCAGCCAGGTTAGTGTCTCAGCTGTCGCTTGTACAGGTGGAGGCAACAACCTCAGGAGCTGTGCTAGCCTGGGCTTCTCCTGCTGCAGATCCAGCCTCTCAAATGGTGTCCTGGCTGCTGGTGGGTCGGGTGATGCTAGACCTGAAGGAAGCACTGAGGGCAGCAGTCACATAGTATGGCCAGGCAACCTGTCCTGCAGAGCCCACAGCCTTCTCCTGACAGAAAGCACCCTCAAAAGTGAATCTTTGGAAAGGTTTTTTTCACATCCCTTTGCAGAACAGACTGCTTGAAGAAGAATGAGAAATATTTCCCCAGGCTTCTTCATCTACTG
The DNA here is from genome assembly GCF_901933205.1 of Camarhynchus parvulus. Taxonomy (NCBI): domain Eukaryota; kingdom Metazoa; phylum Chordata; class Aves; order Passeriformes; family Thraupidae; genus Camarhynchus; species Camarhynchus parvulus. Next base: position 35,886,061 of record NC_044575.1, read on the forward strand.
ATTGGTTTGTATACTGGGAGGCTGGAGATGGCTCCCACTCTCTCACTGGGAAGACTGAAGTTTCTTTCCCTTACTGAAAGACTGTGTCCTCCCTCCTTTTCCCAGCCTACAGGCTGACTTTGGATTTGAAGGGATCCTTTCTGCTATGAGTCCTGCCCTTTGGTAATTTTGATGATCTGCTAGAAGGAGCCATGTGTTCACTCTTTCCTCTGAGGACTGTTTATATAGGTTATTGAGTAATCATTTTGATGGTAGTTTTTAAATTAATTTTTTATTTTAAAACAAGTCAGCAAGCTGACACATTGCCAGTACCTAATCCAGAAGACATAATCTGAGTGTGTCACTTCTAGCAGGCAGCCATGGGTTTAGTGTGAAATGGGCATTGAGCTGCACTGCTGATGTGGAAACTTGGAAAGGCAGAAAATCAGGTATGTAGATATTTCCAGTGGCGACTAACGGAGCTCTTGGGGATCAAGACTCTTGGATTAAGATGTCCCAAATACTGTACTGGACCGGCTCCTAAATCCATTTAAAATATTTTGAAATTTTACTAATGTATTAATCAGGATGCCACTGAAACATGTTTTAGTTGTAAATTTCTAAGTAGTTCCATCTAACTTAGCCTGCTTCATTTCAAGAAAAGTTTGTACTTACAAGCTTTGATAGGCTGGAACCTAAAAATGACCACTTAGACCAATTTATGAAAAAAATTGAATGCAAAGTTATTTCACTTGCATCTGAAAGTTTTCATGCAAATATTTTAAAATGCAGTAACAAGTATTTACATGTGAACAGTCTCTACATCTGTAACTGAAAATTGTGAGTGGAAAACCATGTGCAAACTTTTTAAAAATCAGGCCTCAAAATCAATGCTGCTTTCAATAAAAATATAAGACTTTTGTTTGTTTAAAATCCAGTCACAGAATTAATCAAGTCAGTCAGGAAGATACAACAAAACTCAGTATAAAATGTCGTAGTAAAGTGCACTGGGTTATAGGCAGGTGCAGAGAAGTTAAATAAAAGAGGGTGTAGATTTCTATAACATGAGGTGACTCACAGGAGAAGTCCAGGTGTGTGCAATTTCCCTGGTAAATGTCATGTACTTAGGGCTACCTGTTATTCAAAGAGAAACTGTTCTGGTTTGCAGTGAGTGTGTGTGTTTAAGCTACCAAACAGCAAGTTAAGTTCTTATTTGCTTTACTCTAAAGGTACTAATTCATACAGCCGAACCCTTGTTCAGGATTAATAGTTTTTATTAATTACTTTTTAAAATGAATTTTTCTTCCTAAATGTATTAGATATAAAGGCATCAAAAATATTTTACATCTGAGTGAGATTGTCCAGACAGCAGAGTTTAACACAACTTGACAAATTCACTTTGCATTCTCACAGTTACTTGATGTGGATTCATTTTCTTGAGTACTTCCAAACAGTTACACTCTCGAGCCTGAAAGATTAGGAACACATATGTTTAACTAAAGAATACAAGCATCTTTATCACTTTTTGAGCGAGTACTTATTCTTTTAAAAGAGTTTGACTGAATCTTGAAGTTATTATGGAACTGAGGACTCTAAGAGAGTGCATTAAAGTACCACAAGCGCACTACTGAGAGATGCTATAACCAACTTTCTCTGGCAGGGGTTTCATTTTCTGATCACTATCAACAGAATTTCCTACAGAAGTGTTTTCTATATTTTAGCCAAACGGTAAATGTATCAATTGGATAATTTTGTAAACTATAAAATTTGTACGTGTGTGTTCACTCCAAATTACTTCTGGTTCGTAAGCATTTTGTTTGAACTGTAATAACCATAACAAGCTAAAATTAGGAAAAAACCCCTCACTTTACTAGAACCTACTTTTGAAACTAAGGAAATAATATAAAAACACCAACTGTATATATTTCTACGGCACCTGCTGTGTTTCAGGTGTTTATAACACAGCCATAAAAATTCACTCCAGGCTGAAACTTGGTATTTAAAAGTCTCAGCTCAGCAGGATTTTTAAATCAGATTTGGTTTAAATTAGTTTGGCTCTCTTTCAGTTATAAAAAGGAGGGTGGAGGAAAGAAATTTTTATGTGTCAAATATAATTTTATTCATTCCTCTAGCTGAAAAACAGTCTTGCTTTACAAAGATATAATTTCCAGGTTTTTAGTCCATAACATGGAGTAGGGATTCAGGGTGTCAAAGGGGAAGAAGAGAGAGAGAAAGAATTACCATCCAAGACTTTGGCATTTGCAGATGCTTAATGTCTTATGTGAGAACATTTACCATAGATCCTTACTGAGTCTTCATAAAACCATATCCGGGATATACAGCATTTTTTTAATTGAAAAAACATGCTTTCATTCAGTAAAGTCAGTAATTCATAGTTTCAGGTCTGTTTTGTCATGTGTCAATGACTGGTGGATGAATTATGTTCAAATATAATGGATTTAATACTTTGTAACAGTGATATGAAAGAATCCAAAGCAATCTGGGGCCTCAGCTTCATCTGTGTTTTACTGAAAGCTAGGCACCTATAATCCGTCTGGCTCATCTGAAAAATTCTTCATCCTTCTGTGGTATTCAGTGCATATAAAAAAAATTAATTAACCAAGGATCAAATTGAAAGATTGACATAATTACATTTACAGTGCACTACCATTTGTACATTGCTTATATATGCATACATATGTACACACTGGCATCTCTGCTTATAACGATGATCAGTTGCAGCAGGACCTGGTAGATGGATGGGCTGAAATTTTCATAAGTTGCCAGTGGCTTTGGATGCCTCTTTGTCCATATACTTTGGGCCACATTTTCATCTGTTCTGATAAAACACAGCTCCAGATGAAGCCTGTAAAATCTGTGGCTGACAAACATTATTGCAAATGACACTTTTGGGGTGCAAAAAACTGACAAAGCCAAAAGTGGAGAAAAAAATTATTTAAACTTTGCTAGCAAAGACTCAAAGTGGCTGGTATTAATTTCTTTAAATGGAAAATATTTTGTGGTGTTTTTCCTTATTTTTAATTCTATTATACAATTGAATGCATTACTATAGTGTTCCCTTCTCCCATCTGTTCCTCAAAAAGAAAAAAAAAATAGAAAGAGGTACATAACATTACGAAAGGGCTCATGGAAATGTTTATGCAAAGTACTGCTTTTCATCACTAAATCAAATCGAGAGACAAGCTAGCTGAGAAAGCGTTCTCTTTCCCATATAAGGGCTATGCATACTTTTGCTTTATCAATCAATCCTGAAATGTGGACATTTTCACTTTAACTTCATCTTGGGCTACACAAGAGATGTGCCTTATGTTCCATGAGTAATTAGCATTTAGTGATATTTCTCTTATTGTGAGATACTACCAAGCCACAATTTGCAAGTACTGGGCATCCTGAGCTGCTTAGAATAATTTTGATACTTCAGCCTTGACATTCTCAGGTTTTGCTTTAATTCTCATGTCTCTCCTAATGTGGCTATTTGACCAATAAACCAAACACATTTATTGTTTCTTTCTCTTTTTTCCCCCCTACTATTGTTCATGCTTTGACAGTTCCATAAAGTTTATTTCTCCCTGCTGCTTAGTGTCTTTTTATTCTGTTTGTTTTTCACTACTTCCAGCTGGGATATAGTTTAATGAATTATTTTTCAGTGTGTGTGATATGGCTTTTATGGCCTGCCTTTGGAGATTGCGATTAATACAATTTTCTTTTATTCTTTGCCATGACCTGGTTCCCAGTGCTCGGTGTAGTGATCATCATTGTATTAAGCATATTGAGATCATTTGAGATGATGTTATCCATCTTAAGCCTGGAACATATTTTCATTCATTCTAATTTTTTATTATTTTTTAGTTTCAACCCTGAAATTTTTGTTTCTGTGCCAACATTTATTTTGCATTGAAGTTGGATAAGTAAGATCTCTGCTGTTAGTGAACCACCCCACATGGTCATCAAATCTATATCTTCCCTGAATAAGTTTTTCAAGTGATTTGGCATCCAGGTTTGTGTAGGGTTTGTTTGTTTGTTTGTCTGTTTGTTTCTAGGGTTTGGTTGTATCAATTTTTAGTTTTGTTTTGTTTTTTGGGGAGGATTGTGTGGTTGTGAGCTTATGTGGAAATTTCATAAATCATTTGGCATTTCAGTGAAGTTTGTATTCACCTCCCCAGCCATGACCAGGTACACACAAACTTTTCAAAACTGTCTTAATGGGGAGGAGATAAAGACAAGAAAGAAGAGGTGGAGAGACCACATTCAGCTTCTGGTAAATACACACCTACTGACTTAGATGTTTCAACATGCTTGTTAGCCTCCTGGCAGCTTTTCATTAAGCCAGTCTGAAAATATTTGCATCTTATTCCAGGCTATTTTGTTTTACTTCTTACAACATGATAAACTGTGAATTGCTCCTTACAGCTAGCTACCTTTTGCAAGGGAAAAAAAGGTGTAGAATCAGAACAGACAGTTCTAAAAAGCTCTTTTCTCCATTGTTTCAGAGAGGTGTTCAAACTTGGCAATGAAGTTTCAGTAGATTTCAGAGTTTGACTCCTAAGACTGATCAGTTTTCCTTGACTTGTGACAGGAATCAGTGTAGAGCACCCTGCAGTTGATATATGCTTGTCTGCTGAGAGTTGGGCTGAGACCACCAACTTGTGTCAAAATTTTCAGCTAGAAATGTGAGCTCAACTCAAAGTCCTGCTTGGTATATAAAAGTTTCTGCCATGTCACCAGTTCCTAGTTTCTTTCAACATCTAGTTTCCTTCAGCTTATGAATATCGTAGTAGGAATACTTGCTGTCTCACTTTAAAAATGTTTCCCTTTCTACTCAGAAAATAATTGCAGTTCTGTCTTTCATGTTTTGTATTTTTAAATGCCTGTTTATTCTTCTTTGGTAAATTGTTCTGTTATTCTACCTGCAAGTGCTCTGTGAGACCTAACTGCTCAGGTTTCCAAAGGGAAACTGAGTTATCTGGCCTTCCCTCTAGCTTTCAAGGTTGTGGTTGTCACTAGCTATATGCCTTCAAATTCTGCACCTTCCATCTTGAGAGCTGTTCTGATTTCCTTAGTGCACCATGACATCTTCAATCTGAAATGAGATTATGGAGAGATTTCTTTCTTTGTATTTTTGAATTTTCTTCAGTAATTTGCTAACTAAATAATTTCCCAGAGAATCACTTTTATTTGTCGTTATTGCTTTCATGGTAACAGCAAGATGTGATGTGTTTAATATATCTATCTTTAGACAAATTAAATTATCATTACTTGATTTAATGGCAGAGGTAGAAACTTCTTACCTTAGATACATTTCTAGTCCCATTGTTTCAGTTTTAGTTATTTGTCTTTATATAAATTTTTAACACTAATACTTACATTTCCTAGGCTTTGTTCGTATTTTGTCAACACAGTCCACACCACTGTGGTTATTTCAGCAGTAATTATAGTGTTTTACTGAGTAGTGCCTAACATTTTTTCTAAATTACATCATAGGATATGTAAATACAATGTAAAAAGATACATTCTGTACTGTGTGATCATAGAGAGTAGTAGAAAATTTGAGTGTCAATTAAATAAGCCACTGAAATAACATGATCTATTCTCTGAAATCTACTTAAGCCTGTATAAATAAAGTTACTTTCTTGTGATACTGAAGTGAGGGTTGCAGAACTATATTACTGTGAAGAATGAGAGAGGCAGCAGAATGCTGTAAATAAAAAGATCAGAAGTCAGCAGCAAAACAGTCTTGGTGGAGGAACAGCCCCTATGTGTGAAGTTCAGCAAACAGAGGGGACAGGAAAGAGAGAACACTCAATGATATACTGAAGTGTTTCCACAACTCATAATATAGCACTGGATAACTAGAACATCAGGAATAGATGTATTCATATGCTTTGTGAGCAGGAAAAATGCATATGTTTTATTTTTCCTACGTATTTCTGAGAGTAATGAGATCTACTGCCAAAGTAGGTTTTATCTTTCTACACACTGTTGATTATTTCCAAATCCATATATAGGGTTTTCAGTCAGAATTTACTTGGAAATTTCCAGCAATCTAGTCCACAAATAACAGGTGTAGGAGGTTTTTTTGGTTTTTTCTCTGTCCCATAAATCACCTGAAATCAACTTTAAAGCTAAGCAATATATGGTTAGCGAGTATTTTTTACTAGAAAAGGGACGTGTAAAACAAAATCTGGTCTACTTCATTTGTCCATTACTGGGAGAAGTTACATTGAAATTCTGAGGGTTTTCTTACTGGTTTTGTATTTACAGTACTTAGGCACTGAGACTTGGAAATTGTTTTTATTTCACAATTTAGAAATCTGTTATTCTTGTGCAGAGCACAAAATTGTAACTTTTTTCTACCTTCAGCACTCATGAAAGGATTTTTTTATATTCAATGTGTACAAAATTAATTACTTTATCTGCAGGCCATGTACAATCAAGGGCTTTTGTGTTTTCAAATTTTGCCATAAAGCCAGGTTGTAAGCCACTTACTGTCTGTGAATCAGAAGGCCTACTCACAGGAATTAACTGATCTTTTCTTCCAAAGTAAATAATTGAGTGAAATACATGAAAATAAGTTTCAGGAGTAGATACAAACAAACAAAAAAGATATTAGTCTTTGTGAGAGATCAGTTGACTTCTATGAGAAATTAGTCAGGAGATGTTGGTTGTCTTCCGTCTTTGGCATAGTGTTTCTTCTTTAGTTTCAAATATGAATTAACTTAATTCCCAGGAATGATAACTTAGTTATCAAAATAATTCCATACTTAACAGTTACAGAGCTTTTATAATCAACAGTCCAGTTGTGATGTGACTTGTTTTATTTTAAATAAAATATTTTTATTTAAAATAAAATATTATTTCCTGTCACAAAAAAAAAATTATTTCTTTTTCTTTTCTGTCATTTAAAAGTAAACTTTGTTGGTAAAGAAACCAGATCATTCTGTGTATTATGAGTCACTTACCATTATTCTCACTTTTTCTAAATTTGAATTTGCTTGGTTTTTTTTGCTGATGGGAATATGAGTTTATTGTTTTGGACTCCTGCTCAAAGAGAGAGGGGATGCTACTGGCATAACTGGAGGGAATATATTTTTAATCCTCCTTTAGTCTATCTTTTGGGGTTGTTGAAGGAGAAGATTTTTTTTTCCCCAAAAGCACGTGTTGTTTCTTTTTTTTCCCCTTCCCTAGAAGCTGCAATCTCACATTTCTGGAACTTTGACACATCACTGACTGTTGGAGAACATGGATGCCCTGTTTAATGCTGGTTCTTGGGTCTTAAACAGCCCTCCACTGTTTTTATTATACCATTAATTGTACTTAATGCAGCTGCATTTCTAGTACGCTTGGCTAAGCTCTGAAAATTAAGTAGAGGGCACTTTGTTATAAAATGCACTGTAATGAGCTCTGGTGGGACAGGGTCTGTTAAGTTTGAAATTACCTCAGGCCATTTCCAAAGGTCTTCTTAAAATATTTCACATCTATAAAAGTTTGCAACTAGATAAATAGCCAAAGGTAGGATTGAGAAGAAAAAACTGCAGCCCTGAATTATGCACTGCATGAAATATGAATGTTTTTAATACCAAATTGTTACATTTATTTTAAACATTTATTATTTCAAGTAATTTGTTAAACAGAAAGTTTTCAAGCTGACAGCATGTAAATTTTAGGTGTTTTGTTTACACAGTTGGTTTTATGCATATTCTTCTTGCTTTTGGTTTCTTAATCCAGACCATGCATTCATGAAACTGGAATAAATTTAGGACTCCCCCTGGGTTTACATAAATTGGTTCAAGAAGGGGTCACACCTCTCAGTATAAAAAACTGTTTAAGGACTTCTGCAACTATTAGCCAATTAGCTTAATGTTACAACTAACATCCTGTACTGAGTACTGATCTCTGGTATCTGCTTAGATAAATGACTAATATGCCTTCAATTCCCTCAGTGTTCTTCAGCTATATGACCACTGTAATGCTTTGTGGCTAATAAAATTTGAGATCAACTAATTTATTGGGTAGCTTTACCAAAATATCCAAGTAATCCTTTATATACTCATTAGAAACATGTCCAAAATGAATTCTCTGAGGATTTAGTGGAAAAGTCTCCCTGGGATCAGCTTCACTGAGCTTTAGATACATTGGCACAGATCATGTGGAGGATCTTCTGTGGTTTTGGTGCAGCAATTTATCTATGTTTTATAGTTAAACTTTAAGCATGAAGTAATTAGAGGTCCCCAAGCTTGAAATTCATACACTTTTTTTTTTTAATTCCTTAAATTAACTCTGTACAAGCAAGCCTGGCAAACTAAGTATTTGACAAAGGTGGGTTGTATGTTTAAGCTCTATACTAAACTTCCAGATAGAGTAAAAACTCTTTCCTTTTATTTTGAGAGGTTTTGAATGTAGAAATGGTTAGGAAGGAAGTCTGTTTCTGAGGGTCACTCTGTGGCCTGTTGTGTTGTGCAGAAATATTCACTAGTCAATAATCAAGTACACTGTGGCCATTAAGTACTGCACCTGTTGTCCAGATGGGCTAACAATAAACATGACACAGTCAATCATGCTTGCAGAATAGGGTGGACAGAAGGCTTTGGGGGATGTTTCCAGGGTCTTCCTCTGTTTATGTAGACCTTTACATCTATACTATTATGTGTCTGGGCGTATCTGAGTTAGTGCATTTTAATTTTGGAATCACTCTGGGAAGCGGTGCCAAGGGGAGTTTTGTGTCTCAAGTTTTAAACTGACATGGCAGCCCTCTTTTTATTGACTAAGAGGATTATGATTTGACAAAGAATGGAACAAGAAATTTCTACATGTTAGGAAACATTAAATACCACCAACATTGTTCTAACTTTAAATGCAAATAAAGCTCATTCTCTCTGCTAACCTTCATCTATAGCAGGATATTTTTAGAACTATGAATCATTTATTAGTTTTGGTAATTTTGTATTATGACAAGTTATTGAACACACAATTATGTGCTGTACTGCAATATGAAACACAGAATCAAAACTCACTTTCATTGAATCGCTCCTTTATAAAATGGTTTGGGAGCAAAAGTACTTCAAATGCCAGAAAAACCCATATCCCATTTCTCTTCTAAGAGCATCCTTTATTGCCTGAGCAATTCAGAGAAAGGAGAGATTTTACTTGAACTTGAATAGTCACCTACTCTGCACACTATTTAAAATATCCTCCTTCCTTGCTTCAGTATTTAAAATATTTGGGTTAGTTTACCAGCATGATTAAATTTAAAATGAAACAATATTTTTTGGATTGAGGTAGAACATATTGTGAGCATTGTTAAAGGTCCACTTCAGTCACAGTTTTCAGAAAATAGTTTTCAAACACGTATTTACTTTTTGGGAGTGATTAGAGAAAATGTATTAAGTCATCTCCAGTGGCCCTTTTATGTTTCATACTTTAAACTCATAAAGCTAAATAATTTAAACTCAGGAAACTGAAGGACAAAATTCAGAAACAATAAATCAGTTTAAATATTTTCAGGAGTTGGCAAAAAGGCTTGATGCCAGACAGTAGTTTTTGTAAGTTTAATGCAGTTTGATATTAACTGGGAGTATCATATAAGAGCTGGCATGAAATGAGTAAGAAAGAAGTTTCAGACTGGATAGTTAACAGATGCAAAAGTGTGTGACTAGCAAGTGCTGGTATTTGGTCTCTTGTCTGTTGATAATTACAGGCAAGAATGTCCAAATTAAGCATCTTGCCTCTGCTGTGTTATTTGAAGTGGTGCTCTGATGCCACTTCCCATAATTCATGTGATTCTAGAGGAAGAAATAAGAATAAATGCTGATGAATGGGACAATAGGAACCTCATGAAGTTCAGCAAAGCCAAACGCAAGGTCCTGCACCTGGGCTACAAAAATTCCCAGTGTGAGTACATACTGGAGGAATGGATTGGAAAGAAGCCTGTGAAGGCCTTAGGGGTAGTGGTGGATGAGAAGTTTGGTATAAATCAGCAAAGGGCACTTGCAGCCCAGAAAGCCAGTCATATCCTGGGCTGCATCAGAAGGAGCATGGCAAAAGATCAAGAGGTTATCTTCCTGCTCTGTTCTGGCTCTCATGAGACCTCACCTGGAGTTTTGCATCCAGCTCTGTTCTTTTTTGTCCCCAGCACAAAAAAGACATGTTAGAGTGGGTCCAGAGGAGGGCCGTGAAAATTATCCTGTGAATAAAAGACTGACAAATTTGAGGTGGCTCCGCCTGAAGAAGGAGAAAAAGCTCTGGGAGACCTTATTGCAGCCTTTCAATAAAGGGGTTTATAAAAAAGATAGGGGAAGATTTTTTTTACCACAGCCTGTAGTGACAGGATTGTCATAGAATGAGTTTGATTAACTGTATTCTTCTCTCAGATTAGTCTCAGCATTAGTAGTGCTAAGCTCAAGCTGTAACCTGAGAACTAATTAAAAAAAAAGGAATTGGAAAACTTTACTTGGAGTTTTTGTGGGATCCTAATGTGGAGCCTGTTGTAGTTGCAAGGGTCCATAAATCCATAACAGGAAGTGTTCAAAGTTGGACAGGGATTTGTGCAACCTGATCTAGGGAGGGGTGGTCCTGCCCCTTGCAGGTCCTCCCCATAGCAGGGGATATGTACTGAATTATCTTTGATGGACCATTCCAACCCAAACTGTTCTATGATTCTATGGAAATTTGCTGGATGGTTTTGTCCACAAGCTAGTGCTATGCCTGGCTTGTGGATTCAGTATCACTCTGTGAAGTGATTATGAAATCCCCAATGGACTTGGGGATTTCCATTGCAGCCTATGCATGGTCATAAGATGACATTTTGTCATAAGAGTGTGATGTTTGGACATCATAAAAATGTCAGGGTCTATTTTCTGATTGATGAAAGTAAATTATTGTAGACTTTCTGGAAATTTTATCTGGAGTTTACCAATGGACAAAAATACACTCCTATGTTGAGTCCAAACTCTAATTATTGTCAACATGATACAATAAAACATAGTAACAAAATTAAAAATTAGTGGGAGATATTATGTTTTCATCAATTTTTATGCCTATGCTGCATTAATAATATGGATTCTAAGGAAATAGAATTTAAAAGCTGATATTGTGAATTGTATTGTGACACTTGATTTGTTGTTCTTTGGTGATACTTGGAGAAGTATAAATTCACTTTCCTTTCTAGTCGGCACTATCTGAGGAAGAGTTTAAATATATTGCTTTCCCCACTGCAGATAAATTATTATTTTTTGGGTGGTTAACCTGAAAATAAGGGCAGGTTGCAACACTTTGGAGCTCCAGTATCATTAACAAACAGACAAGAGGTTGCCTCCCCTTTGATACTACGTTCTTGAATCTTCAGTGGAGTGAATAGTAGCTTCTCTGGGCCGTGATTTTAACTTTGATTTTTTTTTAATTAGCTCCCAGATAGGGCTCTTTGGAATAGCATCCAAGGCTTTGGGGATGGGAGTTTGTGTTTAGTGAGTAAATTAAAATTGTTTGGCTATTTCAACTTAATAAGTATCCACTTCAGTATTTTCATTCACAGCTACGTTGACTTCTGGAGCTTCAGATGCCTGAGAAAGTGATCCATTTCACCTCCCACAACACAGCTTTGGGTCCTCTGATCATAATGAACTTCCTTCCCATAAGAAATGTGTGTGGTTGAAAGTGCCAATTCAAGTAAGCTGGTGTGAAATAGGAAAATTAAGGGAAGAAAAAAGAAAACTGTGATAAGAAAAGATGACTTGAGGTAGCATAAAAGTGGAAAATATGAGATGGAGAAAGGGTGTGCTCAGACTTTTCCACGATTTTTTTTTTTGTACTATGGGTTTTTGTTCATTAACTATTAACAAGTTAATTAGGGATTAATTAAAAAAAACCTTCTTTAGACACAATATGTTTACACAGCAGAACATGCTAATTTAGAGACTGGAAGCCACCCAGCTGTGGTAAAACAGAGATGAAAAAGTTACTTTATATTCCTTCTTGGGAAAGTTTCATGCCTTTTTAGCACAGCTAGACCTTATCACTGGCCACATTAATCCATTTACAGCTAGTAAATTTGCCTTCATTTCACTGTAAAGACATACCCTTAGCTCAGCTCAAAGTATTATGTGCTGGTAGGTCAAAAGAATATTTGGACCTCACAAAACAAATGGATTAGCAACACCGGTGTTTTGTATGTAACCAGAGCTGTTGAGTCCCTCTTGCCTGGTTAGCTCTGGTTAGAGATAATCAAGTGAGCTTAGTAAGTGTCAACTAATTGGTGAACATAAACAAGATACAGCTTTAAAATTATGTTTTGATTATCCCTAATTCCTAGTTTCAGTTCATATTCTTCAAAATATTATTTCCTTTATTACAAGTGTTTTGATATTCAATCTATTTCTGCCATTCACTTTTCCTTTTAGTCATAACTTTTTTTCTGAAGCCATCATTCACCAAAATAAGCCTTTCTCGTCAAAAGCCCTTTGTCCATGAGCTGTTGTAGCAGTCTCTTTTCCTCTTCCAGCCATGTAGGTGCCTCTTCATTCCTCAGATCCCTCCTCTCCTGTAGAAGATAGACTCAATATTATGACAGAATTATTCTCAGAAAACTTTGAAACAGATTTTTTCAGTCATACTTTTGAAAAATTTGGGGCAGTTATACTCAATGGTTTTTTTTCTCCATCTTATTTGTAGAAGTAGAATATACCTTGCAATAATACTGCATTTGTAAGGCAAAGCCTGTGCGCTGAAAGACTTGTTTGTTAGTATGCACAGAAAACTTGCTGCATTTCTGACTTGTCCTACTACAACATTGTTGAGTGGAATCTTTTTTCTAAAAGCAAATTCCTCAGATTTGCAGGTATTATTAATAAAATAAGGTGATGTTTGATTTACAGCAGGCAATTTAAGATAATTGAAAACACCCTTAAGCTATCATATTCGTAACAAAAAATGTTGGGTTCCAAACTGCCTTTCAGGAGGTTGCTGAAAGAAACAAGAAAAGTAGCTAAACATTATCAGGCATTACTCAATAGTTTTTCTGCAGGATGTATAAAGGTTTTGGGTGACTGAAAAAGAAGTGTGTTCTGTGTTGAGTTTGAGCAGTCTTCATTCAACTCTGTATTTTAGTTTTAAGTATCTTATCATACTTCAAGAAAAATAATTTTGTCCATTAAATTAATGAGCTTGATTTACAAAATACATGGCTGTGTAAATCTAGTTCTTCAGAGGGATTAAGCACAAGAAGTATGTTTAAGAATTAAAAGGTGATTTTGAAAAGCAGTAAAATACAAGCAGCATTTAAAGGACATTATTTCAGCAAAATCTCAGCTCACAGATTGTTGAATTATTGTATCAAGAAAATTTTTATCATTATAGCAAATGCATACTTGTATTATATTAGGTTTGGTTATGTATAATAAAAAGTAATTCTTGAACTAGCCAAATGTAATACATTATCAGTATAATTGTAAAATTCTTAAGAAAAAAGAAAAAAATGTTTATCAGCGCTAATAGAAAGTGCAAAAGAGCTGGTTTAAAGACAGTGTTATCTTGCAAAACAAAACTTTGCTCCCAAAGTCAAGGTAACCATCTGTGTCCATGTCTAATTCAAGTACTGTGTGAGGAATGAATTCTGATGCCTTTAAGTTCATTTGCTAAAGAATACTCAAATATCTGGCTACAATAACACCCTGAACTTTTATGTTTAACATGCTCAAGATACATTTTAAATGCTGAAAGCCTTGCTTTTTCTCTTATAGCCAGACAGGCATGACTTTTTCAGGTAACAAGTGTGAATCTTAGCTATGATATAATCAAATAAATGTTTTCCCTCACTGCAAAAAGAATCTTGAGCTAAATTAATTCCTGGTGCTAATGAATGCAACTCTGATGAAGTGAATGCTGTGTCTATACACGTCTCCTTGGCTGTAGAATTTGCTTCCTGTTTTCTCGCTACTAAGCTCTCACTTCCATTACTATTCTGTCTTCTGATTAAACATCTCTTATGTTTCCCTGTTAGGCACTCTTCAAAGGCAAAGGAAACTGGACTTTCCTCACATGACTATTTAAAAATATCATTCAGAAAATGAAGGGGGAAACACGTTGTGCTGGAGCTGATAATAATGTTAAGATGTTAACCTATTTCTAATTGATTCCAAGCTCATTCATCATGAGCTGCATGATTTTTTTTAACCTTAGCAAAGACTTAAAGACCGCATCATATTTCTAGTAAAGATTTAACTATTCTTCTTACTAGTCATTGGGATTTCCAAGAGATTGTTTCCTTAAAAACTGCTGAAACAGATTATTACAAGTAGTAGTGCACTTGTATGTATAAGTATTAAGAATACAATCCAAAGTGCTGGAAGTGCTGGGAAATCTTTCCCACAGGGCCTTTGGATCAACTTTTTTTTTTTTTTTTTTTTTTTTAACAAGCAGCAGTGCTTTTGAAAAGAAGCAGTTCCATCTCGCAGTTGTCATGCCTTAACCAGTATTCTAAAGTCCCATTCTACTTCCTCTGAGGTCTGCTTCATTAGGACTTGGGGATTTCCATTGCAGCGTATGCATGGCCATTTTTCAATCCTCAGCAATTTTGAAATGCTATTTTAGTTCTGATAAGAATTCTTGATGAAAATTTCTAGTGAGAAATTGAGAACTTTTTGCAATAGATTTTAAAAACTTGTTCTGGTTCTACTACAGATGGTCTTGGTAATCTCCTTAAACTTTTTCAGTTATTTTTTGAAATCACCAAATTCTCTATAGTTGCATTTTCTTACAGTCTCTCTTATGAACAGACAGAAGCCACAGCTGGAAGACAAGTAAAAATAATTGACTAGTGGCACAGTTGGTTCTTACCAGAATCCTCAGTTAATTACACGGTTCAGTTTTGGCAGCTGATAAAGATTTCTTCCCTGAAATTGTAGATTGATTTCAGACTTGTATGCAGTCTCATTTCATTTACGAATCTTCATTAAATCTTTTCTGACTACATCACAAAAAGGAAAAAAAAATCTACAAGCAAATCCAGCACCTACATGTGTCAGTCATAAAGCCAAGTCTATAGAAGTAGTAAAGCTCTAAAGTCACCTTAGAATGAGAAACAACTTTAAGCAGTTGGATTCATTTCAGTATGTCACTTAGTCTGGTAGAATAATGATGCATTAGTCAGTAATTGTCTGGTTATATCATAGCTGGATTTTATATTCCAGCAGTGGATGTGGCTCCTACATTTGCCAAGAGCAATATTCTCTATACTTTCAAATTTTGGTGTTTATTCAACATAAGGAGATCTGGGCTTTTTTCAGTGTTTTTCTTAGGTGGGTATGTGTATGGGGGTCTTTTACTTAGCCTGTAAAACAGAAAAAAGTGAGTATGGCAGAAGTGCAGGTGATCAAGACCCACAATGGCTTATGTCATCAGGCACTGGGTTTTCTTTCTCACTTGCTACCATGTAGTGTTCTGCAGCCCCTGTAATGAATTTAAATGACTTCTATCAAATGTGAAATCTGTCTTATTTTTAGTGTATGATACTGAGTGTGGAACATATTACCTAGTTCACTAACATCTAAAGCTGTTTGTTTCTAAAATTATGATCCACTTGCTGTCAGAGGAGGCTATATGTATTTCTCAAGGAATTTCTTTAGTGGGTGATTTTAGCCATGTAGCAAATGGTTGTCTTCCTGTGCAGATACTTGGCAGGGATAGCAGAGTCCTCACAGCATACAGTACCCTCGCCCAGTAACAGTGGAATATTAGAATCTTCAAATACTGTGGGTATAACAATAGAGGTTCATAGATAGAATAAAAGTTCATAGAAAGAACTAGATAGAAGCTAATAGAAAGAATGCTAGTTATAAAGCATCATATTGTTTTCCTTATTCATTTACTTTTTTGTTACCACAGGTGAAATAAATATTTTTTGTCTATCAGGAGTTGCATTTTACCACTGAGCACTGAAAAAAGTTAAATTTGTCATTAAAATTATGCATCCCATCAAATCATGGGAGAAGTATGGCAGAAAAAGGGGGATGTGTAAGAAAGCAGACCTCAGTATAGAAGGGTCTGGTAGGGAAATTTGGATATGTTTCAGTGTTAGTGAAAACAGGGAAGGATGTGAATTACAGCTTGCCAATTTCAACACACCACTGTCTAAGGCATAAAAAGGCAATTGTATTGGCTCTAAGTAGGAGCAGCTCACTGTTTTGTTCACAGAATATTCTGAAATAACATTGCCAATATTTAAGACAACAAAAGAAGGGGAGACATAACAAAGCAGGATTTCTTCTTGACTTTCAGAAATATATTACACCTTGCTTCATGTAGATAGAACAGCTTTTTGGTCGCCTTGACATACTAGTGGCATATGAAAGCCCTGTGGATGGATGGAGCGTTAGATTGGAAGTAATAAGGTTGTGCCTGACTTACCTCCGCAATTGTAGCAGATGTTACAAATGTCATAACATGAACCTTTGGGATCAGACTGGAAAAAAAAAAAGCAAGACAACAGATGTAGGCCTCTTAGTTTTACCAGCAAGTATAGTCTGACACTATATAACACTGTTCTGACTTGATGTTAATACCCTGTCCTCCTCCTGAGAACAGAACCAGTGACACTAGCCATCTCTGTAGCACTGGTGCTGTAAAGGGGTAGCAGCGTTTTCTTTTCAGAGGAATTTTGATACTAGTTTAAAAATAAGACAATAGAACTATTATTCCAGTAAGGGTCTTACTGTGATATCTGAATAAGTAATCCAGACTCATCACTCATTTCTTCATGCAATTGTAATGTTTATGCATTTTTTTCTGCTGGTGGAGCCAAATCTCTCAGAGTGGACATTTATCTAAAGGACTAATAAATTCCTAGGTTTTTAAGCCCTTGATTCACCCCACCTTTGTGTGTCCCTCTCCCTTGCCTTACCCATCTGTCTCTACTTTATCTCTTTCTCTTCCATACTTCTGTAGACTTTTTCCTGATCTATTTACAGCAGATGGATTTCCTGGGAAACCTTTATCTCACTTTAATTATTTTTCTTTACCTGCTATTTATTTGAATTGAAAGTGTTTTTACTTTCTGCATTGTCCTCAACATGTTGAAGAGTGTATGAAGTTTTTAATTCCTTCTCTGTTTCTTACTAGTTCTTCCCAATGTTCCTGAATTTTATGGGAGGGGGATAAAATGAATGTGGGAGTATGTGCCCTTGTATTTTTTGCCCTGTGCTTCAATTTAAAGCAGGGGTGATTCCGTCTGCCACATCACTCCCTCAGGTGCTGCCATTCTTGAACTGGAGGCTTAGCCCTCTCCCTGAAGAATTTCATTGTCAAGGAGAAGAGTGGGGGTTCTCCCATGAAGAATTTTAATCACCCTGTCTGTAGCCCTTTTGAAGGAGGCACAATAGTTCCTATAGTAACTACTACAGTGTGGGAGAAAGGCCAGTGCTCTCGCCCCCAGCCACAGATGGAGAACTCTCTTTGCTTAGATGACTGGAAATTCTTGCACAGCAAAGATTTCATCCTTTACAGTGAACAGAAAAAAAAAATCGCTGAAGTAAACTCCTTAATGTACATATGCTAATTAAGAAACAGTGCTAGTTATCAAGGAGAGAACACAAAATATACTTATTTCATTATTGGGGTTTCTAATTTTAAGAAGTTCAGAAAAGAGGGAGAAAAAAGAGATATTAAAGACTTAAGAAACTTTATCTACTCCTCCCAACCACCCTACCCCCACCCCTTAAAGAACAAATCCTGTGGGAAGGAGCAGACCTATAAACCAAATGAAGGTAATTGGAAAAGGAACAGGCTCCTAAAACAGACAAAAACTTACACTATGACAGTCACTTATCTTGCTTCTTTTTTCCATTATTTTTGAATATTTCTCAAGGGAAAGACATATTATGTCTTCAAATCCAATGATTCCAGTTCAATTAACAATTAATATTCAATTAATATAATAACTTCTGCTTTTTGACAACATTTCAATTTGATCAATTTAAGTTATTGAAACTAAAAAAGCGATTAAAAAGAAGTTTAAAAGTGTTAAGCAGCTTGAATTTGAAAAGCAAGTTTTGCTAAAAATTATTTTAATTTCTGGAGCTTTTTCAGAGATGAACTACTGAAAATAATAAAGCACACCTGTAATTGTGTTGCATAATACTTTCATTAATTAACCAGTACATTCTTGACAACTAGTAGGCTATTCCATGGAAAGTGTAGGTTTACTTTCTCAGCCATGGATTACCCAGTAATGAATTCATGCTCTTTACCAGTGACCAGAAGATGGATATCTAGAATCTGAGGCATTCTTGTACACAAAAATATAGATTTGAAGTGGTATTGTTAGCTTTGCAAGTTGATTATCATATATTGCATTATACATCTTTCATGTAGTCCTTTGCAACAAATTTGTTCGGATACTTTATTGCTGTGATACTTCTTTGGTAATGGCACAGTATTAATGATTCCCATAGCTTTACTAAACCAAGATAAAATACCTTTCCACCTATGTTGCAGCTCCATCTAAGATTTATTTCTTCTTCCCATCTGTGAAGGTGGATAAGAGACCTAAATTTTGGATCATATGATGGCTTACAGTGAGGTAACTGCTGACGTAATTTAATTTCTTTGGATACCTTTTCCAAATCAGAGGGTAACACTTCTGCTTATATCATGCTGTTCAGCTCTTATCTCACTTTAGATCAGGATTTGAATACACATCTTGTATACCAGATGTCCTCAACTTCAAGGCGGAGGGGTTCTTTCTTACTGGAGATTTCTTTCAAAACTTACAATCAATCTTAAATGGGATAGCAAGAAACAATCAATGGGAAAAAATATTCATCTAAAGGTATTAAACATGAAGTATTAAAAAAAAAAAAGTTTCTGTGAATGCTAGCATGCAGAAATACTGGAGTGTAATGTTGATTGCACTTCATCCTTCCCTGAGATTGAATTCTCTGTTGTTCAGCTTAGCCCTGTAGTCAGCGTCTCTGTCTTTTCTAAAACACAGCTTTTAAAAATTTTCTAATTACTTAGTATGTCTCATCCGAAAGCCCCAATATTTCAAGATGACATTGCACCTCTTCCAGACCACTTTGATTGCCAAATTCACCTCCATTTTCTTTCATGAACATTTGGAGTTGTTCATAGAAATCACAAAAGATACATTTTCATCTAGAATCTACTCTATGCAAAGGAAAATATGTTAGAAATTGTATTGTTATTTCAATAGATCTTTCTTTCTACTCTAAAACAACAACAAAAAAAGTTATATTCTGGGAAAGAATATTTAAAAGATTATAGCCACACTCATGCTGTTTTGCACATACAGTCATCAGGCCACTCTGCTTCCTATGCTCTCTCATCTGACACTATCATGTATGTTGTTGATACCTATGGGGAAAAATATTAGCCAACCCTATGTGTAGCTGCTGTGCAATTAGCCTGATATGGCTACATATTTTGTGAATAAAGGTAGTAATTTTCTTTTTTTTGGTGGGGTGTTTATACATTCATATTTATGTAGATCCGTTCAGTCTTTGCTAATTAAAGTCTGACTTTAGTGGCAGTCATAATTAGAGCTCTTCAAAATGACCTCTGTTTTTTCATAATTCTTCAGACAGCAGATTGCCTTAAAGGTTGCAGTGCAGTGGCCCTAAGTACACGTCTGCTTCCAAGTGTACAAAAAGTTCTTCTTAGAAAAATCAACAAAATTAAAAAAAATATAGGGAGTTTGAGGCTAATTGAGAAAAAGCTTTTAGGAGTAAATAAAGGTTAAGGGAAAAGAATTTTTAAGTTCAGTTTAGTTTTTAAACTATTATTAAAGCAACAGAATTTTAAAACTCTTTGTTCGAATTTTCCAAAACTTTCCACAAAAGTAGTTTATGTTGAGGGATGTCACACAAAGTCTCACAGGAGTTTTTTAGGGGACGCTGATAATTGTGCTCATGTGCTGTTCTTCCATTCCTAGTGATCAAAGAATACTGCTTGTGCTTTATTAGAACTCTGTCTTCACCAGTAGAAATGCATAGTAAACATCAGTCTTTGGTCTGTACTCCCACATCTTAGGCTGTGTTCAAGAGGAAATCCTTCCTTTTCAGGATGCACAGAAATCTTCGTTAGGCAGTCTCCTTTTTCTTTTCCATGGTTTCCCACTTTTTGTAGCACAATTGCAAATGCTCTTGGTGTTGCATTAAGCATGCTTAGACTGCCCCCAAGACACTCTGAAAGGGAGGTGGCTCTTCCTTCACCTCATGCATAGCCAGATTAGTCATTGAGGGAGGAATTTTAAAGAGGAACTAGTGAATAGTTAGAATTTTTTTCTTTTATGGAATAATCTCATGCCAGGAATAGACATGTCAGTTTGGATAGTAAAGGTCATAGTCCAATGCCATGGAAAGTAAAACATTTTCATAGATAGATTCTTCTGCTTCAGCACTACAAAGTACACACATAAAAGCAATCTTTCTATCTTCTTTTCACTATTAGAAGTCAGTGTTTAGTACAAATATTGTTTCAACCAACTTTTTGATTAATTTGTGCATTCAGGCATTAAATGTTGTCAACTAAATGTAGGCAATACAAAATATGACTATGTGTGAAAAAGTCTATTCAGAGATGTTTGTTCATACTGCTAAAATAAGAGAAGCTTGGAAGAATTTAACCTGGGTTTGGAACTTGTTTCCATTGTGACTCCTTCTGGAGTTTGGTACACGTCCTTCAGCCTTCTCCACATCCTAATTTCCCCTGCTTCCTGTAACTCAGAAGAAGAAATGTATTTCATGGCTTCAGTATTTTGTTTCTGTAAAGAGTCTGCATTTAAAAAAGGAATCCACATTTAAAAAAAAAATGCTCATCCACACCTTTAGGTCTGTGAAGGTCACTGAGCTACTTTGATTTATAGATTTTTTGAAATAAATCTTAAATCTCTTGCTTTTCAAGTTTTCTGTGAGTGGCTGAGCTGTGGCTGCTGATGGTTCCATCTACAGGGTGAGAGATTTAGATAACTAGCTGTGGCTTGTGTGATGGAAACCAGCTTAGTATTTATAGTTTATGTTTTGAAATTTTAGAATAAAATAACATTGAGCCTGCTTTTTAATCCAAACATTTCAGTCTATGTCTTCCTTTCGCGTATTGGCATGCCAACAATTCATTCAATAGAAATAAGAGATTTTGTGCTGTGACTGGACTGTGAGATTGCCATGTTTCTGAAAGGTATCAATGTGGTATGCACTTATCTACCCAAAATAGCATATTTCATCTGCTGCAAGTAGATATCAAGAAAATTTGAAAGCTCAAGTAAGTAAAATAATAAGACAATAAATCCAGCTGATTAAATAATTTAAGTTTTCCTTGTTCGATATTTGTCTCAATATTCTTGTCTCATTCTTCAAAACATGAAGAATGATAGTGATGGAAGTGCATGAAATAAGGTACATATTTAACATTTATTAATTTATTTTAAAAGGGTTGCAGCATGGCTACCAGAAACATAATTGTTTTCTGTGTAACTTATTGTCATGGTCGTAAAATTAGGAACTGTCATGAGAACCCCACATCACCTGGCTAAGAGCAAGACACATAAATGCAAGAGTTCTAGTGCTATAAAAATGTCAGTGAACTGAATGGCATGAAAGTACTACAAGATATTTGTCTACGTATATACTAGCCACAGGCATGCAATCATCAATGCAGGATTTAACTGACAAATTTTAAAGCTAAGATCTGACCCTCTCTTATTTTCTATTTAACTCACTGACCTTAAAGTGATTTCATTTGAGGTATAGAACTGAGGGTCCCAATTGTGAAGGACTGATGACTTACCTGTAAGTGTCATTTAAAGTTCAAGATACTGTTTTAAAGAGGGCTGCACTGACTTCAGGCACATCATTCAAATTATGATACTTAAATACTAAAACCCTGCAATTGACATCATAGAATTGGATTCAGTATGTGATGGATACACTTTAAAATGGTAACATAAGGATATGGGCAGGAAACAGAAAATTAATTGAAAGGTAAATTCCAAATGGTGGTGTGTTCAACCAATGTGTGGAAAACATGAGAGTCTAGCTGGAAGAATGGAAGGACAAAGGAGTTCAGGGAGGGGTTGCAGGTTTGCAGGTTGAGTGGTTTTTTGGTTTTTACAATGCTCTTATAGAGACTGCTATGAAGCAATGTCTAGCAAGTCAAAACTGAATTTGTTTTTTTTTTTTTTTTGTTTCTGATAGATTATAAATTAAATACCTTTTTTGTTTCTGATAGATTATAAATTAAATAACTGTACAAAGCATCATGCAGACAGCAATCATGATCAGAATACTAAAAATCTTTACAGTACTGTATATTTTGTTTAGTCCCTCAACTTAAGATAAAGTTTTTCTAAGAAATACAGTCTTGAAGAGTTTTCTTTCAAGGTGGTAGTGTCTATGTCCTTGAATATGAGAAAAGAGGAGGACTTAGAAATACCAGCTCTACAGCAGTCTCCATTTGTAATTATGAGCTATTGCCTGAATCTATTAGCTATGAAGCCACCTGTTTGCTCAGTATAAATAGCTTAGAATTTCCTGCAAGGAAATTACATGAAACATCAATAAAAAATGATATTACATTTTCAGGTCAATATGACTATCATTACTTGGCATTTGTCTTTTCCTACTGATATCATGTTTGGCAGCCAGTATCATAGAAGACTTAGAAATTGTTGCTCTGTGTTTTGTTTCTGTTCATGTTAAATTGGCCTGTTCAGTAATGGCAGTCATTCATTCTGCTTATTTTAGCAGATCCTTGATATTTCATTTTTCTTATCATGCACTGTAAAGACAGCAATACGTAAAGATGGACTAGTGCTATGATGGTTTCAGAGGCATTAGTCTCTCATCAGGGTCTTGGGATGTAAATGCTTTTGTACACACCTTAGAGGGGTGCAGAATGAACTTTGCCTCTTCTGTCTGCTGTGGTTATGCCTGATTTTGTCACTAAGACAGGAAAGGGAGTTTCCTGCAGCCCTGTGCCATCTTTTCTGTGCTCTGGCTTTCTCTGTTCGTGTGGGAAAGGTAGCCCAGGCCTAAGAAGCCTCAGCTTACAGTAGATGGCTACATTTGGTTATATACAGACTTAATTTCTGGCTTTGCGTTCCTGGCGTACAGAGTTTAACAGAATAGTAGTTTTGTGATTTCTCAGCCTTTTTTGTATTCACTGCTGTCTTCGAAGCACAACTACCCATTAGTCACTTTGTACTTTTAAACTATATTATTTAGACACTGAAGTTTCAAGTACCTATTCCAGCAACTAACATGGATATCTGGGATACTAAAATACTTCTCTACACTGAGGAGAACTTTGATTTGAATACTAGATGTATTTATAAATGTTGGGCTTTTTAATGTTGTGTTTATTTCATTTCAGTTTCAAATAATAACATGTTCAGATAAACCTCTCAGATGTTTAGTGGAATAAACTTCGTAATTCATAAATAATATTTAATTCTTATCCCACATTTCAAAACATTTACAATATGCGCAGCCTCTTTTTCAATAGTATTTTTCACTAAATTCTGCATGCTTTCATTACCATAAGCCTACAGGGATTTGAGATATATCTGAACAAACAAATAATTTTCAGATTCATTGGACACTTAAATAGGTTGGTTTTTAAAAAACTCCTTTTTTATCCTACAAATTTGAGTCTTAAATTACATATTAAATTACCAAATTTATATGCTATGTAGAAGGCAAAATTAAATTAACACCAGTGTATTAAGATGCAAAACATTTAAGGGGTTAATGTCAGTGGTGAGGATGCATGAGAACTAAATGTGCAGACCTTGTAACATAACTGTTTTTTATTCAGTTATAGGTGCCCAGCGCAGGAGAAGTCCCAGTGCCCTTGCCATTGAAGTATTTGAATCACATTTGGGAAGTCATATATTACAGGTAAAAAAATGGCTTTTCCAAGAAAAATCAAAATATCTATCTAGTCATATATCTGCCAATAATTTGAATAGTATTTTTGTCTTCACTTATATTGATGAGATTTTTTTTTATGCTCATATTTCTTCTATTTTGAAAGTCCATAATTGGGAGACTGTTAATGAGAGGCAAGGCAAGTGTTATTTTAGCTGAATCACAATATTTTCTTGTTTAGAATGGTGCAGTAGGTGTTTGCAGAATGCCCTTATGTATTTGTGTGAGTGTGTGTACAAGCTAGTATTTTGTGCTGGTGATTTGTCTGATGTCATGTATCAATTTAGGATTGAGGGGTTTTCCCCACTTTGGTTTATGAGCACTGCTTTTCTCCATGATATCCCAGTTGTCACAATTTTATATCACAAATTTGGAGCAATCTGCAAAGATTAAAAAATGAATAGAAGCATGCCTCTCAAGTGTCCTTAGCTGTGGGCTGAAAACTGGTCTGGTATTTGTCAAACAAGTTCATCACATGGCACAAGTCATCATATTCCAGGAAGACTCAACTGAAAAACAATGACCTGATGGAAACATCCTTGTGCATGATTTATTTTGCCAGGGTTACTACAGCCTTTCTTACATTGAAGTGATCAAATGTGAAGTATAAGCAGTTAAGAAGAAAATGTGATGTGCCTTGCAGTAAGACGAATCCAGCCCTATGGAAATAAAACCCACACAGTCTTTTCTAAGTGTGGCACTGAATAACTGCTCTTATTTAGCAATGTACACAGCTTCTCAATGCAAATATATTGTCTGGTGTATTATCTTTTGAGAGGTACGAGAGAGGTAAATTAGGATATTATCATGAGAAATATTCCACTTAATTTGAAATGATTGAGAGCTATCTCTGTACTAACTCAGCTGTGGTATTCAAAAGCACTATAGATAATGTCAGAATTTTCATGTCTTTATAAAGTAACTAAATGCAGAATAGCAACAAAGATAATTTTGGGAAAACATTAAATTAACTAGTAGAATTAATTTCTCTTCGGAACAAGAATCATGAATGAAATCATTTGCTTAGTTGTGCACTCTTGGCAGAGGTCTAGGTCAAGTTTTTCATTCTGTAAGCAAATACTTTTGTTGTAGTTATTGTGTCAGAGATCTGCACCAGTATGTACAGTACTGTGTTTGCATATTAGGCAGGAACACTGCTATGTTGTCTCATACATGCAGAAAAAAAAAGAAGAACTAGCAGTTTTGTGATATTTCAGTTTATGTAATTTCTCAGTATGTTGAGTGTGTAAACATATCATATATCCTAAAGGTATGTTTTTACAATATTACTTATAATTCATATATAAATAAAACCTCATTGAGACTGATTTATTTACACTTTTTAGGTATTAAGTATGACTTTTATAGGTGAAAATGAAAAAAAACTTAGGATGGCCACTTTGAAAACTATTTGAGTCTTTCACTTACTGTGTATTAAAACAATTAGTGACTTTCATACTTGTTTAAACTAGATTCCACTTATGGATTGTTGGAATTTTTGGGTTTTCTTTTTGCGTTTTTTTTTAGTTTTTAAAAAATTGATTTGTGATGAATTAAGGTGTTTTCAGGACATAACTTCATCATACTACTACTAAAAAACCCCTGTATTGCACTTGTATTCTCAAAACTGAGGATTTTAAATCAAAATTACCATTAGCCTTGTATTGAATATCTGTTAAGGTGTGGTCTTTTCAAAGATGATGCTTTTATCAAAGTACTTCATGAATCTCTCAGTTGATAATAGGCAGTTCAACCCTGATATTTGCAAGATAGACCCTTGATGATGGATAAAAGACAATATGAATTAATAGTGGTGACAGGTTTATCAAAATTTGTTAAGATTTTGTCTTATTTTAGCAGAGCAATCAACCCTTGGGAGGTGATGGGTCATGCATTCAAATGTACCACTTCTAAACAGATCAGAATGAACTTCAAAGTACTGCCTTGTGGTCTAATAGCTAGTAATATAATCACCAGAAGACAAAATGGTTTTTAAAATAACAATTGGATAGACTTTGTCGTGGAATACAGTTCTAAGATGTCCTCAGCTAGTCTGCTACTCACAGAAATTCTTTTCAAATAAGTATCATGATAAGTATTGTTTGCAAGTGAAGTAAATAACCTTGATTACACTTTGGGAATTTTGGTTCCAGAGTCTGCTGTCTGAAGAATTTGAATTGATAGTTGGTGTAATCCCTTTGGCTATTAGTATTTTGAAGACTTGGTTAAGTGTAAGCTCAGAAATTAAGGACCTCTCTGATCTTTTTAATATTTTGGTACTTCAAAATTTATTGATAGACAGATATGCATAATACAGTAGATTTTGAAAAAGTGGATATAGTTTATTTAAAATGAGGTTACAAAAACAGAAATGGAGGCACATCTTGTGATATTTTTATATTCAGTCTACAAATAGATAGTGTCAGTCATATCTAGGTATATGTTATATACATTAGTCATGTCCGTACATATTAAATCCATGTATTTGTATATAATGCCTAGTCATCAGTGAATGAAGAATGCCTTCATCCATGATTTTTCTATTATTTAGGAATCAAATGTTTAAATACTGCTTAATTGATGATTGATACAGGTACTAAAGGTTTTCTCCCATATGCAGTTAAGTGCAGAAAATAGAAAAGTAAAACTCTACCTGTCATGAGAAAAATAAAAGTTAAAAAGTTGTTGATTTTGGTCTGAGATAGCATTTGTGCCCAAGGATCATACAGTTAAATATGTTCTGTTAATGGCAGACTTCATCAACTCCAAAAATAATCAACGTATTGTTACCTTTACATAAATTCAGAGATTAAAAAAATGGATAAAAACCCTGAGAAAAGGAAATTTAATACTTTTAAAGGGCTTCATTTGAGTAAGGCATCTTTGCTTACATATGAAATCCAACCCATGTGCACATCCTCATGGTGAGTGGTGAGGCTCTGGCACAGGCTGCCCAGGGAATCTGTGGCTGCCCCATCCCTGGCAGTGCTCAAGGCCGCATTGGATGGGGCTCTGAGCAACTTGGGATAGTGGAAGGTGTCCCTGTCCATGGCAGGGGGGTTGGAAGTAGGTGATCTTTAATGACCCTTTTAACCTGAATCAGTCTAAAATTGTGTGAGTCTGTGTCAAAAAATCTCCAAGCCGCAGCTGATTGCTGTATATCATGCTGAAGAGATTCCCAGCGGTAGGTTTGAAGCCAAAGGTGCTATCCACTCTGTGCTGGTGGAAAAAAAGACACCACAAAAAATGACTGCTCAAACACAATTACATCAGAATCTTTATGTCAATGTAATGTCTTTTAAATGTTTTTCAAGTAAAATCACCTGAATTATGAATAGTAGAGTGGAACGTAATGGAGTAGAAAAGTAGATAATGGCAATATGTTAATTAATTTTTGACAAGATTTTTGATTTGCCAAATTATAGGCTTTGTTTTTCTTGTCTTGTACATTCTTTTTCTTCTGAAAATGGTGTTATATTGAGAATAGATATCTTGTGTTTTATATTTCTGTATATATATCTGTCTATCAACTAAATTCAGCAAAAAAATTATTTCTGGTACCTGCTATTAAAAATTTGGTTTAAATTGGTTGTAAAAATTAGCAAGATTTTCATCAATTTTTCAGGATCTCTGGATTTTTTTTCTGTAACTTCATTGCTATTGAGAAGGTGTGAAAAAGGGTCAGTAACCCCATAGTCTTCTTATAATCAGGAATGATCAGGAAATGTAGAACTAAATATAGAGAAAAGGGAAAGTTAGTGAATATATTTGCATATGCAAATTAGCTTAATTGATACTGCTTGCCTCTACAGGGATTTTTCATTACAAACTGGAGTGCTACATTGTTCAGCTCATATTGAGTAATTTAGTAACTAATGAGACCAGTTTGCACTAATTTGCATATGATAAATGAGCTTAATTGCAGTAAATAACTTGGAGGCATAATTACTTAATTTTCCTGTGTTGCATGGCTTTTAAGTTCACGTATGAACAACTCAAGATAATTTTGCATATTTAAATTAGTTGCTTTTAAAATTCTTGAACAAAAAAGAACACACCTTACAATTTGAACAGTAAAACAATTAAAAGTATAATGTACATTATTTTCAAAAAAATTTAATATTTTGAAAATATATGTTTCTTCCTTTAAAAACATCAGTGTCTTTTTAAAAACTAAATATTTGGAATTAATCACAATGAAGTAGCATTAAAGTCAGGCTAGGATGGAAAGATGGTGTAAGTAATAATAATAGGAGTATGTATCTGAACTATAGTGAGCAGTACACGTTTTGTGTTTCTGCATACAAGAGTGATAAGTTTCATAATTGCATTCTTTGCTTCAGTAGTGCCTATTCAACTGTTAAGAAACTAACACTTTCATATAGCATTAGGTATATATTACATACACAGTAACTTGGACAGTAGTTTTCTTAGATCATCTATACTGTGCTACCTCATTTTGTGTAAAGAAATCCTTATATTGGACAGATACTGAAGTGTCAGTGCAACAAAAAGTGTATCCTTTTCTTCATTTTGTGGACGTGTTCCACAAAATGTGACCATTGACAACTCTTATGATGTAGATTTTTACAATGAGTTTCAAAACACACAAACAAAAACAAAAACAAAAAACCAAAAGATAATCCAAAATCAAACTAATTGGAAGACCATCGTCAATTTCTGCCATATCCCTAAACTTACTGCACATTAGATAATTTTGATACATTTGATTTGATAGAATTGAACTACTGAACTAGACAGAGAAAAAAGCCAGCTACCAATCTCATTTATTCCCATAGCAAGATCTGTTGTGCACCCATGATTTACAAGTGGATGACAATTACTGAATTCTCCTCTGTTCCATAAAGGTCCCCACCTATCTTCCTAGAAGCTGGAAGACTTTTTGAATGTTATCTAGGAAAATTTACAAGACTTGCAGTTCCTTTTTACTTTGTGCTGTACCTTTCTCTCCCATTAAGTATTTTGTGGTGAAGTATTTTGAAGTATTTTCTCTTTTGCAAGGTAATTGCAGTATCAGATTCAATGAGAGAAGAAAAATCAGGTTCCCATTAAGATCTGAGGAAAAGCAACCTCAGCGAAAACAATCTGACCCTATAGGTTGTATTCCTCATTGAGGCAAAAGTCACAAACTACAAACCATTTAGCTTTAATGAAGTGGTTAACAATGTACAGAGGATAGCTGTAGTAGATGTCCAGTTGTGTCCAAGACGACCCCACAAAGTCATCTGAAATATGCACAAGGCCTGTAAGCCCTGTTTTACTTCCTAGAAACCTCTGTATCACCACAGCCTTGATCGTGAAAAGTCGTCCTAGAATGGAGCAGAATTTGAGCTACTTGGAAGCTAGAAATGGCTCAAATGCTGCAATTTGACTTTACCCCATGCAGTAGTCCCAGACTTTTCATGCATGAAAGGCAGTCTTGGTTCACATGCTTTTCACTCCACTGGAAGCCTCTGATGGTGGATGGAACTTCATGGAAGACTTAATTGTCTCTTTACCTTCATGCTATAGAGAAGCAGTGGGCTACTAAACCCATTGATATTATTTTAGCTTTTCTTTATTTAAAGTCAATAAATTAGCAAACCACCCTCATCCTATGGATGTAAGAAGCCTAATGAATTGCTAGTATTGTGAACAATTGAATAATGCCTCTCGTCCTAATAGTTTGATATTCTTTTTCTAACTATATTTTATTAATGTATCCAATACTGTAATAATAGGACTAACACGAAACTGTACAAATATAATCTGTTTGTCAATTTAGTATAGTACTGTGCCTCAGAGAGGGGCCTTTATTAATTGTGAGGTAAATGTGCAGGTGAATACAATTTCTGTGGCTTCTAGTGAATCATTCCAGGTGATGCCAGTACCGTGCAGAGTAGCTGAGTCATTGGTTTGTTTTCTGGAGTATGTCAGATGAGCTTAAATTTCTCAGGAAAGAGGAAAATTAATGTCTCTTCACTCTAAGGGAGAGCTCTAACAATCTTCTGTTTGCAGGCAGCTAGTACCCCATCCACCTGCATTCCTAAAGTGAAGTAAAGCTGCATCCACAGTTGTGCTCAAGGGGCTGATCCCATCCACCTCTTCGAGCTGTGTAATAACTGCAAATAACAGATTGAACCATGTTTGTGATACTCTCAAAAGTACTCAGGGTCATAGGAATGATCAACTGAATGCAAACAAAGATTGTTAATATCTCAGTAGTTACAAAATAAAAGTTTTTTCCCATCTTCAGCCAGAAAAATTGGAAGTTGTTATCTGGAAAATGTTTTCACATACTCCTCAAGTTAATGCTGTTTTATCATCCAGTTTGTAATTCAATGTTATCAAACACAGAAGGTGTAGAATGAAATACCAAATTTGAAGGGAACTTTCATACCATTTCTCTGCTGTCCATATGGGTCTTGTCCTCCATTCTTGCCACGATTTTTCTAGAATTACAGACCTACTTTTTGCAACAAGGGTACTCTATCATAAACTTTCTATACAAAAACTGGAGAGAATTCACTCAACAGTTTCCCTACAGTATTTAATCATGTTTGGAAGATGTTGCTGTTAATCCATTATAACTAGATTAGAATATACTGAGACAATGACACAATTCATTTTTGAAAAAATAATTTTGCTGGAGAATGTGTGAGTAAAGTTCTCCATACATAATAAATATGTATGTTGAGTATGCAACCACTTTAGACTGGGAAAAATTTGTGAAAATGTCTATTTAAGGCAAATTAGAGAACAGTAAAGAGAGCAAGTTATTTACATTTTTGCAGTTGTGCAGTTGGATGAGTTGCACACAATTAACAGTGTAATGGAGAAACAGAACCTTCTCCTGAAGGGAAAAAAGTACCCAATACTTTGCCTTGGAAGCCTGTGACAGTGGTCACTGGGGTTGTCAGGTGAGGGAAGAGGTGAGAATGTTGACTCTATGTTCAGAAGGCTTGAGTTGTTATTTTATGATATCTATATATTACATTATAACTAACTAAAAAGAAAAGAAGGAAAGGTTTCCTCAGAAGGCTAAGCTAAGAATAGAAAAGAATGATAACAAAAGCAGCTGGCTCGGACAGAGTGCAAGAGCCAGCTCTGCCGTGACTGGTCACTAAATCAAAATATCTACATGAGACCAATCACGGATCTGCCTGTTGCATTCCACAGCAGCAGATAACCATTGTTTACATTCTGTTTCTGAGGCCTCAGCTTCTCAGAAGGGAAAATCCTAAAGAAAAATATTTTCACGAAAAGATGTCTGCGACAGAAGCCCATTGTTAGTTAAGTATTAAAATCAGCCGAGCAGTATGAATAATCATGAGTGAATTATATACAAAGTTCTAAATTTTTTCTTTCCCTACAAATGTTGTGTAAAACTTTGTAGTGTTTTAATTAAATAGAGGCAATACAACAAAAAAAGAAGCTGACTGGCTAGGCTATAGTTGAGTGGAAGTCTCATTTCTTCCAATATTTGAATTATTATAGGGAGTCCCATCTGACAAGAAAATTTAAGAAGTGGGAAAAGAGACAGGAAAGTGTTGGAGTGCTATAAAATATTAGGGAGAAGATTTATCTTCTCATTTACTATTTTCAGTCATTCTGAATATTACATAATGAGGTTCTCTCTGTATAACACTAGTCAACACAGAAATAGTGACACAAGACTAAAGGTGAGGAAGCAGCAGATGGTAGTACTGATGGAGGATTTTTCCAGGCTGTAAAAGGTGTCAGGAGAAAAGACTTCTACTGGCTTGGAAATTTGAGAAGGGCAATTGCTAATGATGATGTCAGTGGTACACTTTCTGAGAATGAAGAAGACTGTTCAGCTTCTTGTCTGCATT
Organism: Camarhynchus parvulus; assembly: GCF_901933205.1. Taxonomy (NCBI): domain Eukaryota; kingdom Metazoa; phylum Chordata; class Aves; order Passeriformes; family Thraupidae; genus Camarhynchus; species Camarhynchus parvulus. The sequence goes on from NC_044575.1 coordinate 35,917,844, forward strand.
GGGTTAAAGGGGTAGACTACTGACTGACATCTGTTAGCATGTGTCAAAGGCAGACGAAAAGAGGAAAATGTGAAAAGGCTGACAAAACTAAGGATCTGTGGGAGAGCACAGATCTGTGCTGTCTGAAAGTAAAAATTTTTGGGATGAAGTAGAGGTTAAGTTATGCATCAGTAGACAAAAATAAAGTGGGAATTAAATAGATTAATTAAGAGGAAATGTGGTTGCAGATCAAACCACTCAGCAAAGTGATGCTAAACTTTCTATGGGTGAAGAGCAGTGCATAAATGCAATGAGACAGAACAAGTACAGAACAAGTCAGAACTGAAGGTTTGTAGATCATATAAAAGTTCTATGAGGGAATGATTTCTATAGGACATGTATTGAGTCTACTTTTTGCGCTTAAATTGTGAATCTGAACCTCCTAATTTTCAAGTACAGTTTATATTTATGAGTTTTCTTCCTGACATTAAGTGGCATCCAGAGAGTTTGGGTACAAAACGAAAGGGAACACCAAATGCGCTCAACAAAATGCAGTCCAGAAACTGAACAAAGGGGAAGAAAAGGCATTTATTTAATCTACATCTCTATCCAAAATCAAAAGCATTTAGTATGCAGCCATGTTTTCTCTAGAATAGCTGATGATTGTAGAGTTCAACTTAGTGATCCCAAAACAGAGGTACACCAGTAAGAAATGGGATGCTGTAGTGCCTTAGTATAAACTGAACAATAATGGATTTATGATGTAAGAGATTGTATATATCCTGATGAAAGTATGACTTTCTAGAAAAAATAAAATTCTAAGTGGACAGGACCAAAGAGTATTAAATTAGGAACAAAATCTTGAAAAAAAAAACAAAACAGCAACAGCAAGAGAGGAGAATATCAGCGTACTCAATGCTGTGTTGAGGAAAGATAGGCACACAATCTGCTTGGAAGCAGTAATTTGAGGTGACATGAAATGTGTGTTTATTATATTCAAACACCACACCCAAACACAGTTGAAAGGCAGGAAGTCAGTGTAAATGCTGAAATGTTGTGAAAAGAGTCATAGGACTCTGGTAAGAAAATGTCATTATCTTTGCAGTGTGCTTTTCCAGGAATGAGGCATCTCCAGTAGCTACTTTCCCTTTATGATTTGAGAATAATGCTATTTCATCTTTCTGCTTCTTTCTGTAGATTTCTGTAAAATCTACCTAGGAATCTGTTCATGCTTGATCAGCAATCACTCCTCAAGTACTTTGTAGATTGACAGTCTTCTCAGATCATACTCTTGTCATAAAAGGGCAAACTCTTATACTTGATGTTAATTTATTTAGAAATTTAGAAATCTAATTGTGCATTTTGTACTGGTTTAAGTGATTCAGGGTAAAGATAAGTATTTGAAGCTGAAAGTAGGCAGAAAAAGCTCTCTTAGAAATTTTAATGTTGTGGGCCTCTATTCACTGTTGGATGCTCTTTTGCACTTTAAACATGTGTAAATGCCACTGCATGCCATGATATGGCTCTGGTGTTACACCAGTTTAAATTACAACAGAGGTTAACTTGATACATTGCATGATTCTAAAAAGGGCTAGGAACAAAGGCTAGATCAGAATCTGAAAAGGTTAAAGGAGTTGCACAGACAGCCCTGTTACAAAGGACATCTCAGGTCCATTAGCTGGAACACATAGCAAGAGAATTTCCTGGGTTCAGGAGACTCAAAAGGTGCTAATTTGCATACTCCAATTTGTCCCAGTCATAGGAAATGCATCAGATTGACTCCATAAGGGCAAGGCTTTCAATCTGGACTTATGGCAAAGGTAGAGCATCTGAGCACTTGCTGCCCAAGGGGTTATATGCTAAAAGGAGACTGGGGAGGTGTGGGAAACAGCAAATTGTTTTGCAATTGGAGCTTGGAGCAGTACACTTAAACCTGCATTTCATATGGCAACTATATATATAGAAGCATGCAGTTTCATTTAATAAAAAAATATTTGATCTGAGCAGGACATGTACACATACAGTGATGTGTCATTTAATTCCTGAGAAACCATTTGAAGAAAATGACATATCTCAGCCCTGTTTGCTGACCATTTTGTTGTCACCTGCTGAGTGTTGTCATTTCCATAGGCAGTGGGCTGTATTGAATCAAACAGAAGAAATAGGTCATTAAAAGAAATGGAGGAATTTCTGCAGCCCGTAGAAGCTGAAGGAGGATTTTTTTTTTCCTGGTGCATCAACAGAACTCTAATGGAGTCTGAATTCAGCTATGATTTGGGGTTTTGCCTTTTATTTCTCAGAAGTAAGGTGGCTTGAAAAGTATAGACAGCATAAACTAATGTGTGGGTTCACCAGGAAGAATTACACCTTCTATGATGTTTGTAAAGATATAGGTGAGGGCAGTAAGTGTCCTTGTTTCAGAAAACTTTTTTCATTTTTTTTCAATCACAGCATTTATCAAGAAAGCAAAAGTGTGTTGATTTTATATAAATAAGTAAAACTGGGGAAAAGTATATTTCATGGGCATGCTGAGCAAGTTAACTGATATTTTTCTTCACTTTTCTGAAAACATTGATGACAGTTTCAAAGATTTCAAATATTTCTCATTTCAGGTCTTATAAAAAATAAACCACTAGAAATAGGCTTTAAACAACATTTGTACTCCTCTGCAATGGATGTGAAGGGGAGCACTCTGTGCCCTCTTTTTACCTGGGAGCTGGGAAAGGGTAGGGATTTATTCTGCTTACAGAAAATCCCTAAATGGATCACGGACAGCTGAGATTCATGTGAATGCTATTGTTTAAGGCTGCTTTTATCTCTGAGTAATTTCATCATATCAGGTATCTGCTGGTCACTTTTTGTTTGCTTGCTTGTTTGTTTGTTTTCAACTGTGAGGCCTAAATAAATAGAAAATTAAATATTGACATGGAACCTATGTGTTCGAACTTCCTCAGTGCTATAAAACCTGAAGATTCAGTTCTGGTTTTCCTGAATTTACTTGGAAAGTGCAACCACCTTTACAGACTTTTAAGTACATAGCATTTAAAGAAATACAAATATTGTTAAATAAATGAGTCAGGCTTGTAGAGCATGCTCTCTGTTCTGAAGTGGATTATCTCAAAAGTTGATTAAATGGTTGTTTCTATTAGTTGCTACTAAAATGTCATTGTATTAGAATTTCTACCTGTACAGAAATTATAAAAAGGACTATGGGAAAAAAGATAACATTTCTACAAGTGAAGCGGTTATGTGTAATTATATGGTATCGCATTTAGGCTTACATACACAAACCTAAAAAGGTCACAAAAACTGCAAATTGGGGCTGGACTCTCTTCCGTAATTATGCACAGCACTTAACCGATGAATTTTCTCCTTTTATAGTTCTTCCATTTTAAGGAGATTCCTATTTAGATAGGTACCATTTTAGATTACTGTACAACTATACCTCTTTGATAGAGTCTCACAGAATTCAGGTTTGATTTAATGCATTGTAAATTGTATCCTACATATTTATTATAGCTAGGGATCTAAAGTGTGTATTATTGGCTTGCTTTGCACTTCGTTATTCTGTTCTTCCCTTCAACTGTATCGTCTGTTCAACATGAAGATTTTAATCATTATGATTTTGTTCTTTTGGGTTTTTTAGCACAGAGGTGGTGGATTGGCTACCTTTGCGCACTTGAAGGAGAAAGAAAAATTTGGGATGAGTGTATGTCTGTGTCTAGAGTTCAGAACTCCTCCTCACAATGCAAGAGTCCTACAGTAGAGAATAGCTGATAGAGGACACCTTAGCTGTAGGAGCTGTCTCCTAGCCCATTGATAGAGAGCCCCTTGGCTTTTTGCTATTCCAAAAATAGCATCATGTGAAAAGATTTGAAGGGACAAACTGATACCTAGAGAGGCTACCTGGAGCAGAGGCTGGGCAGAGTTAAAGGAATAAAGTAGGTTTTTATTGAAAGCCTTCAAAGGATGCACCTTGGGCAGTACAAGAGCCTGGCCATGGCTCTACCCAAGATGGACAACTGGTCACAAGTTTTCACACTTTTATAAGTTTTGGTCCATTTAAATGCTGAGGTTAATTGTCCAGTTACAGCTTCAGGCTATGAAGTCCCATCCTCACAGATTGCTCTCCTCAATTTGCCGTTGTTTGCACTTTTTGGGCCTGAAGCTGCAATGGTGTCCTTGGTTCTCAGGCTGGAAAAGGATTCTTTTGTCCAACTAAACTGTGAGGAGAATTTGCTGATGCTTTATATGAGGTTCAGAGTTAACACTAAGGCTGCACAGAATCTGAAAAATATGAATGCTAAAACTTAAGGCATCACACTACCAGTATGGGACTGGTTGTCAGCTTTCTTTAGGCTAACAGCAAATGCTTCTTAGTCCACAGCATAAAAAACTGTTAGGTTTGTTGAAAATTAATGAAACAAAGTCATTGTTTTAGTGTTGCCCTGATATGTAACAGACATGTAGTAGAGAATCTCAGATTTCCTCTGTACAGTCTCAAAGAAGGTCATTTACAGGTGAGATTTATATTGAAATCAGGACTCAGTGTCTCAGTATTCAAAGCAACCAAAATTTTACATTAAAAGAAATTATTTCTGTTATGGTTTAGAATTTTGTGTCTTAATTATGGACAGTATATGGTCAGCATGCAATTCTGAAAATAAGAGCAAGCCCTCTGTTAATTTGAGAAAATGTTTGGGACTTGAAAAAGTATCATTGAAAGACTGTCCTGCTAAACTTGCTGTCTCTTTTTTGTTCTCTCTCTCTCAAATAATTTTTACATTTACATGTCCGAAACAGTAATGATCAAGGCAGTGGTTTTCATCCTTTAGAAATTATGAAGCCAAGCAGAATCAAATGCTTAATATGATTCAAATTTTCAGAGATATAATGTTGTATTAGTGTGTCAAAGCAAGAAAATATACTTGGTTTTGTTTAGTATAAATCCAAGCTTAACATCCTAAAAATGAAAAACAGTTTTTGCATTTAATTTCTTGTGGTTATTAATTGTTATGTTTTGCAGCTGGCACAAAAGTAACTTATTTTAGTTAAACACATAGTTATAGGCTCCTAAAGCTGTGCCTGTGAAAGATTGAACCCTTACATCAGCTGGCCAGCAGGAAATTATACACCTTCCTATAGAAAGTCCTGCTCTTGTCACTGGCATTGCATTGTGGCCATTGTAGGGATTCTTATTTGTGTTTACTTAAGATTCCACACATTTGCATTTTAGGCCTCATAAGGCTGAGCACACGCTGTAGGAGAGGAAGGAGGTTTCTGCATGTCCGCTCCGTGCACGTTTAGGCTACTGGCTTAGTTCTGCCCCCACACTTCCAGTGTTTGCCAAGGCCAATTAGCAGCATTTGGCTTTCATTCTACAGAAGTTCCCCCAACTCCCAGATAGATTATTCCTGATGAGGGTATAAATTATCTACATGTAGGAGGCTTGGCATGAAATGATTGTAGCTGCTATTGCTGGATATAGAAGTGCATATACCATTAAGCCTTATTCTAGAATGAAATTCAGTGACCTCCCTCATGGATAGGCTCTGGTTTTGGTAGACTCCAAATCTGAACAGAAAGTAGTCTTTCTTATTTCTTGCCTAAGGACATTTTATTTCTTTTAGTTTCAAGAATGTGCCTGCCAGGGTGACCCATGCAAATATCTAAGTAGGTGTCGACAGTATTTTGTAAAATTTTTACACAGGTTTTGTTTGTTGTTTTACTTTTTTACTCTTACAGAGCATTATAATGATGTGTGTTTTCTTCTTCATAAAAATGTCTTTCTGGTCTTCCAAGTCTTACACTTGCAATCCCAGGCAGTATATCTAGCAATAAAAAATTGTTTAGGATTAAAAAGTAATGGATGGTATCAGCATAACTTCCTAGCCACTAGACAGGAAATGAACATTTACACATTCAACAGATTCACTGCACCTGCAAGATTTAATCATCTATGCTGAAATCACCAGGAACAGTAGAAATACTGGAATTAGATGTGTAGTGGCCTATCAAAGCATTGAGGGATGCATACTATGCTCAGATAGTACTCCTTAACAGAGAGGAACCACTGAGTAATCCACAAAACATGACTACAGGGCAGCAGCAGGCTGACCCACAACACACAGACAATCAGGTTTATCAGCACAGCCAGAAGCAGAGCCAGAAAAGGCAAGCTGACATCCAGATGCCAGTGATAGAGGCATCCTACCCAGACTTGGGCATATGGGTCCTGCATCTGTCAGTGTTACACCAGCAGTTGGCTCCCAACCTGGAGCAGGTTCTCTATTCCGCAGGAGTTAGAGATCCCAGCCAGCACAATCACTGAATGGATAAGCCAAGTCTTCTGAAGCAGTGCTGTTATGTTTGAAAGGCCAATTTAGGTAGAAAGAAGTCTCCTGTGGGACTGTATGAGGGCTCTTTCCATTCATGGCAAGATTCTGATGCATAAGGCTTTCTGCTTATGCAGGCATGTAAAAAGCAGCAGCACAGTGAGCAAATAAGAATATTTTTTTAAATGCCAAAAGCAAAAAAATATATATGAAAAGACTGAACTTACAGGTGTTTTTTTTTTTCTATGTGGAGAAGCAACTTTGTTAATATTTACCTGCTTATACTCCTGGGAGAATTGATGTGGGTTCCTGAGTCAGCCTTGATCTCCAGAAACCCTGAAATAACTTCTCTTTAACAAAGAAGTTCTCTTCCCATACTGTCCCAGTTTCATAAAGTCCATGAAGGCTAAATCCATTTGTGCCACACTGAGCAATCTCAGAGAGTGAGAAAATCCTATAACAGAGATAAGGACTTCTGCCTCCCCTCTACCTCAGTATTTTCTCCTTCAGCAATTCAATATTAATAATAATAATAATAAAGATTTTTTTTATCCCGTACTGCTTTTCACTTACTTAAGTTAGTGGGAAGGCTGTCTTCCAAAGAGTTTGAAATAGAAGAATGAGCACTTGACACCAAGAAGCATAAAGGACACTCTAGGACTAAGAAATTTAGCATTGGATTCCTTTACATGATGAAGCTGTCAAAGAACTTGGAAACTACACTTAAACCATCCTCTTTAATTGCCTATAAGAGGATGTATACATGATTTGAACATTAATTCCTTGCCTGACGTAGATCCTTATACTAAATTCACTGTAAGCATTATGTGGTCAAGATGCCAGAGATTAATTTACCCTTGAATCATCTAGGTATTTCTTCACAGAGAGAGAGAGGAGTAGGCTGTGAACATGGACGTATGCTGTTTTTATCAGCTCTCCTGCACAGCTTTGCTGGTATATTTTTATTTTGAAAACTTCTGGTCAGATCTCTCTAATACAGAATTCAAATGGCATATATGGATTCTTGTGAGCTGATCTTCTAAGTCTAGAGGGCTGTAGAAGTCTCCTGTGTTCTAAAAAGAGAATGGTACTGCAAGGATTGCTGACATTGAAGCATGTACTTCATAGTTCTTTAAATAAAAAGTAGTTGTCCTTTAAAATAAGTTGGCAATAATTCCTAATTCATTAAGCTAGTGTATAAAAATGTTAGTCATTTGAAACTAGTATGGCCTTATGCTTCTACCTTGGGGATTTCATTGCATTTTAGCAATTATGTACTTTTCTTTTACGATGCTATTAAGAAAATCAACAAGAATACTTCTCTAAAAGACGTGACTTTATGAAGTGTGTTTTCTATTATAGCTAGTGCCAATACTGATTGGCAGAAGAAAAATGTAGGGCTTGCTTTAAAGGGGAAACGTTTCAAAATTTAAAAAAAAACCCCCGAAATATAAGAGAAAGAGAAGGCACAATTCCCTTTTTTATTGTGTTAACCCACTAGTTATGTCTTTATTAACTTCTCTTGAGCTAAAAAAGACATTTAATTTAAAAGAAAAAAGACCTAGTTTGCTTTCTTACACAATAGGCTTTCTTTGTATGTCATTTTGTCATTACTATATGTAATACTTTGAATATTAGTTGATTGTTCTGCTATGATTTGTGACATACAGTTTTAGAGATGTTGAAGGTGTCTGTCACCATTATCCTTCTTATAAAATATTTTATGCATTACATAAGAAATAACACTTTATATTACGGGGAAAAAAAGGTAAATAAAGCCATGGAGTTGATTCCCTAGAAAAATCCCTAGTTGGAAAGAATTGAGATGTTTAAGAAATGGTCTCTGTTGCTATTTGTTGGTTGTGCTGAAGAACAAGCCCAGATGCATTCCTATTTGAAATTTAAAAATTACATTATGACTGCAATGACATTTTAATAGATTTTAGTTAAGCGGTTCATATGTATGTAACTGAAATTTTACTCTGAAAGAAGGAACATTTTTTCAGTTGCATAAGGGAGTAAAAAGGTAGAAATTCAGAGCATATTTTGAGGCAGACCTTTTCAGGATACAGAACTGATTGAATGTATGAGAATGCATTTCCATGTTAGGCTTAAACTTCAGAACTGCTAAATTTTTTTGTGAAAAAGCAAAAGTTATCAAATAGAAAAAATTGAACCCCACAACATAACCTTTGAGTCTTACAAGCTTAATTATTTTAGAAAAGTATAAGTTGCCAAAGGTCATAAGACCTTTTCCCTTGGAAATTTATGACACTAAGTGGAAGTTTACTCCTCTGACTTTGAAAGCTTTCTAAGAAGCAGGAAATGTCATCCACTGTGTGGTCCTCAAAAAATGCAACCAATCCAGTCCTGTGTCTCCTCTCACTCCTTTTAGAACTGTTTAATCCACTGACTTCCATGAATACTCCTCATTTATATCATTATTAATGAACCAGAGCTGGTAACATTGTACTCCTGAAAGCACATATTGTCCATCTGGGCAATCACTTATAATAAACTTGTTTGGAATTGTGTGCTGTGCTTAAATTTACCTTTATAGCTAAGTATGATGGAGTTAAAAGGTGCTCTTGATAGGTGCATGTAAACAGAAACAAAAGATTATGATAATAATTAAAGAAATAGTAGCCAGGACTGAATTCCATGAGCTGCTGAGGGAAAATGACTGAATATATCATGGTATTGCAAAAGCTTTTGTAGAACAGCAGAACAGCTGTAATTATAGGTAAAAAGATTTCCTGCTTCAGATTATCTCTTTTATTAGTAGTTCCCCATCAATATAACAAAATCATTCATTAAGATTCTTTTATTTCAAGATAAGCTTCTTATTTTATTTTGTGCAAGTATATATAACTGTAAGCATATATAAGAGAGTTATTTTCTGTTAAAATAACTCTCTTTCTTTTTTTTCCCTTTATAGTCTTTGATGATGTTGTATATTTACTTTTGTTCATGTGACAATCTTATGTAACCACTGAGCCATTTGAGATAGGACAATTTCTAATTATACTAGCTAAACCCTTCTAGACTGATGTGACTTGAGAAATACCTCCCTCTTGTCATCACAAGGTTTTGGGTTGGGATTTTTTTTTTTCATAATTAATGAAGAAGCAATATCAGCATCCAATGAATCCGTAACACAACTTTTTGATACTATTCCCCTTATACGGCTTTTTCCAGACAGCTTTGCAAATCTATAAAATAGCTTCAGCAAAAAAAAATTCCTTGATGGTGGAATTATTTTGGGGGGGGTTGGGCCTTTTTCAATTTATCCATTTTTCCGAGCTTCTGTGGTGTGAAACCTGCATATTGCAACTTGGGGTGCTGGAATAATGGTGCCATTGAAAGAGATATTTTAAGTATTTAGGTTTGGTTAGAGTCTTTCTAAGAACTTTAGCTAGTCACTTATTTCTTGGGTAACCAACCTATAAAAAGTCTGAAATAAATTTTTAAGTCAGTAATCATATGCTTTAACGTCTTTTTCTGGAATCTTGCCTTATCTTTTAGAAGATAACTATGAAGAGACTGAAATCAGAAGTGTCCTGTAAAGTAGGATTTCCCCAGGAAATAATTCACCTGCTGAAAATGTCATGACTGCTAATATCAAGGGGAGAAAGAATATAATGAATTCACTGGGAACAATTGTGTCTATATTGCCTAGACTGTCAGGTCAAGATCTCTTATAAGAACTTTGCATTAATACTTATTTACTTCCAGTGGAGATTCGGGTTAAAGTTCTGGGACCAAATACTACCATCCTTCTCCAGAATTGTCTCTTAATCAAAACTGGCTTGTGTACTTTTTAAAGCACTATCTAAACATAATTTCTAAATGTCATGATTCTCTGTAAATATTTTCAGCTTCTTCTCTGAGAGAGTCACCTAGCTGAGACTCCATTTTCCTGTTGACACTATGAAACTTCTATAGTTCCATTGGTTTGTTGCCATGGCATTCTTTGTGTCACTGGCTGCAACTAAGCTATGATGCATTGATGGATTATTTTAATTCAGACTGTCCATGGTGTAAATGATTGTTTTAGTAAAAGAAGGAATATTATTAAACACAACTTAATACTTCAGAGAGCCATTCTTCAAAGAACATTTTTAATATTTTTTTTATATTTTTAAAATTTTTAAAAAGCTGTACGTTTTCCTAGGGGAAATGAGATCTCTTTCTAACAAGCCTGAGATATTTATCCATGGGACTTAAAATAATGTAAAAAATATTATGATAACATGAACGTAAACTTTAAGCCTCTTTTATAAAGCTGGCAGTAGAAAAAGTAGTCCTTGTGGGAAAGAAAGCGTAAATCTCAACAAAGCATAGTATTTAATTTGAAAAATAAAACAAATAAAAGATTGACAAAAGCTTACTGGTAAAATGCATAGACCAAAATTCTTCATATTTGGAAGAATCATTTCTTGTTTTATAACAAGTGGTTACGAAGCTGACGAGTGTACCATTTTAGCTGTAATTGCTAAAGATGTCTTGTGTAGGAACACCTGTAGTTAGAATGATTTCAGTGCAGTTGTTGGTTGTTTCTCTCGAAACTCCAAGCTTGCCACGACCCAGAGTCATGAATGATCATCTGAATTACATGTATCTCTCTCCACTGAAATACACAGCTACAGCAAAGTTCTCTAGATCTGAACTGAGATATAATTAACTTTTTAATTTGAGCTAAAGAAAGAAAATTGTAACATTGCACTGTAGCTTTTACTTAGGTTGGCAGTCAGTGCCTTCCCTCCGGTCAGATGTAGACTGACTTCCACTGAGAAAAGTGCATTATCTTGGACATCCATTAATGGTGAATTTAGGGTATTGCAGTCATTTTTGCGAGCTGCTAGAAGCAAATACTGATCAGGAATTCCAGAGGCTCAAGACCTGGACTCATGGATATTGAACTGAAAGTCTCAGTTCTAAGAGATTTAAGCCCTTGTTATGTCTTAATTTGTCAGTTGTCTGGTTATCTGGTGAGAAAACAAGCCATACTGCATTAGCCAGTGAGAAGGAATTCAGAGTGGGTTTTTAGAAACAGCTCCACAATACTACCAAAAAATGTATTGCATTACCTAAAAATTAGGCATTTAAGGGTGGACATTTCAATAAGAAAGATAAAATCTGTGAGGTCTGTTTTATCTTCATGACCAAGTTGGTGAGAATCATGTGTACTCCTTGAGGATAGTTAAAGCTGGGCAGTATTTCTGGGGTGAGATGGTGCTGAAGGGGAAATAAAGAGTTTTTCACTAATTTTTTAGGTCAAGAGGTGGGTTACACAGGACTAATTAGACATCCCTTTTTTTCCCCCTGTGAACCAAGACCAGATGTAATGATAGTTTTTATCTCTCTGGATCATGAGCTTTTCTCATTTTTCTTTTTAAAAGCTTCCTTTTTGAAATCCCATTGAAATCAGTCCAGTTTCCTTCTTTGACATCTGTGAAAGGTTATTAAGTGCTAATAAAGATTTGAAAAAATGTGAATGAGCTAATATGAGACCATCAATGAACTAGTTTGGGCTTATTCAGATACAACGGATGTGAAGGACAGTCCCAGAAACACAGCTGGCAGTTAAAGATTTTGCAAACATAGTCTGGCTTATTTTTTTTTGGCAGGAGAAACTACTGGGATCCTGAAGTACAGAACTACTTTTTTGTTTCATACTGTTTGCCAAAACAGTTCCAGGGACATCATATGAGTAAGAAGTGTGAGATTTGTAGTTAGTGATATGTTTTCAAGTGAAAGACACTAGAACTGCATGCTGACAGCAATCAGGTCTACATGTGTTAATGAAGGGAAAGGTTTCTGCTATTCTCTCTCTGTCTCAATAACCATCCTCCAGAGCTTTGCAAGAAGCTTTCACTGTTATTTTGTGTTGTACACCTACCAGGCTATTATCTTCACAGTGCATCTGGTGTCAACCCTAATTCCTTCACCCAGAGGAAATCCTTCTCCAGTATTTCCTAGTGTGAGAAAAGGCATCTTAAGCTTTGCCCCACTGTACATAGACAGACTGCATACTTCATGTATTATCTTTCTGTGCCTTTTGTTTTCTGTTTCCCCTTGAGGAGGTCTCATGTTAATTTCTTCAACCCAGGAAAGAGGATTCTTACCATTTTCCCCTTGTTGGCTGTTTCTGATTGATGAAACCAATACTTTCATCAAAATTTGGTCCAGCTTGTTACCTATGATTACAATTAATGAGATAGTGTAAATGAAGCAGCAGACTTTATGTCACCTGTGATTGTGGCCTTTAAACTGTGAATTTGTTAGGCTGTTGGGAACATCCTGATAAGAAAGGTGAGTTCTACACACCGTGTTTTTCATAACAGTATTAAATATACTTTTCACTTTCAGTTTGCAGATGTTTATTTACTCATAGACTCAAATGGAGTTATTTTGGGGATTGCAGGTGAATTACTGTGGATCAGGCTGTTACACAGCGAAAGAAGGGACCCTTTCTAGTGCAGGAGCGTTGTTGGAGCCCTGAGGCTGTTGACTCAGCTCATGATATATTGTACTGTTAGTGTTTCAGCTCTCTCACAGGGGATTGCTGGTCCTACTTTGAGGTCAGGAGTTAACTACTTGTATTTTAGCAGTGTACTGATATCAATACGGCTCCTATGGAAACCTTACTTGACGTCATTTTTGGATCTTTGCTACTGTAGCTAAGCTTTAGTAAAAGTCAATAAGAACATTAGATTGTTGTCTGTATTATTACTTGCCACTTCCTGCCAGCAATCTACCAATTCATTAGCAGAGAGTTTTGGAAATCTCACTTGATTATTTATGCAGTCAATAGCAAGGCTTGTCTGCATTCATAATTGTTTGATTTTATGGCCTCTTCTTTAAACAAACATTGTCTATGGTAATGCGATGCCCTGATGGATGGGAAAGGTTTTGTCTGTGAATATCATTTAGATAATTAAAAATGACAGATGAAATCGCCTGCTGTCTTGACCTGTACTTTGTTCCCTCAGTGATGCTGAGGAGATGCTGATTGCTGTCAATCAAAACCCATTGGAGGTTTGTAAATTCTGGCTGCTGTGAACTCTGACCTCGAGTGTTGATCTGAAATAGATAATAACCTTGAAATTCTATTAGAATTTAAAAACTGTTCCACCAAAGGGGCATAATATATGTTTTTTCTTAAAAACATGATCACTGAATGTCATTGTTTACTCCACACGATTTATGGGAAAAAAAGTGTTACATTTAACCAAAATTAATAGTACAAATCAGAACTAAAATCCTACAAAATAAAATCAACCCTTCCTCCTTCTGTTTCAAGGCTGCAAACCATCTTGAGAAAAAATTCCATTTCATACTGCATAACGGTGTCCAAATAACATTCAGATTCTGTTTATTGATTCTAAAGCTTATGATGTTGTCCTGACTTAATGATCTGTTCTGGCTGTCTGTCTATCTCATTTTCTCATTTCCTCTCTGATTAGTCTTTGAGACGCTTTTTTTTTTTAATTATTGTTTATTTAACAATAGCTCTCTCCTTAAGAACCAGTGGGAAAAACACCAGCTAGAATATTTAAGATGCGGGAAGCCCAGGCAGGAATGCACAAAGTTCTGAACGAACAACCGCCTTGAAACCTGGGTCAAGAGATCAGGTGCATAAAGGGCAGTCATCATCAGATTTTTTTTCATTACCTAGAAACTCCTGGGATAATAAAAAGTCATACTGTTTGTTTTGAGATCTGGGGTGGGGTGGGATTTTTTTTGTTTTTCATGAAACAAGAGTGTAAAAGCATTTTGAAATTATATTTTGATATAATCAGTGTTCTATAATTTTAAATTTACTGGGAATAGTAATTGTCAAACTTTGGGAAATAAAACACTCATGGTTTTACATGCTTGTCCTAATAAGAAAAAGGAACAAAAATAAAATAAGTGCTTTAGGCTTTCGTAATTTTTATTTTACAAGAAAAAGTTATAAATAGGATACTCCAGCTAGTTCTTAAGTATATTTTCTTAATGAGGTGTGTGTACTTTCTTGATTTGTTACAGTAAGGGAAGCAACTAAACATGATCTCTAAAAAGTGTTGATAAAATTTCTTTCTTTGTGTTTGGAATTTAAAGTGAAATTCCAGTTGGGCTGGTTTAATAAGTAAGATTTTCCATAACAGTCTTGGCTTAGTGCAGAAAAAGTAATTTAGACATTTTCTCATAGCTAGGGAAAAAATCACATCTAAATCTTATATTCAGGATGACTTTTAAGGAACTTGCATCTGCAAACAAATTTAGGAACAATTCAAATTTTGTTTTGAGTGATCATATAATTTCTTCCCTGAACAGAAGCCAGTGAATATATGATCCTTTTAATTTTCTGACTTACTTTCATCTGATAAAAAAGGACAGGTGAAAGTCAGTGTCTGTGTGAGTGGGGCCAAGTACTTTCAGCTCAGCTGGCATAGGTGTGTTTTGCAAGATTTTTGCAGGTTATTAATAAGGGTTTCTAGGAGTTGCTGACACTTCTGTGGTAGTCCTAGTCCTTTTTTAAAGGCTGTGAAGCAAACCAAACTGGGAAAAGGGTTTGCTATCTGGACAATTGTGGACAATAGAAGCCTTGAGAACTTCTTTTGCAACTTTCATTATCTGAAGCCTGGACAGATTTCTTTAAGTAGTTTAAATTGCTATTGTTTAAATATGTTTATAGTTTTCCTTGTTAGAAGTCTTAGTAGTATTATCAGATTAGTTGAAAATAAATTAGGAAAAATGTGGAGAAGGTAAAACTGAGTGAGTGGAAAATATTTTATTTCAAAAACTCTCAAGCACTATTGTACCCTGAATTTAGATACATTGGAACTTAGGTTTGGATTTATTAGCATACTCATAGAAGAGATATCTCCTTGGAAGTAAGTTTATTTTACCAGTTGGATCCTGGCTGTGATTTACAATATCTTCTTGTCTATAAACATGCCTGGGGTTTAAATAAGTGCTGATTTTGTAAGATTTGTAGTAAATGTGTAGTGGAGTAAATCTGTAAAATATTACAAGTAATTTGCCACAGAATGTATCCCATCCATTTTTTGCAAATGGGATTTTATTGCTAAAGTGTCGTGCCTAGACAGGGTAAGAAAATGTTGGCTGTTGATTTTGAGGAGATTAAGGTGGTCTAAAATTACTGAATCTGATTTAAAGTGCATAGACTGAGCATCTATGAGCATAAATTGATATTTCTTTTAATTCGAAAGGGCTCCTGAGGTTATTTTGCTACAATATGAAAATGAATTGTGACAATACAGGCCTGATTACAAGCATCCCAGGCTGTCCCACTGTGACAATTAGCTCCCAATTGTTAAACCATTTGTTTATTAGAACATTAAGAGCTGGTGTTGTCTTGACGTGCAACTGGAAATGGATTGCTACCAAGGTTGGTTATGAACACAAAGGACTCTCAATAAAGTGTTTATTGGACAAAAATAACCACACATTTCAAACTAATTTAATTGAGTCACCTCTATTATACTCCAAGAGTGTTATTAAAAAGACATCTGTAACAGGTGGTTCGCTTAGTCTAATAGAAATTTGTTTTGAATGTTCATGAAACTTTAAGGTCTTCTCCAGGGACCATAAAGCATTAGGCAACATAGTAAAATGCTCCAGGAATTAAAAAGGTGCTTGTTAACTCTCCATGACTTTTAGTACATGCACAGGTTAAATTGTACTCTGTCCCACTGAGAAACACACAGAGGTGTTCTGTGCATAGGAGTCCATATCCATATATTTTTGGTTAAGAAGCTGGAGCTAGAATTTGTGGGGATGTTTTCTAAATATAAAATATTCCCTGGAAAACCCGATCACATAGACAATTGTCTTGAAAAGTATGAAAACACACTAGCTTCTACAAGAGAATGCTTTGCTGGGTAACAAATATCAATCTCAGGGTGGAAATTCTTCCCAGAACAAAATATGCTCTCTTTTTTCTGGACATTGGGATGTGCTTCTGCTTCAAAACACAGTTTACTGTTGTGTCTGAGAAGCACTGCATTCCCCTTGGCTTTTATAGCACAAGATGTAGGGGGCTAAGATTCTTGAAGTGTGCAAAGCCCAGCAAAAAGAGCACACATAAGCATTGGTCAGTCATGCATTTGGAAAGGGGAAGCCTGCCTCAGTAAATACTAAAAGGACCTGTTATCCTCCATCCAGTACTCACTCATGGAAAAACAGACAAAATTGTCACAAGGACCACTAAGAGCACATCTGCATGAGTCTCTCTCGATATCCCTCTATTCCAACCCTTGCTTTCTAGCCCAGTCACAGCTCTGGAACAGCATTCCTGTGGCAGTGGACTCCGTGTAGATAGTGAGGGGGATGTGGAGATTTTAAAACAAAGCAGCAGAAAATATTTGCGCAAAATCCATAAATTCCCTCTGTAGAATGAATCTAGTGGTGGTCAGACAGTTCAGAATGTGGATCACAGAGGCTTAAGCAGAAAGGTGAGCATGGTTTTCCATCTTTCTGTCTATGAAAAAGACAAAGGTGAGAGTTTTATTTGCTTTCTTAAAATTTTCAGCAGAGAGATGTCCTTTAAAAAACATTTGCATAATGAGAAAGCTACCCTTATTTTCAGAAGGGTTTCTATAAATAATTTTGGATTTGTCTTGCTCTACGTGCTAAATGCCTTCATAGCTATTCAAAATTTGCAACACCATTGCCACCAACAAAATCAAACATCTTGGAACACCCTCACCTGTGAAAAGAGAGCAATAGCTCATTGGTCATGCATATGGTGGAGAAGATCCGTGCCCTATATATAGAGCTACAGCACACTTCTTAATAGCTTCTGAATTATTGCTTGCCTTGTAGTGGCTTCAAGTGTCAAACACTGTTATACAAGACTAAGTGGTAAAAGGAGACAGCATTTTTGATATAATATACAAGAGCAATAGTTAGCAAAAGGAAATAAAAATTAAGTGCAAATATAATACAGAGGTAGACAAGCCAGACTATCAAGTAACATGAGCAATGATTGAAGGGCTGACAAAAGAATCTAGAGCATATTAAATTTGATAAGCAGACATACAGGCAACAGCAAAGAAAAATATACAGAATGTACTTCAGGAATGGAAAGTTTGCATTTTGAAGTTCTCTTTGAAGAAAACATTTTTGTTTGTTGAGCTTGGGAATTATCTATAAGACGGTCCTAATTCACCACATTAATTGAAATTAGAATCTGACAAAAAATTTGTCATCCATTCATTTCCAAATCTCTTCTAAATCGTCTGAAATTCAGACAGGAGAGTGTACAAGTGTAGTCCCACTTTCAACTATTGGTTGCATTATAATCTAATTTTACTTTACTCGATCTGTCCTGTTCCATAAAGAGTTCTATTGGATTGTTTCCTCTCTAAACTGGATAAATCAGATCTGGTTAATTTTATTTGAGTAGTTATGAATATGTACTCTTTGCATTGCTCCCAAAGTGTCTGTATATACCTGTGATTTTATAGGTAAAAGAGATAGCAACATATTTGGTACCCCACTTTGTTGATGAACTGCTAATATCTAATAAGGTTTCAACAACACTGTAACAACTATTTTAAAAGTCATTATTTTGATAATTTTCTTAAACAACTATGTTGCTAAATTATAGATTGAGAAATAAAATGTGAACAAGTTTAGAAAGTACTTAGAACTGCAGTTTTGGAAGTAAATAGGCTTTGTAATGGGAAGGGATGGTGGCTGAAAAAACAAGATCATCTTTGCACTTAAAAGCAGCACTAATGTGGATGTAAAGAGATCTGAAACTTCATGAAGCTAGAAATGCTTGTGTACGTGTGCAATTACCATTCTTTGCTGCTTAATTATGAATGCCTCAAAAGAATAGGTAAGTAATATTTCAGCATGTATTTGATAAATGCTTACTTTATGTCCATGGGCTTTTTAATTAAAAAAGAAAGTTTAAATGTACTATAGGTGTTCTCAAATAAGTTTGTTTAGAAGCATTCAAAACTTTATGTGAAAGTTGCAGCGAATACAAACATATAGATAGATGGGTATGACTTATTGTATTACTTGTACAGGCTTTTTTCTTCTTCTTGAATTCCATGAGTAGATAGTAAAAATTGTTGAAATTGTTGTTCCTGTCATGATTTACAAACACACAGTGTGCTAGGCACTGTACATAAAAACTTAAATACACTATCTCTTTGGAGGAACTGAATTCATTTTCTGCTAAATGAAGAATTAATAGCTTACAGTACCTGAGATATAAGCATTGCTGGTTGATTCTAAGCTAGTGTATTGTGAATTTATTTCACAACTTAGGTCCTGGAAAATACAGCAACACAATGCACCACTGATACAAGAACGATAGATTTAGAAAATGTTTAGTGAGAGTATTCCACCTAGACCAGTAGGAACACCTGCTTCTATTATTCAATCACTGATAAAATGGTAAATAGCTTATGTCAGTCATGCAGCTTGCATAAAGCTACATAGTTTGCCTGTAGGTTTGGGCTTTTTCCTTTTTTTTTTTTTACTTCTATGTGTTTTGTATTCAATTCCTTTGTTAAATGACACCTTAGAATTATAGGATCATAAATGGACACTGACACTATTTTTATCTTTGTTCATGTTATCTGTCTTGCATATGCAGCTCTGCATGTCATACTTGGAAAAGAAAAAGGATGTTAAAGCTATAAACTATAAACTGGGTCTTTTAAATAGTAGGGTAGAACCCATGTGGTCTATTTGGTCCCAGTTGGTTTTTTTTTTAACTAATAAGGTGGTTGTTCTTCCCCTCAAATCTGTGAAAATAGGAACTTTGAGGTTTGCATCCTCCTGCATACTTCTTGCTCCCAATTTTATTAACTGTTATGCAAACAGGAGAAATAACATAACTACAACTTTATTTAAATGATATGATGTAATGCAATCATATTCATTTCATTGTCCTACTCAAAATAATATTCATCTGGGGAAAGATGACTTCATCTGCACTTGGAGGATAGATTTTTTCAGTGATAGATTTTAGATTAGACAGTTGTAAAGATTAGAGTTTCTAAAAAATTTGAGCACTTTCCAGAAAACAATTTGTTCCTGGGTTTTGTCGGTCTTTCCTGGGCCCATTGTAATACTGCTCTCTCAGAATGGCAAGGGTATTTCATTTCAGCTGAGTGGTATTAAATGATTAAATGATCTCTAGGTGATATTAGATAATCCCCTTGATGGCATGGCCATCATGTGTGTGCCATGGAGTCCAGCCTTTGATATCCTATTGTACTACATTTTTGAAGGAAACAGTGGAAACAGCAGTTCTGATCAAACTCTGAATCAACTGCTTCCAAAATCAGCTTGTAATAGGTAGGTAGTAAATACCAACTGCTCCCTGTACTTAGAAGACCTAAATAATTTCTTTTATAGAATTAGTTTCTCCTTTATTTGAATTTTAACAGCTTTTAACATTAAAGTTGTTTGAAAGAGGGACAGAATATTCTGCATTACTAAAACTCCATGGATGAAGAAGTATTATGCATTTTTCTACTTAAGTTTCATTCACTTTGTAGAAAATATATATCTTTGGAAGAAAAATTTGTCCATTGCCTTGTATTACTGTGCTACTGGCACATATGTCAGGCTGTCAAAATAATGATTGACCAAATATTTAAACGATGAGTCGAACTGTCGGAGAGATGTATTCAAATGTCATCAGGTATTTGTCACTATTGTCTTCCAGAACAATTCAAAATATTATCAGAGCTCATTCTAATAAAGGACAAAGGTTGTAACACTGTTAAAGCCACAGTAGTAACTGAACATACTGCAGTGGGAGCACTCAAAACAGACAGTGTGGCTGAGGGAGAAAGAGGAGTGCTAGCAGCAATAGACCATAACCAACAGCTTTCCATTTCCTCTTAGAGCACCAGCTATCTTATGTTGTCAGCAATATAGTTAGTCTTTCAACATGTGTTCCTGAGTTCAAGTGTCAGGTTTTCAACCCCAAATTTGACTTGCATGTTGTTGCATGAAGTTGAATTATCTTTTTTTTTTCCTACTAAAAAAGGCCAGCAACCTTAAAAGCTACTATTAAAAAATAGTAACTGAGTTAGAAAGTCAATTACCAGAAGCTGAAGCAATATTGAATTTATGGCTTTCTGTACAACCTTAATTTGTTCGTCTTGCATTTATGTTTTATGATAAAGTCTTCAACCTCATGATCACACTGCTTTGTACTCATGTTCTCTGCATTATTCAATATGCACAAAAAACAAGGTCCTGAAGAGGAGTTGTGGCTGTGTAAAGATAACACAGGGGTTTTTTCTGTCATTATTATTTTCTCTAGTATTGGAATTACATAGAGGAAAAAGTCATGGAGTTTCAGGAAGAAAAAGATTGGTCTCATGAATGACAGGTTTCTCAATGTACTAAAGACCTTAGTTTGATCAACATTTCTTCCAGATTTTCATGCAATACTGAGTAATTTAAACTAAAATATTGGCAGGAGGCCACTAATTGTACATTCCTGAAATCCTTGGCAACAGTTCAAATTCACAGAAGCAGATATGGAAAAGATCAGAGTACACACAGCTGCCCAGCATTAGAGTTCATCCTGGGAAGTACCAGTAGTAGGACACTGCACTCAACTCTCTAGACCAGACACTTAGAAGTCATGCAGTTCTGTGTTCCAGTGCTAGCTGTGCTACCTATTAACTGTTTGACCTCTGGGAAGTCTCTTTGTCTTGATTTCCCCACCTGTAAAATGGAGATAATAACACTTTCATCTCATAGTGAAGATGAATTTATTAATGTTTACGAGGCATGAAGATTCTGTGGTGATGAGCACTCTAGAAACACCATGAGGAAATAAACAATTCTGCATTCACTGCAGGCATTTGATGGTGTGCAGTAAATAAAACACGGGCCAGTAATAGAATGTTAAGGATAAAAATATTGAAGAGCTGCCTCTTTCTCTGAGCAGTATTTATCTTAGACTTCAAGCAAGGCAGGGGGCTGCTGTGGAAAAATTATTATATGATCCTGTATTTAAAATTTGTGTCATTTTGATTATGCATGTGGTGAGAACAAGGGTCAACTTTTCCCAAGCAATGTTAATTCTGGCATTTTGTAGCTTATGGGGACTTGAATTTCTCACTTATATAAGAGTCTTTAATTCTTTTGTTGACTCTAGTGACTCTCATTACATACAAGAGGGTAAGAAACAGACTAGATATATGCCTTACAATTGTTACTATGGTCCATGCTTGGTAAGGAAGAACTACATCTGAATCTGAATGTAGCTAGAGATCAGCTATACCATAGAGGTATACACAGGAAAAATCAGCTATTGTATTTTTGGCATTGCTTTAAAACCTCTTTAGATTCAGTTTCTTACAGTCCATATGAAAGCCATCAAACCAACACTCTCAAATTTTTCTTCCCAGCATTTTCTAGCAGTTGCATTCCACCCTTCTCTCTTTAAATCAATACCAGACTATATTTAATCCTCTCAAACCATAGCTCCTTCCTGCATTTGCTGCAGCCTTGTTTTCAGAGGCTCATTGGAAATCAGTTCAATCTGAAATCAGGGGGGGTTGTGTCATAGCTCACATGGTCCCAACTCCAAATGTCACTTGGCGATCACTTTTACCATCCCAGTGGCAGGAAATGAAATCTATAGAGAATCACCTCACTTCCATGTGCTTGTAGAGATGAGATAGGCAAAGAAAAATTGCTGTCAGTGTTTCCTGCCTACCCCTGGCAGAGATTTGCACCTCAAAATGTAATTGCAATCAACTGTAGCTTTAGTTTTTCTAAAACATTTAATTCAGGGAGTTTGGGTCAGCAATATATTTGCATTATATTGTGTGTCTGCAATGACTGTCAGCATACAAAAAGTTATATCCCCTAGTCCTGACAAATAGTGGTTGATATGCAACACTTACATGTGCCTCTGGTAATTAAGCATTTATTTGAGGAGGAAGAATTGCTTAGTCTTTGTTCAATAACGGCTGCCAGAATCACAAGTGAATGACCCCCACATAGAGGATAAAACAAACTGTGGAAAAACTCATTCCAGGTCCTTTCAATGAAAAATTATTTGGTATACGTTGGCCCAACCCCCAAAACAACTGTCCCAATTGGAACAACTGTATTTTGTCATGCTCTTATTAATCTCTGTCAGTGTTTCATAATTTGAGTTATGAAACTACTGAAACAGTTGGAATGAATAGAAGGTTTCTGAGGTAATACCTAGTAAAAACTGTAGTTCTGTCTGAAGTCCTGAGAGTTAAATGTCAGTCATTTTGATGATGCTTTTAATACTTTTTCTTGCTGAAGGCTATTAGGTTATGATGGAGCAGGGATGCCTTGTTAAATGCTCTCCTGAAAGAATAGTTACAAAACCCCTTCTAGAACTTACAGTTGTCATAACCATCCTTATGTAAGCCTAGTAGAAGTGATATGTAGTATGGATAAGGGTGGGAGAACACTTCTCTTTCTTATTACTGTAGAGGCTATCAGCAGAAATGTGGCTGTAGTTAGGTGCTAGGGAATATGGAGGTTCTAGGTTTCCAGCACAGCAAGTGCATATTAACTAATTCTATAATTATTTACAGTGAGGATTTCTTATGGAGATATAGTGTTACATACCATATTTGGAGTAACCTGAGAGTCAAACTTGAATTTTAGTCTTTTCTTTGGAGTAATTTTTTCAATTCAACCAATCTACAACTTAAATTGGAAACACACTTATTCTGGTATTCTCTGAGTGGAACTCAACACTCTGCTACTTTTAGAGTTAATGGCAAAGACTAAAGCATCTTCTAAAAGCAATCACAGAAACAAAGAGGTGTTTTGTGGTGAGACTGGGCATCTATTTGGAGGTTCAAGAGTTTCTGTTGCTGGCACTAAGTTCCTTAAATTGCTTTTAATAGCTGATTAACCGATATTTTGGCAGCATTGGTTGCTATCTTCAGAAGCCAGAATACTGAAGCCAGAACAATTAGAGTGTGAACAACAACTTTATTGCAAATCCTAAGTACATGTTTAGTCCTGAAAGATATACTGAGGACCAAACACCTTAGGATAAAAACTCTTTATATCTTAATCAGTGTTCCCAATTCAGCTGTCTGCCTGTTAATTGCTGCATACTTTTTAAATTGTCTGACCAAAAGGCCACCACGTGCTTCTTTGACAGTCTCACCTTATAGAACAAAATCGGGATGATTAGAAAATCTATGTATAGGACTAATTTTATTATATAAGTCAGACACGCCCGTATTCTCTGGCAAGCCACAAGCAATGAAAGTAGTCTCCAAAATGTATCCCCTTGATAAGAACATCATGTGCTTTACAGTTTTATGAGCTGTGCCTTACCCTTGGCCTCTGGAACACATGTGAAATGCTCCAGGAAGAATATCCAGACTGATGTACGTGTTCTTCTTAGTGGCTTGTAACTCTCGTGAAATGACACAATCCCATAGCCTCAGCTGTGGAAGCCTCTAAATTGCAAGCAAAGGGTAGCCACTGAAAAACGTCCTAAAACCAAACTTAAATAACTTGACACTAACTGCATCTGTGGTTTCTCATTTCTGTCAACTCCTCTCTGATATTTAGAAGTCTATTTGAAATCAGATGGGACTCCAGCCTCAAAGTCCAGATCATCAGTTAAAGAGCACATTTGAATCCTCTGTTTTATCCTCTGCCAAGATCATTTCAATTTCCCTGAGGCATGCATCAAATGCAGTTATCTAAGTAATGGGAGATGAGATCATGTCATTCCTGATCTCAGGTTTCTAGACAACGCCCACACTCAGGGACAGCAAAAGCTCTCTATACTGAAACCTTCAGCCAAATATTTACACAGAATGTTTACATACGCATGGGAGCCTTGACGCTGTACGGGTATTCTCCTATCCAGGGAATCACCTTGTTTTTATAAGCTGACACTATTTACATGACTCTCAAGTCAGCTCAAATTCCTGATACTTCAATGTTTGCTTGAAACATTTCACAAAGGGTTGTGATTCCCCCCCTCTTTACATTACTTCACTTACTACTCTGACACTATGCACAGAGAGAGTTTACACACAGAGAAATCATTACCTTCGCCTCTGTAAATTTCTTGGATCAGGCTGTCTATTCGTCAAATGCTGCAGTGACAGTTGTCACTGAGTTACCAATAACCTGATGTTCTCAGGTGGCTGGAGGAGTGCATTGCTCCTCTGTGTACTCAGCTGAGTTTAGATGAGCATACTGTTCCACAAATGCATTATCTAAATAATTGGAACACCTAGAGTCTCAAAACCACAACTGAATAATAATCCTACCCTGTTAGAGGTAAGTCTAGGGGATTTATTTGGCGATGGCTCTTAATAAATCCATATAAGCTGGAATCCAAGTGTACCTGTCATTGTTAGTAGCATATTTAATCTTTAACCTGTTTTCTAATTCAAAGTCACCTCTATGCTTATCTGTTCTGAAAGAATCTCTCCAAATGAGTAGCCAAATCTCATCTATTTCTTCATTCAGTTATTCAGATTTGTACTCTGGAAGTCTGTTTTCAATAAATTTTTTCTTACAAAATAAGAACCTTCAGGATAAAATGCATTGTAGTTCTTATGCAGGACTGAAGGACTTTGTTTTGTTTGCTGTTGCCTGAGAATTTTGTGATGGATGGCCATATTCACTTAGTACTTGGAGGGTCTTATCATACCAGATGAGACTTTCCATGTCCTCAGCCCTTAGTCATTCATAAAGCTCAGTTGACCCGAGCTTTGCTTGTTATATTTTGTGGCAAGGTATGTAATTCACCACAGGTCTTGAGTAGACTTGAACCTATGCTTGTGTAGATTGGTTTAATCATAAAGTAAGTTGACATTTGTGCAACTGAAAAGTAGCCTTTGGTAGAAAGTAGCCTTCTTGTAGTGAGGTTTGCAGCTTTTGTAAGTATTTTTTGTTTACCGTACTGGTTTTGGAATTTGGGATTTTGTTGTCTCCATTCACATCCATCTCCATTCACTGGTAAAATGATCAGCTTATATTAATTCTAAGGCACTGGGAGCTGTGTTCTCCCAACCTGCATTTTCTTCCTGGAGCCTTAGGAGCCTTCCAGCATACTGCTGCTCTTCTCAGGCCTCTCAGCTGAGCACATATCTGACTAAGGCTTATTCTTGAAATGATGGTTTGTCACTCAGAGTTGACATAGCTCTCTGATATTTTCCCACACTTTAAATGTTGCCTTTTTAGCTTCTACAGCTCTGGATGAACAACAAACATGAAAAATGTTATTTGGCTGCTCCTGATATTGTGCATCCTTAAACACTGGAATGTCTCAGCTGTCTCTGATGCTCAGCAATTTCTCTTGTGTCAGACTTAGCCTTGAATTTCTTCCTTTATTTTCTCCAACATACCTAAGAGTGACCTTTACCCAGCACTGTGATGATGATGACATAATGTGAGAGTGAAATAATATTTGGCCAAGATGCTACTGGAGATGCTTTGGCTTGGATTCTCTGTCCCCATCCAGACATCTTGGACTTCAGAAGTACCTAGATAATATTAGGAGCTGGTAGGCCATCTGAATGTGGTTCCATAGGCTAAACCTAACGATGAAAGCCAAAGATCTGATTTAACTGTTGTGGAGAAAAATGAAGGCACAATGTTGAAAGTGTGAAGACAAAGAAACATTTCAAAATTATACAAATTATAATGAAAAGTGATTTGTACTGATTCCTTGTCAAAATAGTATAAGCTACAGAAGAACTGGTTATTCCTCCAAAGGAAACTGATCTGCACAGGTTATTTTAAAGGGTACAGAAAATTTTTTAAAAAATTGAACAAGAGGGGAAAAGTAGAGAAAACGACAGTAGACCAATGAGAAAGAACCTGTGAATTAGTAATTAGTGTAAAAGTACCTTAAAATTTTCAGTGCTCATTGCCCTTCTCAGTGAGTAAAATAAATCATGCAGATGAATAAAAATTCAAAGGCTCTTACAGGGTTACATTATTGAGATTTCTTTCCAGCTCTTCACAAGAAGAGTGTAAGATTTCTAATACGCAATACTTAACTGATTGAGTAGTTTGAGAAGTATTGTACTCTGTCAGACAGTAAGAGCAACCTCTCTAGTGGTATGGAAGAATGAAATATTAGAGCTGATCTCTGGCTTAGCTTGAAATGCTGAGCGCACCATTCAGAAAAGGACGTTTGACTGTGATACAAGGGTCTATTTCAAGGCCTCATGGAAATGGGGGTGTGCAGGGGGTAGAAGAATGTAGCACCTTGAAGGGCACCAAAAGATGAAGCCACATCCTTCTGCACCCTGTAGATCTTAGGGAGATCTTAAGATACACCACTTCTAGAAAAAACAGAACAAAATAGGTCAGAAAATATCAAATAGTTTAAAGTGCTTTGTTATGTAGTTCATATGTTAATTGACTGGAGAATAGATCAAGCTGTGAAGTGCAAGTCCCTTTTTCTGCTACTGTTCTCGCCAACATCAATATAGAGAGACAAAGATTTTAAGAAAGGCAATAAGATGTTCATGCATGTAATGAAGTTATATAGCCCATTAATGCTGATATTTGTTTCAAAAGATAATAATACATTTCTGAGAACTATTTTCTGTTGCTAAAATGTAACAATGTGACCAAACGTGAGTTTCCTGTCTGTACTTTCTATGTATCAGTTTGCAATGCAGCCCTAAAGATTACAGAAAGAACTTTCTTTTAGAACTGTGATATTGCATTGCTTGTCTGCACATGGATGTTTTCTGTATTAATTGCTTCTGACTGACTCCATGAGGGAACACTTTTATTCTAGAACAAGAGTGAGTGAAACCCATCTTTCAAACCTTACAGGAATGAAACGCCCTTGATGAGAAATAACAGTGCCCAAGTATGCAATTAATTGGGAACAGCTGCTGAACCATGGAGGGATGAACAAATTCTGAAATGCCCAGAAACTCTAATTAAAACTGTATGGAGGAACCCAAAATTAAGCTGTTTACATCTTCAGGCTTAAGAGCACAGGCCATTTAATTGAAAGAAGCCTACCTGTTATACCTCATGTGGCCAAGGAAGGGCTAAACCACTTTGACTCACCCAAATATATTCCCAAAGGAACTGAAGCAAGAGGTTGCCTGACGCAGGAGAAACCCAAAAGAGATTAGTATACACCTATGTTCTTCAGTGATTAGGAATTCAAAATGCAGTTTGAGTCTTGATACCTTACACTGCGTGGCCATCATGAAAACAGAGTTCTTAGTAGGAGTATTCTTAATTTCACTTTAATTTTAATCAAGAGTACTATACACAATGCTAATATGGGGAGTTCTTGATCGTTAGGTGAAGACTAATTTAATTTTTTATTTCTTGCTACTGCCTCAGTTTTTCTGTCAGTTGAATAGAGACTTTTTTTCTTTTAACTATCCTTGCCCAAAAATGACAAAACACTTTCTTCTTCACTAGTGGTTTGTGTGGTACCAGGAAGGATGCAAAGGCATTTTTGTAAATCAGAAAGTGATTGTTTCTGTCTCTTGTACATGGCACAAAGAGGCTGCTTCTATTAAAGATTGGATACAATTTTATGGCTCTGTGTAGTATAATCTTTTGCAATTACCTCAGTGTGTTTCAGAAAAATAACTCTAAATATGGCCATGTAGGTTTCCATGGCTGTTTCTCATTTATCTTTTTGAAACTTTAAGTTAAATAAAAGTTTTTCAACACAACTAAAACACAGAATATGTGGGTCAAGGTATTACCTGTCTCAGTTCTGTATCAACAGTAATCATTTGTATTTTACTTTTGGAAATAATTTCATCATTTTACTGAAAACAGACCAAAGTGCTATCAGCCTTTGCCTCCTTTCCTTTTCTCCCATCCCAGTCTTGGGATTTGCAGTGGTAATAGGAGAAAAAGCTGTGACAATGTGCTCACAGTTCCTGCCTGATTCATAAAATTAAGCTTGTGCCTAACTCTTCAGCATGTGTGATGTCACACCAATTCGTGCTTAGAAAACTGCATCAGGATTCATGAATTTGGATTGAGTTTTTGGCTTTGTGTCAGACTTGTATTTCCTGAACAAATCATTCAGTCTGGCTGCATCAGTTTCCCAGTGTATTTCCATTTAATATATGTACTTGGTGAAGGTGAACAGCTTCTGTGATGTGCATAAGTGAATGGTTACTATCACTTTGAATCTGGTAAAAAAAATCTGACCAAGGTTAGAAAATTCAGTGATTGAACCACTGATGGTAAAACTGTAAGCCAGAGCTCCTCTTTCAACACAGACCTCTGGATCTGCCAGAGTGTGAAATTTTGTAGTGAAAAGCCAGTAGGAGGCTTCCAAATGAAAACAGCTAAAAGTGAAGGTCAATTTTGGAAATTGGAACTCAGTAGTTATCCATAAATCTAGAATAAAAATGGACAAACAGGAGCAGCAGTGAGTGCTAAGCATCTTTTCCTAGCTAGTGTGAATAGTGATCTGCCAGATCTTTTAGGTACTGGCAAAGTTCCTAATACCTGGATGTGTCATTGAAGGCTGCTCATGAGAAACTCTTGTCAGTACTGCATATTATTTTGTTTTGATTACTGAAATAACTTGTTTGCTTACCTTCTTGCAATGAAAATAGTTCCACAAAGTAAATGGAAGCATTACCTCTGACTGCAGCAGGACCCACATTTCACCATTGACTTGTTGTAAGGTTGTTTCCTTTTTCCTTTGGCTGGGTTTTTTGTTTGGTTTCGGATTTGTGGTTTTTTAATTGCTGAAGACAAAATGTTTTTTGTTGTGGCACTCAATTACTAAGCTTTAAGTGAAATAAGTTTAGCTTAAGAAGTTACAAAATAATGCAGTTATGGCATGTTTCATTAGTTTGTTATGAGACTTCACAAATTAGTTTCACATTGGCTGTCATAAAAAAAAAGATGCTCTATAAGTGTTTCTATGTATGTATTTTCAAAATATATGTACTCTTAGAGAAATAATTTAATCACTTTAAAGCTAAGAATATCATAAGCTTTTATCTGCTTTTAATCATCTGTACATGTGAGGTGGAAAGCCTATGGTCTCTCCCTCTTATACAGTAAATTTCTGGATGCACTCTTTTATCCTCTATAAAAGTAGTTTATTTATTAGCATTATTACTTGCTGTATATTACAACTTTATACAGCAAGTATAAATTATGATAAAGAAACTTCATTTGGAGCTTCTCAGAACCAGAGACTATATTTGGTACTTTGGGCTTTAAAAGTGCCAAATACATAAATACATTTCAGTGTGAACTTCTGTATGATAAGGAACTCATGTTTAAAATGTTCATATTTATCAACGTTATCAGAAAAACATGACTTGATGGGAATATTCCAACATATTTGTTTTCTTGCTATTAAACTAAACTGACATTCTGAAAGGACATTCTTAAAGCAACTTCTTTAGATGCAGCTAAGTTGTATTTATAATTAGTTCCTAATTTAGCTATGCAAGCAGAAGGGAGGAGGGCCGCTTATGTTTTGCCAGATATGTGTTTTTTCCCTTTTAAATGTAATTATAGGAGGGCTTTTGCATCTAGACCATCTTTTCAGACATCCTCTCCTCAGCTACCAGTGTGTAGTTATTGCATTTATGCATTCAACTTCTTAGTCAAGTGATGCTATTTTTTTTCTGCTGCTGCCTGACAGCCACTAATAATAACACATGAGGACAGTCAGACAAAATGAAGACAAATGCTGCTTGTCGCAGCAGAATCATAATGTCTCCAGACTCAGTAAAGACAGTCTAACTGTATGTGGATGCTCCTTATAGCTTATTTAGGCCTGTGGTTTTTCCCTGTGGTTTTTTTTTTTCTTCCTTCTTTTCCAAAAGCACAAACATTGTGCAGAAATACATTAAGGCAACATATGGGCCTGTTAGTTAGCCAAAACAATGTGGAGCCATGGAGAATAGAGATTGCAATGCACAGATGGATATTGTAAAAAATTAATGAGTGGCATAACAGATCTAAAAGGTAAATTTTAGTCAAAATTCAAGAGGGAAGCATAGAAAATGGTTAATAATAGGGATTTACAAGATTTCCAAATCACCTGATATGAAGCATTGCAAATATTATACAGATGTGTTTATTTCATTATTTGAAAATCATGTTTCATCACAGTAATAATTACGTCTATCTAGATATATGCCATCAGAAGTAGATTGCTGATAAACAATAGCACTTTTCTTCTACTTGATGTAAACTCTGCAGTATTAAATATCCATATTATTTCCAGTTCAATATTAGAAAATGTCAGTCATTGTGACAAGTCTGGCAAGAGCAGTGCATTGAAAAGCCCTCTGTGTAGTGAAGTGCTGGTTTAAATAATCACACTTCCATGTTACATTACTTTGTTGGTAAAATCAGATTCTATACAGAAAATGAGCAAATAGTTCTTCTCTCCTATAAATTCACTTCTTCATAAAAAACTGAGCAGCTCACTGAAACAGAAGGGAATTGCTTTTGCAATGGGCAACATGCAGTGCTTACCCACAACTAAAATCTGATCTGATTCTGCTTGAATGTAATTGAGGGCAGACTTTGGTATTTAAAATAACATTTATATTATCTCTGGAACTGGGGGATGTTTCTAGCTTTTATTTTGTTCTTTAATAAAATGATTATATGCTATGGATTTTTTTAAATCATACCCTTTTTTCCCCCTTTTTTTCCTTCGTTTTCCTATTCTGCACTCTTGATTATCCTAGATGTGCTTTGGAAAGCTAATGCATTTGGAGTCCATTTTCTTCTGTATTAAAAAAAACCTTGCAAATTTAGCAGGGACACTTTCTTGAACATACTAAACAGCTACATATTGATACTGATATATCCTTGAGCTCCTACACCGGCTGATCTCACTGTAAAATTACAGCAGTTTTGTTAGGGCTAGTTTTGCTAGTTTTGTTAGGGCTAACAATGGGAATACTAGTATGGAGAAAAAATCCAGAATGGCAGGGGCATTACGAGCGTCATGTGATTCTGCAGCAAGTGACAATAATCATCAAGAACTGGGAGAGAGGGAGAGGAATATGCCTAAAGTAAATGTCCATTTATTTATTTGTTTTTTGAAGTCTTACTGATTGCCTAAAATTACAGAAAATTAAGAGAACAGTTGGACAGGAAAGGCATTTCATTCCAAGCTGCTATTTTAGATTTTTTATTTAGAAGTTTTATGCTCTCAGTATTACTTTGGCTAGAGAGGCCAAATGTGCAGAGCTAGTCCATTAAAAGATGATTTTCACAAGGTATTGTTCTGTATAGCTATGTACACAAGGTTTGAAATCATTGATAGTTTAAAATTTTTGTTTCCTCAGTACTACACCAGAAAGGAAGAAAAAGAAAAAGTTGAGAGGAAAAGGAATGTGGTATGAGTGCAAATTTAAATATCTTTATCATTACAGAAATTCTGCAAAGATAAGAACTGTACTAATTGGAATACTTCACCTATATTCAACTGTTTTATCAGTGGTCCACAATTTTAAGAGAACTGTCCCTAAAATTTCCTGAGTGGGCTATCTTCCTTCTATGATCTCAGGTAGATATGTTTATTGGAAAAATCACTTCTCTTTAGAGTTCAGTGACACATACAGCTTTTACATCTGCTTGATGTAAAAGTTGTTGCTTGATTAACCTCATTAATAGAGGACACTTTCAAATAAGGATTTGATGTAATGATGTTGGATAACACGGTGGGTGCTCAGGAAAAGCTGTTTTGCACGGAGTGTAGCAAATGAAACTATAAAGGGATAAACTATATACAGGTAATTTTGATATATTGAAACTGCTGTGATTTGTGAAACAGAAACAGACCATGAGTATGAGTGTATGAAGTAACAGAGAGTGAAAAGGCAAGATAGTACCTGTAAAAGTATCTCCTACTCAATTTAGTGAAAAAGCTTAAGAGAGAGTAAGTAGCAATCATCATGGCATTAGAAGGTACTGGCCCCAAAGATGTCTAATTTTAATACATGTTTTGAATAAATAGATGTTAGATGCTCTGTGCAGGGTGATAAAAGAAGGGATGACTTATATTGAGACACATGGTGGTGATAGCCTTGGCAAAGCTGTGCTTGAGTAGATGAGCAAGAAAGGCAAGATAACAAGAATACTGTACAGGGAGACTTGGCAATGTGTGCCCAAATTAGAAGTGGGGAAATGATCCAAATATTTCCATTAGAACTGCTCATATATCTGCTTCTCATGGAGAAATAATTTTGATGCTGTTAGCCAACTGTTTGCATCAGGAAGAGATAGCTGTGCCTTCCTAAAGCACTGTTTGAATTTCAAAGGACTTGTCCTAAACCAAATGTCAGAAATGTTCTGTGCTGCTAGAAAAGAACAGAAAAGTAGATGCATATTTGCATATTCAGGTGAATATTTAAGTGGAAAAAAAGCTTTCTCAAAATAGTAGCAATAGTGTTGTTTTTGGAGTATTTAAACAATTATATTCATACAAATAAAAAAAGCTATAAAACTAAACATGTTTCAATGACAGACAAAATCTTGCTAAAATTTAGAACAAGAAAATATTGGGAATACCTGTAAAATTAAAAGATCTGACCTTTTTTAAAACCCATGCCTTTTTTTACTAAATTGTACATAATAAAGGACAGCTTTTATGACAGCAAATACAAAACTAACGATGTGCAGATATTCCAATCTCATTACAGTGGCATAACTTTGGAGGTGGGGCTAAAACCTGTTCGCTTGCTATTTTAAGATGAGACAATTCAGGAGGTACTAGCAATTCACCTCCTAGCTCTATGTCAAGATTCTCCCTGTAAATTAAATTATTAATTGGCATGTATGTCTGTTTATTTAATGAGGACTGTGACAGCCTTTACTAGCACATATGTGAGAACAAAAACATCACAGTAGGAGCTTCTAAACTGCCCGGCAAGCCAAGGGGTTAAGCAGTATGATATGCTGTATTAAAAGTAGCTATTAGCAAATGTTGTCTGGCTAGCTGCGACATAAATACCAGAATGTGATATTCATATGGAAGAAAATATAGCATGTTTATGCAATTTTAAGTCTGTAGTGAAGATAAAAGTTTACTTTCCGCGTTATTTCCTTTTACACTTGTTTGAAGACCATATTATAATACAGTTGTTCTTTAAGCATTACAAAATTACATCCTGTTCAAAGCCCAACTCCAGATTTGACTCTGGCTGTATGGGGCAGGGCTAGCAAGGGACACTGAAGATAGCACATGGATTCCTCTAAAAGAAGATGCAAGGGTCAAAATTGTGCAGGACAGAATATGTTGTATCAATCAGCAGGGTGGCCAAATTCCCCCCTTCTCAACTGGTTTCTTCAGAGCCAAGTAGCAACCCCTTAAATCCAATTAGCCCTTCAGCAACAACAACATGGATAAGAAAAATTTGCTGCTCCTAGGTTCTGTGACTCCAGACAATATGGATCTGCATAGCATTCAGCCATATTCTGTCTGCTTCAGACAGAAGCTCTCTACACAGTTGCTTGAGATCCTTAGTTATGCATACTCTTCTATAACAACTTGTGTGCTTAAATGATAATGAATTTTCTCAAATGGTTTCTTGAAATTGCCCATGGAGGACGCTTTGGGTCCTAGTCTGGCATTGATGCAGTCATGGCAAATCTCTGTCCTTGAGGCAAGCAGAATCAGTCCTGTCAGCACATGTTAAAAGAAAAAAAAATCATGCTGCATTTTGACTCTTGTATTTCTCATGGATACAATAGCTGACTAGAATGGGAGCCATAATAAGCTGTAGCATGTATATGAATCCTCTTTAGGTTTTCCTTCATGAACCTGCCACTATTCACTTGTAGCAGGTGAGAAAAAGTGAAAAATATTATACAATGTAAAAATAAAAAATACTTTATCTTTTTAACACTCATTAATATTTTACCTTCTCTGTCTTAAATATTTTGATTACCTGATGTGACTTTGGAGACATAGTTGACTTCAGATTAATTTCTTTCTATTTGTATGTTTTACAAGACACTGTCAAGTTTGGAAAAAAAAATATGCACTCATCGGGAAACTGTGAAGAAATGTATTTTGTAAGTTTGCTGTAGACATTTCAACTATTGATCTACCAGTATTTTAAACTTCTATTAATTGGAAAGATCAGATCAATTTACTTTTTTTAGTAGCTTCTTATGTATTCCTTATAAAAGTCTTATTGTATTTCTTGGGAATCCCCAATAAAGAAGTGAGTGGAAATTACAAACTAGAAACTTCAAAAAATATGCAGACCACTCAGTGTCACAGTACTATTTCCTAGTTCTGGAAAGCAAAAGATTTTTGCAGACAAGGGCTATAAAAAAATTACCAAGTTGAATATAGGTGGATTCTTAAAAATGGCTGTATGGGGCAGCAGCAGGCCTGTGCTGCCCTTTGGTTCTCTGTTTCTATATTTTTCCTGAAAGAAAAACGTAAAAATACTTGTTCCATGCCATTTCACTTTGAGTTTAATATTGTATACTTAAGTGCCTGATAAAATAATGTTTCTTTAATTTCTACAGGTTGCTTTATACATATTTTACTGAAAATAAAAATACACTGATGTTCTTAATAGGCACGCAGTGCCATAACAAATGAAAATAGGAATATTAGAGTGGTTTCTAAGGAAAAATAATTTGTTTTCCACACTTTTCTCCAATGGGTCTTATGAAAGCATTTCATTCTTTAAAAAAGAATTAAAATTTTTACATTGATGTGCCATTTGTATGCTGGTGATTTGCTAAAATAATTGCTGGACCTTAGCCTACATAATGCTTGTGTAATCTCTGTTTTGTCTATACATTGAAAGACAGCCTCTTTCTCCACTTTCTGTTTCAAAGGAGCCCTCTGCTGGACAGCCTGTTTTGGTCGATAGTACTTGTGTATATGTGCACCACAAACAAACCTACATATAAAGATACATACACATATAAAGTGGATCCATTACTCAGAAATTTCTTTGTCATTAAAGAAAGCATAAGCCCCTTAGAATACAAAATTGCAAAGGATACTTTGTTCCCTTGCGTTTACAATGTAATTAATGTAAAATAAAACATGATTTGAAGGACTGAAGATTGTCATCATATATGGAAACATATTTTTGCTAAATTATTATTCTAGTTTAGGAACTTAATATTTCCAAGGGCAAGTAATTGATTTAGAAAATAATATATGAGAGTTGTGAAGCTATACAGTGTTATACATAGTGATATATAGAAACAGTTGTTTCTATACAGTTATACAGTTATAAGAGTTAGTGTGGCTATTCTGTGCACTTCTTTTCTATATTTACTGTCTAAAAATGGTTCAAGTCCTTGTTATTCTATGAGAATCAGATTAGCTTGAATAAGTACTTTGATGCCATGTAGTGATATTATTAGTAGGTCTGTAAATTTCATTATAAGCAGCGTGCAAATATTGCAGAAAAAGAAATAAATGCATTTAATAATAGAGTTTTAAAAGACTGAAATTTCCTAAACAGTTCATTAGTAGATTCACTCAATTATTCCATACTAGTTTGGAAAGTAGATTTCTAGTTTTCTATCTGTTTGCTTCATAAAATGTTAAGTACTTTAAACTTTGGCGAGACTTGCTGGTATACCTAAAGATGCATATTTCCAGGAATGCCCTAGTGCATGGTTTAAAATGGCATAGGATGGACTGCTGTCTCTGTAACATGTTGGTGGACTAGCATGAAAAGTACGCAGGCTGTTTCTAACATCAGTGCTAAATTGAGCATGTCAAAGGAGAAGTTTTGAGTAGTGCTGCAATAGGCTTGTAAGCATGAACTGAAAACCTCAACGTAGTGAGTGTAGGCCCCAGCTGCTCACTAGGAAGGTAAAGTTACTGCAAGATTTCTCTCTCCCTCTTTTTCTTCTCAGAAAATGTCAGTGGGACTCAACCTGTGGCCAGAGATAGCTTATCAGTAATAACTGAGGGCCAAAAATGACAAGGTTGGGCTAAGTTCAGCATATAGAATGGCACTTTTTCAGAGAAGTTGGAATAATCATCTTCATGTCCACCAGAAACAAGTTTCCAATATATCCCTTCTTTGTCAAATTTAACAAATTCCTCAGACTACAAAATGATAATACTTTCAAGTTTTACTTTTTGTATGTCTACATTAAAAATAACAATTCATGGCAGCTTTAAATTGGAATCTATTTTACAAAATTTTCTATTGCACACTAAACAGGGTAATCTAAGCTTCTTTAGAGCCAAGGATACTGCCACCTGGAGCAATCACTTTCTGTGATGAGAAAATACTAGCCATGTTGTTGTATTTAATGATCTGCTTGCCTGCTACAAAGCTGACTGAGATTGCCAACTAAATTCTCTTAAGTCATTGCAAGCCAACTTGGAAAAGGTAATGGCAGCCCCAAATACCTTAATTTAGAAACGAGATTTTAAAATGAAGTGTTTTACAGCAGTCACATTACCTGGAATATAATATTTCTGGTTTTGATTGAGGTTTGGGATTGTCCTTTTTTTTTTTTTTTTTTTTCCCAGTTGATGCCTTTGTGTATTTCAAACATTCGTATCTAAAGCTAAGGAAGATTCCTCTTTGCCAAGTTGGTTGGTTAACTGCCAAATGTGTCAAATAATGTACAAATGCACCATTCTTCTTTTGTGATTCTTTTAGTAGAAAATGCCTTCACTGCAACTGTTTGTTGCTTTTGGTTAGCAGTTATAAACATGCACATTGCTACTGTCTTTTACCTGCCAACAACATTAAAAGCATTACAGTATTTTTTTTTTTAGCTTAGAAGTGAGAGTGGATTTTATTATGAATTTGCCAGTGTGGCTCCTAGAGTGGTCAGAGCTGATGTTGAGTGACATTACAAGCAGTTACTTCATAAGGCTTAGGGATCTGATCCAAACCCATTGAAATTAATGAAAATACTCCCATTGACCTGAACTGGCTTTGGATAAAAGAGTGTGATTGTACTGCTGCTTCTTGTGACTTTTAGTCCGGTAAACTAGGGACAGAATCCAGCAGTAAAATCCATGTTTCCTACTTTCTAATGCAGAGCACAGGAACTCATGCTGACTTCCTTTTTTTCTTTTTCTTTCTTCTCTTTTTTCCCCTGTGTCATCAGAATGACACTCTCTCTTCCAGTACATATTTCATGAATTCTGGAAGTGTGAAATGCATACAATAATTTAATTATTATATTTAGATTTGGGCAACCGTGAGCTTCAAATCCTCTGCTTTCTTACAACCAGAAAATTTAATATTAAACAAATTAAAAAGGAATTCTCCACCCATCATACCCTGAATGCCAAGTTACAATAGCAAACAAAGCGTGGCATAGCATATTGTAGAACAGTACTTTCAGTGTAAGAGTATATGCCTGTATAACTGCAGAATTTTAAATGTGCAATAAAGTAAACCATATTTCCTTTGATCTTTTACTTTGGGGAATTATGGCATAAATTCTCTCACAGGGTTAACAAGTACTCTAATTATGATGAGTTTCTGATTTGTGTGAACTGCATCTACAACCTTTTTTATTCAGGCCCTGTCATCTTTGCTACACATGGAGTTACTGAGGACCAGAATCTGAGACAAGGCAGATGAGTGGTCCTGCTGGATAAGACAAAAGCATCATGTACCCTAGTGTTCCATCTTTGGCAGAGGCCATTATGAAATACGTGGGGAAAAATACTAGAGTAAGACAGGCATGTAATAATGTTTTCCTCCTGCCTTTGTCTGCGCTTCAAAGATTTTCTGAGCCAAATGGAGTCACACACACCTTTGTAGGTTTTTAAATATCTCATTGTTTAGTTTAATTACTTTCAAATTTGTGTAGGAATTTGACCTCTCCATCTTGCATGTCAACAAGTGGTTGAAACTGTGTACTATGTTATGAAAAATACGCTTCCTTTTGTTGAAAGTTGCTTACATTTGACTTCACTGGATACCTCAAAGAGTTGTTGGGGCTGGGGAGTGTTCCTGTTTACCCTTTGTTTCTCCAGACCTCTTGAGACTTTGTATAGTCCTACCTTTTCCCACTTCATCATTTTTTTCAAAGTTCAAGAGATCTTGTATATTTAGTTTTGTAGAACACAAAAGCTCCTCCATTATTTTGAATATTGTAAAAGAACTTTTTATAACATGCATGTTTAAGACTAGTTGATTATTGGATTGATGCATGCAGTAAAACATTTTAAAGGGAAAGCAAATGTTAGATTGCAGTAAGAAGTGTGCTGTAGTCTGGTAAGGCCTGGGAGAAAGAACTCCCATTCATTTAGACTTAATTGCATGTCTATGCCTCGCTGATCACTTTTTTCCCCTAGTCCTGCTTCAAGCATTAGCATGCCACAGATTGTTTTGTGGAAATCACAGTCCATGTGATTCCACCCATATCTTTCATCAGGTAAATACCAATGCCAGTCTATCTCTACAAAAGATGGAATCTGTTCAGAATATGGTTAATACTAAGAGAGTACAAAGTTCAGAGACCAAAACAAATAAATGTTGATGTTTTCACTGTTGTGCTCTGCCTTGCTGAGAGTCTGCTCTTGCAGGAAGAGCAAGAGTGATCCGTGTTATCCTAGAAGTTCTGGCTTATTTATTGGCAGGGGAGAGATTCCAACTGAAAGACGATAAATGAGAGAACTAATCTGGATAGTGACCTCACAATACACGAGTCAGAGTGTGTGAGCAGGGAAGCTGGCAGTCCATTTTGTTCACAGAGGGGAGAGGGAGTTAAATTTATTGATTTTGTTGTTGTTCTGTATCTTCCATCCAGATGAGAAGAATGAAGATTAGATAATTTTTTTTTTATATAGTCAACTTCATCAGGAATATGACTGTTATTGTAGCTGTGAGGCAGCTAACAGATGGAAAAACAATAATTTAACCATTCTGGCACTGTCCCTTCAGCAGTTAATTGAGAATAAATATATTTCCAATGCTACTTTTTTTACGTTTTAGTCTTTCCTTCCTGATGATACCTGCTTTATCCAAAGAGCTCAGAAACCATCTCTGACTCAGGAAATACTAGGGCCACAGATACTTGAGGGACTATTTGAAGAATGTGTTACTGATACCATCTTCCTACGTTCTGCTTTTCCCCATTTTCACAGGGTCTATACATACATCATAAAATTTCATGTGATATATACATTATCTTGTTTTGTGCTTTGTTCCCTTCTTACAAATTAAATCTTAGAAATCTGCTTTAAAAGAGAACAGATAATCTTCCTAAAAGTCCTTCTAATTTTAGCCTATAGTTCCTTCTTTTTTCATGTTCCCTTATAAGTTTCTGAGCCTGAGTCAGATGTTTGCATGTATAAATGCTGAATCTCTCTGTAACTGTCATAAAACTAGTCTTAGCAATATCTCTGTGCGTTAGATTATTTCATATGGATGCCTGCCCATCAGGACAGAAGAGACTGCTTGGGAGTTCCCTTGGCATTTTTGTTTTAATCTCCCAGGAGAACCAGTCCTGTCATTGCAAATTTCTCTTCCTAGCATTAAAACAGTGGGCTTTCAAAAGGGAGAAGCTCAAGGAAGCACGTGGCTTTGAACCTAAAGCTCATACATAAAAACTATGAGAGAAGCTACTTTGAAACAAAACCATAATGATGACAATGGCCAAAATTCTTCATGTGGTTATTTGCAGAACATATTACAGTATGTTTTATAGCATATTTCAAAATGTTGGTGTCTGTGGTCTGTATGCTATTCTTAAGGAGAAAGAAATGTAGAAAATCTATGCCTGAGGTTTTATGTA
Organism: Camarhynchus parvulus; assembly: GCF_901933205.1. Lineage (NCBI taxonomy): Eukaryota > Metazoa > Chordata > Aves > Passeriformes > Thraupidae > Camarhynchus > Camarhynchus parvulus. The sequence continues at coordinate 35,957,890 of NC_044575.1, forward strand.
CACAGAAAGATGTTAATTGTGAGGTAGCAATATGCCAGCTTCACTGTCACAGACAGAACATACAAAGAAGTTTATGAAATAATTAAATTACAAGGGTGTGAAATTTAATAGAGAAAAAAGCTCAGACTTGTTTTAATTTTGATCTGAATCCTTTAAGCAGAGCCCCCAGCACGGCCTCTGTGAAGGAAAGGTCCTCTTCTTATCCTGTTTATGGGGGAATTCTAGAACTTTCTGGCTTCCAAAAGAGAAGGTAAAGAAAAGAAAAAAAAAAAACAGAAGGAAACCAGCCCCAAAGTGCATCCTACTTGGGGCAACCTGTTTTTTCTTTATATAAAACTAATTCTGCTTAGATCTTCTGTCCCTGAAATTTCAATATAATGCTTAGCATTCATATGAATGTGAAGCTTGCAATGTGATCTGTCCCTCCTTTTTCAAGTCCTAACAACCCAGATGCTGGATTTCTGAGCACTGCTGAGACCACCAAGAGGTCCAGCTAGCCTCTATTGTCCAGTTTTATACAAAGACTTTCTTGACCCATTATTATATCAAAACATTCATTATATGGAACAGCCTGTTCTACTTCACTGTTTGGTAAAAGGGGAAATAAGCCCAATTCCTCTTCCCATGTCAACAGACTTCCTGTTTTGTAGTAAAAATGTAGTGGGTTATACAGCATCAGACCAATGTGGAGCCACCTGTTGGGTAACAGATAGTGAAAATATTATCTACACTGAAAAAAAGTGTAAATATTTTCCTGGTGCACTTGTAGAAGTGTTTCCCATCTCTATATGTTCCTATAACTCTACTCCTTACTATTTCTTACTTAATTGCTGTAGGGTGCAGTATATTTGATGCCTTGATTATGACTGAGATACTCGAACTTAAAAATGGCTTTGTTTGCATTTGTTTACAGCTGGCATGCTGATGAAAATAAACTACATTCCAGACCAAATTTCAGTATTGTATGTACTTCAAGGCCACTTGCTGCTTTGATATCACAAAGCAAAGGTCTTTTATAAGTGCAGGTTTAGTATTTATCACTTCTGTGGGGTTTTTGCAGGAGTTACTGCTCCAAAGACAGAGTTTTATCTAAAAATCTTCTTGTCTTATCTTAATAATGATGTTGTCCTTTTATTCCCTCTATTTGGCTTAAGGTACAGCAAAGATCTATATTAGTTTAATGTCTTCTTATTCAATTAAAACTGTTCAATACTTATGCTGTACAGTGCAGTCAGCAGCATATCTTAGAAAAGCCTTCCTTGGATGGTACAAATGTGTAATATTGAGCTGTACGGTTTAATATATTCTTCTGAAGGAGGATCTGTGCTTTTTTGGACAAAACCACTAGCTTTTATTTTAACCACTGAGGCAAACTGAGTTCATTAGTGAGCATAATAGGATTAGACATGAAAAAATGGACCCAAACTTTCTAATCTCATTTGAAAGGAGCCTCTCCAAAAGCAGACAAATGCTTTTTTTTTTTTTTCTCTGCTGCCCTTTTGAAGCACTATTTTGCTGAAGCTGACTCTGATTGATAGAATAAGTAAAAAGACAAGTCACATTCAGTGATATTATATCTGGCTAAGGCAGTAAGAAGCACTTCCCTTCAACGAAAAGAAATATATTCCACTTCCTATTAAGTTTCCTCTATGCTTCTTACTATGTTCAGGTTGGCACTGATATAAAAATGTGTGTCCAACATTGACTCTCTCCTTTGGCTGAGGACTAACCAAATGAAATGATCTTCAGCAACAATGGTTGCTTATAATCTTTCAAACACATAAGTAGAGCAAGTTCCTTTTGAATGAAGTGGAATGGAGCTGCAGCACAGCTAACCTTGCCCAGGTGTCCGCCTGTGTGCAAATCTCCTGCTGCTTTCCCAGCTGAAGTGTGCTTGATCTTTTCTCCATCTCTGCAGTTAGGGGTCTATTGTTACACTCTCATCTGAGAGCTTGCAAATGACATTTGGGTGTGATCGACTCTTAATGAAAGATTACAACTCTGTGGATCAAAGTGAACCATACATTGCAAAGGGGCTCTTAAGAATTTTAAAGGTTTAAAATAAAGATAATTACACAGTCTAATTTAGAATTGTTTCTGTACTTGTCATTCATACTTTTAGGAACCAAGCTTGTACTGTGCCTGCACGTGCCAGGAGTATATTTGTATAAGAAATGTAATTGGAGGTCACACAAAATTCTTCTAGGATTTCACTTTTACAGAAGTGTGGTGCATAGGAAGAAAACCTGTGCAACCTAAAGACTTTCTATATCCATTTTGTTTAAGACATCAAGACTTTCTGACATCAAGACATAAAGGCTTTCTATATCCATTTTGTTTAAGACATCAAACAATTTCCTTAGATTTTCACATCTTGAATGTGAATGTGCACTGATAATGTTTTGAGATTTAGAGTCCTTTTATTTTTGTACTTGATTAATAAATTGTTTTCTTCAGATGAAGGACTGCACAGTTCAGAAGTTCAACAGTAAAAGCAATATGGAGCCATTTGAACACTGCCAATAGTGAAGCATAGATAACTGGCCACAACATGAGGTTATTTTTCCTCCTCCAAATATAGAGCAATATTTTAATCCCATCCTCACAGATGGGATTAAAATATTGCTCTACATTTAAGAGTTGTTACTGAGAAATTACCTTACAAGAAAATCTAAGGATTCTAAAATTATTCTGTGTTCATCTGTTAGTGAGGTGATTTGTAATGGTTTCTAAATAGTAGAGAGTAGCTGCAGCCTTGTCTAACACTGACCTTACCACTTCACATGACTGATTTCATAAGGATCTACATGTAGGTGTTTAGATGTTTCACTGCTTCTGTCTGACATAAACTAATGATGTAGACTGGCTAAACCTGGTGACATGATTAAACAGTGATGTTAATTAGTGGCTTCCGTGAGAGACTTGATTCCTCTTTTTAGCAGTATTCGTGCACACACCCAAGTTAAAGAGACAGAAGTGGATGTTTTCTTTACAGCATCTGCTAATAGCACTAAGAGTTCAGAAAAAGCATTTAAATTATTTGGTGAAGCTCATAAGGTCCATCTTCATGCCCCGTGGTTGTGCAAAGACAATATCTTTGTGTGAAGGGAAATGGCAATTTTCTGCAAGCAGTAATCATCTGTACTATTACTTAGATGTCATGTATTGATGATCCTATTTCAATCAAACGTATCTCATTCAGAGAGCTTTTGATGGGAGGAATTTTTGGAAGGGTTTAGGAAGGTTAAATCTGCGAGACATGGCTTCCATCTGGAATGCATTAGCTACAAAGATTTATTAGCCAGAGTGCCGCTGCATAATGTTCCATGGAAAGCAAAGCCCTGCATCTAATTTCCAGCATGATGTCTATATGAGAAGTGATCTTTGAAATATCATAGGTGACAATCAAGTTTGTTATAAAAATAGTAAATGCACAGGATTTTCATGGCAGCTATTTTAAATCCCTCATGAGGGCTGCTAAGCAGGTAGTTGATTTGTTGACAAATTATAAAACTGTAGAAATAGCAACATGCATGACATTTTTAAACAGGATAGACTCTTTAAGCAGTAAGAGTCACATCAGGAAAATTATCAACATTTAGTGGTTGCTTAACTCTGTGAAGGATGGCATTAGGAAATAATAGAGGCAATATTTAACTTTCTGTTTCACTGTTTTCTGATTAAATCTGTTTCAAGAAGTGCTGCTTCTGATCAGCAAGCAGGAGGGAAAGAGCTTTACAGATTCTAATAGATTAACAAAGCTGATTTCCTGCAAATCTAAATCATCATATATCTGATGGCAATTAAAAATTACTAGCATAAGGACAGTAAAGACCTTAGTTTCACAATGAGCCAAAGGAGGGAAAAATTCGGGTTTTTTTAAAATTCTGCAACTACAGAAAATAATTCAGTGTGGCTGGTGGATAATATTTCTACACAGAATTGAAAGAGTAATATGACATGATTTCAGTCAATGATGAGAGAAAGGTGCCTAAGACACTTTGAAAATCTGAACTATTTAAGCAGGACAGTGAATTAATGAAAAATAACTGATGCCTTGAAGGATAGCACTGTTTCTGAAAGACTGGGAGACAGCAACATCCTTTCTGTAAACTCAGTTGCAATGTATGAAGTGTGAAGTTGCCATTACTCCCCAAAATTCCCAATAAAAAGTCAAATAAAGAATTCATGCATCACTCCAGTCTTGTCTTCTGCTTGGCCTCTGAATCATGGGTGCTTCTGTGCTTGTGGAATGGGTACTTGTAGAATAATATTATACTTAAAAGGAGTATAGATGCAGAATTAGAACTGTGAACAAGGAGTCTGAATATCTGAGTTGCATTCTCAACTCTTCTTCAGAGAGAAAGCTTCTGGGTGAATTTTTAAAATTTACATATTGTATTCTTTCCATTTGTGATGTTGAATGGATGGTGTTAACTGCCTTTGCATAGGAGTCCTTCTTCAATTATGTAATGATTATTAAACAATTATTAAAAGAAGAGAAATAAGTTACAGGTACATTGCTTTCTATACAAGTAGGCTAACCCATTGCTGAAACATACCAAATATTCCCTTACAGACTGTCTTGTTGCTGAGCTAGAATATCAAAATGAATAGTTTCTTTAGATGATTTCTAGTTTGAGTTTTATCTTATGCTTGTGTTTGTGTGTACCTATTTCTGTACACATGTATATATCAAAATATCAGAAAATATGCTGGGTTTAATTTTTTTACAGCATGTATTAACTGAAAAGTACAGATCATCTAGTACAGATATTTTTAGAAAGTTTGTCATCTCATGTCTTCAGAAGTCTTGAAACAGTGTGTAATACCTGGAACATGCTAGTAAAGAAAGACCCCAGAAATCTGCTAGTTGATCCAACATGACTTTTTGACTCATTAATACGTGTTAAAAACACAGAGATGGCAAAATGTGAAGGACAAAAATAACTATTGAACTTTGCCATCTAAGTGTTTTCAGGCTAGATCAAGGTTTACAGTTTTTAAATTGCTAATTCCTTTGGTAAAGGGTTGGAGGTTAGAAAAATCAGTATTAGATCAATATTCTCAGGGATTTTGGTGAGTTCAGAAGAGGGTGTTCAAACTGTTTCTTCCTGTTTGGAATGAGGAAAGTGGACTCTGAAAAAACCTTCCACTGCATCAAGAACATAGTAAGAGTCATTCACAGAAAAGCAGAACACTTTCTCTGCCTCTTTTCTTTGTTCTGATTTCTAGTCAGGTAGGATATGAGGTCCAGGGACCTGTTTGCTGCTTAGAAATCCTTCTTGTTATTTAAAGTCCTTCTGTGAAACAGGATTAGAGAGTTATCAATCCATTACTGATTTTATTTGAACCTACAAGTAAAATGGTGCTGCATTTCCATTTCAGTATCTTTGACTGTTGCACTTTATTATCTAATACGTAGTTATAAGTTTATTTCTAAGTTACTTTTCAATACTTGGGCTAGTTACCTCCTGCTATGTGTTCCTGAGAGGACAAATAGCAAAGCGTCATAAACAGGGTCCTAATCATGGCCATTACACAGGTACAGGGTCTGTAAGTGGATAGACTCATTCATGACAGAGGTACATGTCTAGACAAGAGGTAAGGCTGCATTATGTTATCAGAAAAGTCTTTCATAATAATGCATTTTTCATACCTACCATGGATGTGGAAGTCCCAAGGCACACCTGAAAAAAACTGGGCAGTTTGTTGAATTACCCCTTAAGAAGAATAAACTTCCCCACCTGTTTCAGAAAGATACCATGGGATAAGGGGAGAATGGGAAGAAATGAGTTGAGTCTTCTGTGTTAAAATGAAGAATTTTTGTTTGTACGGTATAAGTTTCTATGGCAGCCAGTAAAATGCTTGAAGATTGTTGTGGGTTGATCTTGGCTGGTCAGCAAGTGCCCATCTAGCTCCTCTGTCACTCCCCTCTTGAACTGGACAGGAAAGCCTTGAAGGTTAGGAGAGATCACTCATTAATTACCATCAGAGCCAAAACAGTCTCATCTTGGAGAAATTAATTGAATTTATTTCCAATAAAAGCAGAGTAGGATAGTGAGAAATAAACCCAAATGTTAAGAACACTTTCTCCCCAGCCCTCCCTTCTTCCTGGGCTCAGCCAGACTTCTAAATTCTCTGCCTTCTCTGGGTCAGTGACAAAGGAGGAGGGGGAAGGGGAGTAGCAGCCATTTCATGACATTGTTTCCCTGGCTCCTTCCTCCACAAGGGCATGACTCCCTACTCTTACCCTGCTCCAACATGGGGTCCCTCCCCTGATATTCAGTATGGGTACCTCCCCACAGGATAAAACACAGTAAGGAGCTGACTCACCGTAATTCGTCAGCATGTTTCAGGTATTGAGCTTTTAGGTAGTAGCAAAATGTGGCTACTTCCTTTCCCTCCAGAATCCCCAAGAGAAAGCAGGACTGTGTCTTGAAATTAATGACCTCCTCTTACGATCAAAGGTCAAACTTAGATGTAGATTTTAAGTACAGAGGGACTCCATAGCAGAAATCTGCACTAAGTTAGGCAACATCAGCCCTGTTATAAATGGAAGCTGCTATAGAAGAGAGTTCGTGTACTTTGTCTAAAGCACATTTCTACAGCAAGAGATTTTAAATGTGAAAATAAGTACTGATATTTCTAGACATTCCATGTGCTATGGACTAGCTTTCACTGGTTTCCACTGGTACACTATCAGCTGCATTCAGATTTTGTTTGAGTTGTTTACTGAGGATATAGCCATTTGTAATTCACTAGAGAGGGAATGTTGTACACTGCTAGATTGTTGTCTTGCCTTACAAACATACAGATCTCAGTTTTTGAAACATCTGGTTTGTATATTGTGAAATCCATCAAATGCAAACATTATTGTTAATTCCTTAAATTCCACAATCTACAGTCCAGTTCGTGGTGGCATGTGGTGTGGAGCTAAGAGAGAAACCTGGCCCTCTGTGCCTGTTTACTGGTTCAAAGTATTGAATAGCATCTATACAGAAGAATGGAAAATGTCCTTTGTAAATCAGAACAGTGATTGTGTTAATATAAGCAAACCTAAAGCATGTGTTGAATACTTATCAGGCATTAGAATCAATAAGTAGTCTTTAGATTTAAAATTAATGATTTTCTGTGTTCTCCAAAAGTCAAAATCTCTCAAAGTTGTCTTTGTTGCTTCTGATTTTTCCCAAGAGAATAAGCAGGGTGTGATAAATCATCAAAGCCACAAAATAAACAAAGTGCCTGACAAAAAAAGGCTTGAATTAGACTTTAAAGAGTACATCTTTGCCTTAAATATTTTCAGTATTTTGAAACTCTGGTTGTGGAAATGTAAGATTAAAAGAAGATCTAGTGCAGCTCTAACTTGTAGATGGTAGAAGAGCTTTAACATTGTCTTGACATCAGAATGAGCTCATGTTGTTGGATTAAGTCATCTGACCATGTCCCTGCTATGTATCTGATGAGTCTTTTATGGGTTTGCTTGGTAATGCTAAGTGGCGTAGAAAATTTAAACACATAGAAAACACCAGCAGAATAGCTGACTAAGAGCAAAGAACTTTTTTCACAATCTTCTATAAAAAAATAGCAGAATACATTTTATTATGAAATGCTTAAAATTTTGAATTAATTAATAAATAAACACATAAATACATATCTGTACAGAAAGGAAACATAAGAGAGAAATGTAGTTTATAAAAATTAAATATTGTGAAGGAAAAACTGACTAAATTAATTTGAATTAACATAGAAAACTGTTTAAATGCAAAGAGAAAAATATATTTTGAAATGTGAAAGTTGGGATATGAACTCACAAAAGACTAGCAACAGCAGCATTCTCTTCCCCCAGCATTCTATGTTCAGGTAGCAATATAAGTGAAAGTGAGGCCATCTCTGGATAATGCTGCAAGCCTAATGCAGAAGGAAAAATTAGTACTGCTAAAAAGTGTGTATAATTCTACAATATGCAGTGCAATGCTAAGTTTTTCATGTAGTGATTCATCCCTGTTCACATTGCAGTAGAATTTCTATTTTCCTCTCTTGCAGTCAGATTTGTAACAAATTTGGACATTTCTGCCCCATGACTTTCTTTTTGAGCATATCAGACTCTTAGAGGAGTTATCCTATATTTGTATAAAAGCTGTCACTGACAAGGAATATGGAATACACTGAAACATCATTTGCAAATGAAATAAAATAAAATCTTCATAAAATTTACCCCTCTGTGGGACAAAACCTCTGTGGGACAAAAAAGCCTCTGTGGGACAAAACAAATGTCTGCCAGAAGTACGAAATTTTTGAAGCTGACTTGTACCATCTAAGAATAATTAAATAGTGAATAGCTGTGTGATGTATGTCTTATTTTAGGAATTTATTGTCTTATTTTATTAAAAAAAAGATAAATATGAAATCTGAAGTGTATTGCCAAGAATCTTTAGAGACTGAGGAAAAAATCCACCTGTGTGAACTACGAGGTGAACTGTGAGGTTAGAAGATGAGGCAATGAATTTACCAACCTGAAATAAACATGTCCAGCCCTGAGGTGGCGAACTATTACAGGAATCATAAAGAATGTTTGGGTGAAAAGAACATTTCTCCCAAAAGTTAAATCCTTTTGAATAATCTGACAGAACATGGGGGGTTTTTTGAAGCAGTAGTAGCCCTTTTAAGCCACAGAGCAGAAGGTGTTATGCTAAATAAAGCCCTTGGAATGTTTGGATGAACTTCTTGCCTTCTCTTAAAGAAAATTTGACATGTTGACACTCCTTCTAAAAATTTGATCTATGATAATCCACGTAAATCCCACCTAGTCAGTTAGTTGGTGTGTGATTTTCTCTCAAGCATAGTACCTGGCCACCCTTTCTTTTCAAATGCTGGTGACCTCCGAGCAGGTCAGTTTGCACCTTGCTAGTCTCATCTTGGCATACTTCCAAAAGGCAAATAGGTCAGACTTCTGTTAGTGAGCCAAAAAAGAAAGTTCAGTCTGAATGCTTAACAAGGGAACAGAGCATTCTGTAGTAAATGTTATTCTGACACATGGCAGAAAGTGCCAGAACTTAGTTTGGGAACTTCCTAGAGCACGGAAAATAAACTGCATTCAATCTGTCACATTCAGCAGTAACTAATGTGGTGTCTTTACCAACACCCATGAGCTCTAAAAAAAGTTTCTCAGCTCATGACAGAGGTTTGCTAGGTTCTGTTCTCACATAGTAACATACAGATAATTCTGACGGACATTATTGAAAGCTACTGGAGTATGCTGTTGAGCTCATAAAATTAATGTCATAAATACACTTTAGCATCACTACAAGGCCTGGCAGTGATTTGGTCTCTACTTCTTGCTTTATCTAAATCTCAGCTTTGAGTTCTGTGTGGAAACTTTTATTAACCTTTTGGAATAGGTTATAAGCACAAATTCTGACCAAGTTTATTTAGCGCAGTTCTTTTGACTCTACGGCGGAAGAGCGCCCAGTGGTGCTAATGTACTGCAGGATTGGGCCAATGGAGACAAAACAGTTTTATTTATACTAATGATAATTTGAACATATATCAAAATTGATTTTTGTTACATAGATAACAGCAGTAGTACTCCCTGTCAGTATTAAAAGACACATTGTAAAATTATTTCTTAATGGTACAAATAGCTTTTTTAATCCAACCAAGCCAAATGCTCTTTGATCATTCAAGAGATTTTTGATGAGAGCCATTAATCAGTGTCAGATTCAAAAACAGTTCTATGTTTTCTTCACAGATAGGATGTAAAATGTTATACTTTCAGATTCATACATTTCTTGGCATCTGTTATGTGTCTTGAAAATTAGAGGATGCTGCATGAAGAAATATTCACAAGATATCTAAGTCTGGGACTTCTTAAGTTGGTGTTTGAGCTAAAAGATTTTGCTTGTCAGCAATTTTCTGAAAAAAAAACCAAACAATATTTACAGATAGAAATAATTTTAATAATTTACTGATAAGCTCCTATCAAGGAAAGTAAAAGAAATCAAAACAATGTTATAGGATATAATTCAAGTGGCAATGAAGCTAATGAAGTCAATTTGTGGTCTACTCTGATGTGAGTCTAGAGACTAGTGTCCAAAAACACAGTGGAGTTTTTTCTTTAGAATTTAGATAATTTTTTCTGTACACAGCCACATAGTTCATGAAGCTCGTTGGCACTCAGTATCTCTGAGATGTCTACCTTTTTCTTAAATTTGATGTAAATAGGTCACTAAGTTCACTGTTTTGGTTGAGGCAACTATACAGACAAACTGAACAATACCATAGAGCTTGTTTTCCTAGAGGAGAAAAAAAAAGCTGTATTCCCCTAAATAGGAGGACTTCAAAGTGATTTTTATGAATATGTTATCATGTTCTTTTTATATTCTCTGTGAATTGCATGCTCATGGAAACTTTTTTTTTTTTACTATTTCTAACTTGTGTAGCTGTTAGTGGTAAAGAGGTAGGGTGTGCTGTGAAAAGAAAGACTTCACAAAGTGAACAAGCTTTTTGATACTTCTCTTCACTAATTTTAAGGAAGCCAAAACTGAAAAATGCAAATATGATGATTAGATGAGTTGAAAAGATTTGTGGTGATGTGTATTCATATGAAAAGGGTATTGATGCATAAACTGAAATACGAATTAGTTCTCTAAAAGCATATACTTAAAATGGATTTAGACCAGAAAATTAGGAAAGAAGAGGGGAGGGAGCTATGTTACTAAGAATGACCATGAAACAAAAAGTTTGCATGTTACAGAAAATTATTTTTGACACATTAAAATACATCCAATGTATGTTCATTGTAATTCACTTTATGGTGAGTCACTTAACAACAAAATATATATCATTTATACTGCTATCCCTAATGCTTTTAAACTGTAATATCCTTTCCTCTATGAGTGCTTGTCAATTTTGCTGATCTAGAGTTGAATTCATAAATTAACTGGGCCAAGTAAGTAGAGAGTTATGATTAGAAGAAAAGGAGAAAGCAAATAAATATTGATCTACCACTCTGAAGTTCTTTCCAAAATCCTGGTTTTCAGTATCATTCAGAGTTGCAGAAAATGTCTTTTGTCAACTCATCCTCAGTGTCCATAGATCATTCAATAAATGTGTTATTTTATGTCGCAAATGAAGGTATTTTTATGTGATATCATCTGTATGAACATTGCCACACAAGCACTGCAGCCCAGACACCATGTATACTGTGATATTGCCTAGTTTTCTCTTTTCTCCTTTCCATGAATTCCTTCATACTTGCACAAAGTCGTTGACTCTTGTTTCACCTATTTGGTAATGGGAACTGTTCGACTCCTTGGCGTTGGTTCATGTGAATCATGAAACCCATTAGGGCAGTCTTCTCAGAGCTACATTTATAGGCTATTCATTAGAGAATCCTTATTTGCTCTTTTGCTTAGATATGAGACTGACCATAATAATTTTTTCTTGTTTTATGTTCTTAGACCGGCACATTATAAGTTTCCATTGAAAGTCGCATCACATGTTGTTTCTTTATTGATACATTTCCATGAGACTTCTTCTTTAGATAAATATTTATTCTCTCAGCCCTTTCTTAGTTCTTTTATTGCTCACAGCACTACAGGCCAACAAACAATATCAATTATAGATGCAAGGTTATTGCTAGAGAGCCTGGATATTGATCTCACATAAGTTAGAAATGGTTGAAGGAATGAACTTATTTGTTGGCAGGTGTCCATATCATGAAGCAATCACCATAAATATTTTCAGCCTGGCCTTTTCTTGACTCATATTACAAATATTAAGAGTTGAAGAATCAGAATGAAGCAATATTGCATGTAAACTTGAAACACATTAGGTAGCCAGCCTGTGAGGAAAAATATGCTGTCTCTGTATAAAAATTGAGGGCTTTAGCCTGCCAGTTTGATATTTTGCAAAACGAGGATCTATAATAACAATTTTCTTAAAAGGAAAAAGACATGTCATCATTAGTGTATTCATCTTTCATACATTTCCACAATCAAAAACTCAGATATTTGCTTGTAAAGATGCTGAGTGTCAAGCAATATATTATGATATTTCCATTTCTCATATTTTCTTTAATAAGAAAGAGAGGAAACTTTGGGGTTTGCCATAGATTGTGAAATTTTTAATTGATTCTTTGGTCTCAAAAAATATTCAGAATTGAATCCAAATGCTACGCCTAAAGGTTGATGTTACTTTGAGACTAGTTTTAATGAGAGATTGCAACTGAGCCAACCTCAATTGCTCAGTTGCAGCTTGGGCAAGTAGAAAAACCCTGATGATTGATCTACATGGGTGAGTTGGCATCAGTTTTCAGGCTGTCTGGGTAGAGGCAGAACATTCAGTAGGAAGAATTAGGAAGAAAAAGGGAGAACAAACGTTTATCACCCATTTAGTAGCATTTTATGGCAGTGTTATGGTAAACTGAGAGATGAATGCCTACATTCATGTATTTTGCACTATTCTGAGGCACTAATAACATTAAATCAGACTTAATACTTCACACCAAATGCTCAGTAAAATAGGGAACGATGTGAATATTTGTTGATTCTATACACTATGGATACAGCATCAAAACTAGTGACTGAAAAACATAAAATGTTGCAAAATAGAGGTCAGAATTATGCTAATGTCATGATAATATAAAAATATTAAGTCACCAAATGACAGGATTACAACCCAACTATCTTCAGTCCCTAGGAACCTTGCAGCTAAGCTCACAGTAAATAAAACACCAGCTCTACACAGGAGTCTGATTACAAATTTACACATTTGTATTATTAGAACTGCTCAAAGCATTCACCTCTGGAGACTGGGGTTAAAATCTGATTTAGGTTACTGGAGAATATTAGTGTAGTTTTCCCAGCCTAGTAGATTCCTCATTATATAATGAAATCTCCTCTCAATCCTGAAACCAGTTGGTGTGATTAACTTGTTCTCTTTAGAAAAGGCTAGAATTGGAATAGCCAGTGATTAAAGTGAAGTGAAAGGCCTGTATGAAAAAAAACATGCTCATTACTCTAATTATCTAGATATATATCTACTTGCCAGTTTCTGTACAAAAGTCAGTATTCGGTGTGCTAGTAATTTGGATAAAGAGGGAGGAACAGGTGGAGTGCAGGTGTGCATTCAAAGAAAAGGGCATGACTGAAGTATACTACAAAGTCAAACCATGGAAGAAGATCTTAGTTCACAATATTCAGCAATCTCATATTATCACACTTTGCTATTCTTTTTTTTTCTTGTCAGATATCCAGTGCAAGTCCGTATTTGGTGTAGTTTTTTGTGTTTTCTGTGCAGATATAAATGTCGTGGAGTTTATTACATTATTTGAGTCAGTTGAGAAAAGCTTTTCTTCAGTAACTGTTTTACTTCTGTTATTGATCCTATTTTATTATTCAGTTCATTTTCTATAATTGTGTAAAATAGTTGTATTGCAAGAATTTAATGACAATCTATATTTATTCAAATACAATGGAGATAATAAAGTTTTTGCTTGTCAATACTATCAATTTTTTTTTCTCTTATTGTATTCCCTTTCCTCTTATTAGATTTTTAGGCAGACATTTTAAATTCCTGAAGACATAAGCTACGTAGAGCCAAGCCAGTGTAAAGGCCTAACACATCAGTAAATGTCACTAAAGTGTCAACTCTTTGCATCATAACCGCAGTTCATTTCTCAACATTGACAGTGATGCTTTTACTGGATAAGAATTGGAATGGGCATATTTCCAGATCTTAATTACATCAGGCATAGGGATGAGGAACAGTCTTTTTCCTCATGGGGAAGGGAGAATAGAGCTGAATTTGGCCATCTAGAGCCCTATGCATCCCCGTTTATCTGGAGATAATAGGATTAAGTTAAGCTATGGGACTTCCATAGCTAGAACTGCCTTGCTGCCTTCAGCAGGGGTCTAATAAGGGTAGATATAATTGGGTAAATAGTGAATAAGAATAAAAAAAGTACACAGTATAAGGAGTACGCTTGTGAATAAATGATGGCAAATTGGATTCCATCCAATCCCTGCAGAGCTGTTTAAGATATAGCAACACATGTGGAATTACAGGATGAAATGTGTTATCTTTCTCATTTTCTTCTTTTACCATCTTCTCTGAAATCTTACATCCAAAGTAACAAAGTTTAAAGAGAATATGGGCAAGAGGAATCACAGCATTTGTTTGGTATTAAGCAGAAGTTTTTTAATGCTGTTCATATAAGGTTATACAGGCACAAAATGTAAGTGTATACAAATACATGCTGCAAAAATGGTTTTATGATTTTGGTTTTATGACCCATAGCCACTTACTGAATCTAGTCTATTAGCAGTTTAGCATTTACTTTCACTTTTTTTTTCACATCTCAAAAAGAACAAACTTAGAGCATGTAGCCCCAGTGAAATAATTAGTTATTCAACAGCAGATATTCCTTAATTTATTTAAATACACAACTTCTAATTCTTTTTCTGTTTTGATGGTGCATAACAATGCAATTAATAATTACTTTAAGAAAAAAATCACAGTACAGAACTATAACTGGAAGTCAGAAGATGTTTTTGTCATAATTTTCTGTCAATAAAAATATACTAGAAGTTCTTTCATGGTGTAGAAGGCATAGTCATTTAATTATAATTTATTTCCATGCTTGTGACTTACAGTGTATAATTGTGAATATGAAATAACCTGGATTGTTGGAGTTTCTTTGCAAACACAGAGGAATCATATACATGAAATTTTCAAAGGCTGCTCCGGCACAGTGGAACAAGGTTGAAAATCTGCTTGTAGACTGAAAGGATGTGATCCCCCTTAATTTCTTCCATTTTGTGGAGGAATTATGTCAATTATTCCTAGCATACCTCAGGAGTGACTTTGTAAATCATTAGGATGCTGTGGTAGGTAGAGTTAGGTTTAGAAATAGAATGTCTTGTCTCTGCATTTGCTCTCCTTTCCTATTTGCTCTTAAGAGGGGCTGATTTTGAATTGTTGAAGCCAGTGGTTAAACTGTCAGATTGCTTCATCCATATCCACGTTATTACTCACCTGCCAAAAGGTTTGCACATACTAATGCATCTCTTCTAAATCTGACCCTGTGTTAAAAAGTTGCAGTGCTCTATCTGGCTATAAAGCAGAGAGTAGCATTAGTATATCTTCAGGCAAGGTCACATATTTATTAATAACAGTGTAGACAGAATGACAGAAACTTTAAGAAAAGAAATCATGGAAAGGCAGTCAATCTAGTCAAGTGGGGAACAGCAACAAAAAGATTACTGTGAGCAACAAACTGAAGACTTCAGAAGAAATGGAAGCAGTCCACTTAAGAGAAGATTGGGAGGTCTATGAGCCTAAGCAGGAGCAATTTAAAAGAATAATTAGAAGAGCTAAAAGAAATACTGAATGTTGTGGTGTGAAATATATCAGGAAACAATAAAATATTCTTTAAATATATTTGCAGAAGACAGAAAGTGAAAGAGCAAATTATTTCACCAGAAATGAGTTTGGGGAATTGGAGACAGTGATACAGGGAAATAGAGTTTTGTTTTTCTTTTTTACAGGCTCTTCCCACAGATTTTAGAGTATGAGTTCTATAGCATACATAGGTACCAAAGCAATGAACATGACTATGTAAAGGCTGAAATTTCAATGTGAATGAAGAACAAAGTGCAAATCCATATTACCACCACTAGGTATTTAGTGGAAATTACCTAATGAAGTGCATACAGCTATTTTTGTCAAGAAGAAATAAAAGCTCACAGTTGGAAGACTACAGAAATAAACAAACTAGCTTCTAAAATATATTTATATCTCTGTTTATAGATTTTTTGTGACATAGAAAGTGCCTATAAAAACATGACCCTTTTTAAGGAATTGGGTAAACTGTCCCTACCTGCAATGGGATTCAAATCAAATATGTATCAGGTAGCTTCATTTCAGGCCTGGGGTTACAGTCCTACACAGATGATATTTCTGTGTGCGCATGTTTAAATTTGAGGGGTGTGGCTAACTCTCCTGAAATTTTTAAGCTTCTGGAGACACTTCTGTCACAGCTTATAGGAGCTGGCTTGTTTGTTATATATTGTACCTGGACTTGCTGGTAACTCGGTGTTGAAAAGATATAAGGAAAGAGTCAGGGAAGTGAATGAAATTATCTTTTGCATTCACTCAGTTGCTTTTATGGTAGAGATTTTAATGAAAAATGTTGTGAGTGGTTTACTTTGAAATGTTTGCAAAATCGTCCTATAGGCAGAAAGGAAAATATAACAAATTAGTAGATTTTATCACTAGAAAAGCTTCATTCTTAGGGATTAAATTCTGATTCATTCAAAATCAGTAGGAGTTGTGCTCCTGACTAGACTTAAATCCCAATCTAATTGATACTTGCTGTTTTTTTGGTTTTGGGGGTTTTTTAAGTTTATATCAGTAAATTTTTTATTTTTTTTTCTAGAGGAACATCTAGTATTTTAGAACATTTAGTATTTTAGATTAACATCTAGTATTTTAGCCTTGAAAATATTGCATGTGAAGCATTAGGAAATCCCTAATTTTTTTTTTATTCTAAGTAGGGCAACAATAATTTCAGGATAGTAATCTAAGAACCTCACTTGATCAATAATAGTATAGCAACTGCCAGAACAAGAAGTATAACAAATACAGTTGAAATCCTTGAGTTTATTGTTATTAGAATTCTTGACAACTGATTTGTGCCTTCATCCATCTTATCTGAAATTGTCCCAGATTTTTAACAGGTCTATCCCTAAACAACTGAATAAATCATGGTGTCAGGAAATCCTCTATGTTCATTATGAAGCCCTGTATAAAAGAATCTCATTCAGTCTTCAACCATCTTTCTATTCTCTTTGAATTATCTTCAGTCTCAAAATTAGCAAAAAGACATTTCATTGGGATTAGTGGAGTTCCTGAGATATAAACCTTGTGAAGGATTTCTGTATCATTGGGGAAATTGTTGTATTTCATTGAGCTTTAATTGTAATATAATTTATCCAATTTAAATTGATTTAAATTTATGCTAGTATCAGAAACTGAATTCAAAAATTACTCACCAATTCCATTCATAATGCTTCTTTGGAATTTTTCAGGAATTTTTCCTTCTCTTAAATTTCTGTCAAAGAGTAATTTAAAAAATCAAACCTAAAAGAGAATTTCATCCATCTTCAGAATTTTCACCTCCATTTCAATGCAGTCTTCTTCATGAAAAGATAAAGCTGTTGAGCATCATGCTCAAATTTCAAATGTATATATGTATTGAAAATTAAAACTCAATTTTTATGTTTTATCTTATTCTCTAATTTCTTGTCAAGGTTTTTACAGGAAAGACCTTGTCTCCATAAATATTTTCCAAAGAGTACAACATTCAGTTATAGCATCAGAAACTAAGAAAGACCTGAATATTTCCCTCAACTTAGAAAAAGCTGGAACTTGTATTCAGAAGTGTGTGCTTAGATTATGCTCAGTTTATATCTGTCAGTATTATCCACAGTCAGTATTATTGCAATTGGAGCACTAAGAGTCATGGCTATGAATATAGTGACAGCTGTTTCATGAGCAGGGAACCAAATGGCTTTGCTCTAAACATTGCCCAAAGAACAGCTGACACCAATATCTTATATAACATCTTACTGCTCTTAGTGCTGTGTCAGGGGGAGGCTGTGGCTGAGGAGGCCACTTGACTCTCTTGTAAAGCCTTACCCACATTGATTTCTGAAACCAAATTTTATCTACGTTTCAATATTACATTTTAGGTCATTGTTTCCTCTTTGTCCCAGAATCTCAGTGAGCCAACAGATAAATGTACCAGGAAGCTAATAAACACTCCTATCATCCAAGCTATCAACATTATTGTGATGAATTGGGAAATGTGTTCGCAGTTTTACCTTAGATCACTAGTGGTACTTGGTGCTTATTACCTACAGGCTTGAATGTATACACGCAAAGAGAATAACTGTCTGAAAGGTTTAATGATACTTGTGATGCAGTCAACCATTATTTCCCTCTGACAGATTCTACTACCTGAAAGACTCAGGTTAATATAATGATTGAGTGCTTCCACTTTATGCCATACGCAGTAGTGGTATTGCTCTGTATATCACATATAATATTATCTAGCACTTGTAAAGTGTTTTGCATGTGCACTCTGCTTTATGACCATTAACTAATTAATCCTCACAATGGCTCAGTGAGGTAAACAACAAGATGCTATCACCCATTATTATCCCATGGTTATGCTGTCATGCTTCATTTATGAATTTATCTATACACTTTGTAATGCCACATCTAAAGGTTCAGTAAAAACAATTGAAAATAATGAAAAATAAGAGAAACTCTGGCTTTTGGGAACACAGATGACATATTTTTGTACTGGCAATGAGCTAATATAATTAGGGAGTATAGGGAACTCCAAAAGGAAGAGTATGAAATGTACTTCACCCGTTCTACTTAACAGATGACATTGTTGTGGAGACAGAGACAAGTTGCTGCTTGCAGAAAAAAAAAAGGGGGGGATTAAGTACAAATACATTACAAATACAGTGAAACCTCATTTTGAAAAATTAAAATATTTGTTTGCAAGAAACCATAATAGATTCAAAATCTTAAAACAAGTGTTAAAATGAATGGTTTCTCCTAAATGCATCTATTTAAATACTATTTAATGGCACATGGGATAATAAGTCAAACCTGGCAGAATTTTGTCTCTGCTGGGAGTTCTCTGAAAAGTTTTAACTTTATAGAGGAATCCATATCCAAGCAATTGACAGATAGTGAATCTACATCAGTGTTTTATTTCAGATCAGGGGTGCAGTTCTGTTGTGGTGCTCATCACCCCTCCACCACCCTGATTCATTTCACATCATGGAGCAGTCCTGGAGCACTTGAAGTCCTTTTTGGATGAAACTAAAGCACAAAGTTCCTGGAGTGTCAACTAATGCACTCCAGCCACTAAGGACTGTTATTATTCAGTCCACAGGACCAGATTTGATTTTGTGTGAAGTACAGCCCTCTGAAATGCTGGTAGCATAAATACAAGGCCCTCAGCACCACCTGTTTTACTCTACAGACCCTGCCTATTGGGGTGCACTATTTGGAAAAAACATGACCAAAATATTCTGCTAAGAGCTGCAGTATGTGACTGGAAGTAGCATTCAGTTCCCTGTGTTTCTTCCATTACAATTTTCAGAGGATGACAAGGAAGTTTGATGGTGAAATCCCATTGATGTTTAATAGCCCTTAGATTTTTAAGATTGCCTGCCTTCTTCTGACACATTAAGCATACTAGCATTGAAAGTATCCCTTATTTTTTCAGCTTGATCTTCAGAAAATTAGCATCTAACTAAGTATGATTTACTTCATTTTACATGTCTTTATAACATTGTCCATTTATTTACAATTGCTCTTTATTTACTGTACAAATTCAGCTTTGACACAAGTTGCATTTAGCATCAAGAAAATCTTCATTGGATTTGGTTGTCTCTTTTTAATCTCTTAAAAAAAGAGAAGAAGAAATTAATATTTTTAATATTTTATCAATTTTTACTATTGAACAATGATCAATACTTCCATCTTTTTTTTGTTTTATTTTACAGGGCTATTGTTACACAACATCAAAGCTAGGTTATATGATATAGCAATTCCTTAAACACACTCTTTGGAGTAGGAAAAGGCTTGCTAACAAAGCATTCTGGCTGATAGTGAAGGCTGTGGGAGTTGGTCGTCAATGACTGTGCTCTTGAAGCAACTTTACAGGGTTAAAAAAAGGGAGCAAAAAGAAAAAAAAGCCCCAATTCTGAATTTTAATAGTGTTTACCAGGCTGCAATTGGGAAAACACCATATTTCATGCAGTGTTCCACTGGGGAGGATTACAGTTTGTATTAGTATCATCTTTATATTTTATTTCTCTGCAACAACAACATTCACTACAGAACATGACATGATTTTTCACTTTCTGGTTTGGCAGTGGTTGAGTTAAAATAGTGACTTACTTTTGTTGGTGGCACACAAGAAAATACTACAATTTCAACCTCAGAACAGTAACCCCAAGAAGGTATAAATTGGGCAGGCTCAGAATAGGGGTGAATGATTAGATTCCAGTGTTTCCTGCTGAGTGGTACATGCTTGTTTTGCAATACGATTTTCAGTCAGAGATTCAAACAGAACGTGCAAATCCTATTCAGTCTCTCAGCATTTTTGATCTGTTTTTATTGATTTTTCATCAGTGCAAATCCAGTGCCCTCCATGTATTTTAGAAACCCTATAGCAGAATGTTGCAGAATAGGATTTTTAATTAAAATTACATTCAGTTCATCAAAAGGCTTCACTGTTTTGTAGGAGGATGCAGCATTGTCCTGGTTTTACTGTATTCATACAATCCTATTTTCTAAGGAAAAAGATTCTCTTTCCATAAAACAAAGACAGAGTAATAAGACATTATAGATTTTGTGTCCAGCCTTCACCAAAGACTGTGCACATTTGTTCCACATACAGGTAAACAGCATTTTGTTAAATGTAGAAGGGTTTTATTTTTCCAAGTTTTCGTAGTTTATATATATTATAGTATTACATAATGACAGGATTTTTGCATTTTACTTTCTAAGGAATGTATTAAATATGTTTATAGGCTTGAAATTGACTTTACAGAAAAAAATGGTTTGATTTTTTTCATCCTATTAGCTTTCTTTCTGTTAATTTTTCTCCCAGGTCTGCTGACTAGCATGCAGTGACATTGTAAGCAGGACGTATTTCCTCACATCAGTGCCTTGTTAATGCTGTTCATTAATCTAGAACCATGAGCTTGTTCAGAGATGGTTAGATATTCCATATTTCCGTAGGGTTTGAGGGAAGGGTGACAGCTTACTTACAGCATCAGAAAGCAGATCTCATTGCATTGTCATGTCATTTTGAATAGTGATAAAATAGCAGAGGCCGTGTGTGTACTCACAGCCTGCAAATGGTACAGCAGCACAATCCAAAATAAGCCATCCCAACAGCTTTTTGTAAACCAAAGCTTAGATTGTTTTAAATAGGACTATTAGTGAATTTGTGCATGAAAAACCTTTGAATTTTGTTATAACAAAGGTCATGTTGTCTTAATGTGCTAATTTCTGTATTCACTTTTTAAGTATTGCTTTACATTATTTGGGTATTGGTAGTGCCTTGAGGTGCCTATGATGATCACTATCTCATAAGGCCTATAAAACTTTCTGATCAATGTTCAAGCAGCTAACACATGCAAATGTGTCCATCATCCTGGTCTATACCAGGAACTTCATCTCTTTAAGAGCCCTGCATACTTAAAGAGAACTTGTCATCCCAGATTGACCATTTTAACTGCTGCATTGGAATTTATAGTAATTTAATTTTTAAAATGCTCATGACATTATTTTTACTCACATTTTGTAAAGAAATTTGCATATTGCAGTGTGAGATTCTTTCAATACCTAGTTTCCAAGACATTGTTTTTCCAATGTATAGTTTTCAACATATAAATCAACAAAGTGTTTTGATTTTGTTTATTGTTGGAAATTCAAAAAAAGATATCCTGTTCTTTCAAAAAAAGCTTCCTTTCATGTCATTAGCTTCTCTACTTCAACCAAGTTGGGAGCACTACCCAATAAATATTTTTCATTCTGTTTTCTTTGAGATTGATTGGAGTTACTGCAATGTAAAACTACTAGTGAGAGCTGCTGCGTCTGGGCAGAGCAGCACTCAGAGCTCCCACAGCCCATAACTGTAATCTTCTCAGGTTTCTAGGTAACAACCTATTAAAATTATAGATCTAAATGTTAATACTGTTTAAACTGCAGATCAGACAAAATGTGATAAAATAAATATAAAAATCTTTAAGTGTTTAAAAGTGGCACTGCTAACCATACTGTCACACACTGGGAAGGCAATGCAGAGCTGGATCTTCAAGGAAACTGGATCAATAGACCACTATGGTATTCAGTGGTGCCATACTTAGTCATTCTTCCCAAGCTGGTAGTTCATTGACAAAAACTCTGCACTTCCTACAGATAAATACACAATCTCAGATGCTTCTGTGCATTTTGTACTTTTTGAGGGGAGAATATTAACTGCATTTTAAACAATACATTAGGGAAAATTAAGCATTTAAAATATCAGAAAGACTTCTTTTATAAGGAAACTAACTCATATTCAAATTGGTATCCTAGTCAAATGGGTATGATTTTTTTTTATTGTGTTATGCATATCTATAATAAAAGCAATATGAAAATTGCGTTCCGTGAATTTCACAGTGGGGGCTGTAATTGTGCTCACTTAGAGACCTGTTCTGGTGCTGGTACCTGTGCGTGGCTGCCATTAACAGTAATAGGAGCAATGTACGCCTTTTGATGGCAGAATGGATTCTTCCTCTGAGAGTTACCATATTACCATCCCTACTGTGATAATAGCAATATCAGATTGCCACAATCACAGAGGCATTGGTGGAGATAAAGTAACATTCTCAGAACCAGAACTATGTGAGGACAAATAGGAATACCTCATGGTAGCAACTGAGAGTGGTGTACCTGTAGGGGACAAGAGGAGGTGTAAAGACTTGGGATAACCAGGCAGAAGATCTGCAAGCCACTGGTGCTTTCTAGGCTTTTCTAGAAGGTGGTGGCCAAGTAATGTATGGCAAACCCAGCTCTGGTTCACTGTGCAGAGACCACTGTGCTTAGCTTTTTTTGAAGCTTGAGTGTCACTGGAAGGAATAAGGAATCCTGAAACAGCCAACATGGTGTTATGTTTATCTCCTTAGCAGTTGTTGTTGCTAGTACAGACAGAGGCTTTGTCACATCTGACATCCTGACTGTGGCTCATCAGCGTGCAGGATAAAGTGTACCTTCACCTTTTCTGTGTCTCAGTGGAGCACACTGCACAGGGATCAGGCTGCTGCCCTGTTTCCAGCTGCAGAGAAGCTCTCTCCCAGCACAGAGCTCCAGGTGCATGCCCTGAGCTGCTCTCCCAGGATTCCATGGAAATGCTGTGGAGACTTTTAGAGCTCCAGGTGGACATCTCCCTTTGGAAAATATCACTAGCAAGTGAGGGTCTTGAAAGGATCATTGTTTATTTATGCCTAGAAATACAGAGATAAAGGGAAAAAACATTTAAAATAACAAAGCAGCTTTTATGTACTTAGCCCACCCTGATGCTTAACATTTTCATCTAAGTTTACACAGTTCTACTGACTTTAGATAACCCTCTATCTAGGAATGGGGTTCAGTCTGTTTTCCTGCATTTGACATATGTTCTGTGAAATGTATGTCTCTTGAGCTTGAGACCAGCTAGGTTGGTTCTTTGTTTCAGTTTTGCTGTTTTGCTTACCTGGAGTTGTCTTCTGCTGTGTAAAGGCATTGTCTGCCTTCTTGAGCACTCATAGAGAGCTTCTGCTGGGTTTAGCCCTTTGAGCTGTGTAGAAACTGGCATAATAGCAGTCAGATCCAAAAAGGTATATATATAATTATTAAAATATTACTTACAGCTAAAGGTGTACTCATATACTTGCTGCATCCTATTCATAAAATCCTCAGAATACTTGTGATCCGTTTCTCATTTTGCCGTGCAAAAGTTGCCACAAAATCAAACATGAGATTTATGTGTCTCTGACTACCACAGGTAAAATAGCATTCCTAATGAAGTCTGTACTGGTGTCCGATATATAAAAACCCTTCAGTCACTGAATTTACCTGTTTATAATAGGATTTCTTGGTGCCTCCTCTCTTTAGATTGCTAGCAAGCTCTTATTTACCACAGCATGTTATGGAACTTGTTTTGGAAAGATTTGAATGCTGTATACAGTCTGAAAGCATATTTGAAGCTGTTGCTTTCGATTTTTCTTTTAATTCCTTGATACCACTCTAATGTAAAGGACATGGATTGAAGAGAGGATCTTCTTTTCCTAGGCAATGTGTTATTGATGAGCTGGCATTTGCCCTGTGGCTCTCCCCCAGGATTGCTTACATCTATTACTCACACACATCGATTGGTTAATTTGATAATTCTATCACCAATCAGCTTGTGTCTGACCTTTTGCCATGGCAATGATGGCAGAGTCTTCATTTTTACATCGCATACCTGCTAGATTGACCTTTCTGAGGAGAATGTCAAGACATCCCTTGATCTTAACCTGTCACTAAATTTGTTAGAATTACACTGTCCCTTAACCTTGATCTGTTGTATTTGTAATGTTCGGGATATGCAATTTGTGCAGGAATATTCTTACATAACTTATGCTAGTCGAAGTATTACACTTTCATAATTAAAAATTAGCTTCCCAATAGGAAAGTGTATGTTTAGAAGGTTTTCATGTCTCTTTTCCTTCCTACCATTCATCTGTGTAGCTCTCTCTGCATCATTAGCTAGTCCCCAAGAAGTACTTCCCCTTTCTGTGACCACTGAAATTAGAGGATTTTTTTTGTCCCTGTCTTCTGGAGTTTGGGGAACTGAACATGGTTTTCAACTACCCTATTAAGTAAGGACTGTGCTGTAGGGGATTTATAAGACCCCAAATAAAATCTTGCATCCAAGTTGACAAGCATTGATTGTTTTTGCCATCCCCTGATAAATTTCTTTCCACCTCCACATGTGCCTGAAAATACCTGGAGCTAATGCAAATTCACAGGGTTTCTACAGATCAAGCAAATTTCAACTATAAAACCTAGTAGTCTTAATACTGCAAAAGTAGAACACCATGCTATTCTGTTCGGCATAGTGCGTACATTCTGAAAGCAGAAAACATAGTCATGTTTACAATATGTCTTCTAATAAATCTACATTATGCAGCCCAGCTTCCAAGAGCACTTTTGGTAATGACAGTATTCTGCTTGCATTAACATGCAACTCTCTCACTACATGAAATCTGAAATTTGTAGTGCATTAACTTTATCACAGAGCATAGAGAATAAAATTTGCAGTTTCCTTTTGTTAAGATATTTGCAACATTTCTGAGCATTTGAAAGTCCAGTCCTTGCCTCCCTTTGCCTTCACCCAAAGTTGTCCTGTTTTCTCCCTAGCAGACAATTCAAGGGCATCACTTGGTGACTCTGGACACATTAATTTATCCGCTCAGCTCAGATGAAGGGACGATACAAAGAGATCTACCTTGGTTTTCTGCCTATATTTTCTGAAAATATATGCACGTATGTAATTCAGTTATGTGTAGGGAAGGCAGCTTGGGCCATTCTATGGATAAAGGTTTCCCTCTATGTAAAAAGCAGTCAATAAAGAGGATGTAATTCCTGGTTTTTGTGAGCATGAATAAAACTGAGAAAATGCTATTCCCATGAAATTTTATAAAATTAGTAATATTTTCAGAAGATGGGACTTCTAAACTTAAGCCTGAAGAAAATCTGAATGGGCACGTTAGAGGAGCTCGTTTGATGCTAGAAAAAGAAATCTTCTATTTGAAACTGAAATTATCTCAGTATATGGTTTTTAACTGAGATTGATATCTTGTGTTGTATTTATTTCAAGAAACAAATCTCAAATGACTTGATGAAATGAAAGCAATGATTTTGCCTGCACAATAACTGCTACATCATTATGTTTAGCCAAATACTCTCTTTTTTTCTAGTACAAGAGATCAGCATTCAAACTAATCTACAATCCAGCTTTTAGTAGTCACTGGGTCTCACGTTAAATAGATTGTTTTACTCCAGTTAGTGCACAGCAATCATGCTGCACAAAACCAAGTGGAGAGTTTATAAACCAAAGGTTTTACGATATATTGGTCTGGATTCTTTACAAGGTAGAATTTGAGCTAACAAGGGAGATAAAGCAAGCTACAGCCATTTCACTTTCAGTTACTGTGTAGTGATGTATTTTGCATGTTATCCTTTCTGTAGGCCTAAAAGGTGAGGATCGTGCACAACCTGACTATGGGTGTTGTTTAGGTGGGGGACAAGGAAGGGAGGTGAGTGCTTTAAATTAGTCAGTGTAATTATTACGGAAGTGCAAGCAGTTTATAAATTACCATGTTTTTTTCTGGGAGGTGCAGTATTCACATGTCACATCTGTTCGTATTATCTTGTACTCCCCTTTGTGTTTGCAGTGTAGATTTTGAGTTAATTAGAATTTTGTAGCTGATATAATTGACATATATATGTGGTTCATTACTGTTAAGCACGATTCAACCAGATACCTCTCCTAACCCAGCATCTTCACACAACCCTGTACTTGCAGCTCATTTTTGAGCCCCAGAATTCCTAATACAGCACTGGTTTTAATCTAGGAAAAAGCTGTATCTTTTAGAAGTTAGTGCAGTGTGGCTTTTTAATGAGAACAGTTTTTGCTAAAAGTGAAGATGAGACCACTAAACTCATTACATTTGTAATTTAAACCAAATTCCAGTCTAAGCCTCCAGAAGTGAAAGGTTACTGCATTAGCCACCTATACCCTTTGTGTTCACATAAAATTAAACTAAAACTAAATCTCAATTTCATATGGCCTAGAACATGCCCCTTGTTAATTAGTAACAACATAGAAAGTCTGAAGTAAGAGTAAGAAAATTTGTACTTAAAAATTGAAAGAGTTATCTCTCTCTTTGGTTTATAGTAATGTAAACAATCTTCATTGGCTTCAGAGTCTAATCTTGGTTGAACTTGTGAAAAAGATGGTTAAAAATATTATTTTTAATGTGCATAATGAGACTGCAGACAGCAACTTCTTTAAAAGTTCAAAGTATAAGATTGAACATGAGAAAAAAAGAGGGTGTAGATGGAGCAAGAAGGAGTCACTGGCACACCAAACACAAACTTGTCATTGAGGTGATAGTAGAAAAGTTCTGCCCTTCTGGTTGAAAAATGGGATTTAATGCTCTAAGCCACAGGCTGAAACCATTATTCACAACTGGTGCTCACTTTTTGATCCCAGAGAGTAATAGATTTCTCTATAAACTGATGACTGTAGTTCATATAATTCTTATTTTATACCCATTAGAAAACTGACGGGAAAAAAAAAATTTCCTTCTTCTCAGTTGCCATAAACCTATGTGCTTCCCTGACATTAGATCAGGTTCCTGACTACTTTCCTTCTGCCTTGGTTCCCTCCATCCCTCCTCCCCCAGCAGAGTAGTCAGAGCTTTCATTGTTTTCTCATCTCCTATTTGAAGCAGGATTTCATCAATCATGGTGGTAGTAGTCTGCTCTTGTAATCAAGGCTAAGATCCATCAAGCGTCGTTGCTGCAGCAGCTCCTTTCAAGCTCCAGAGCAGCTCAGCTTTCTGGGCCTTTTCTGAGGTTCAGTGCCCTTGTAGCAGCAGTGGCTCGGTGGCTGAAAATATCTTCAGCTCCTTCTTAAAAGGTGATTTGCAATTCCCATGGAAGCATGGTCACAGCAGCCATTGTATGAGAAATCGCTCAGGCTCCATACAGTGCCATGATGTCTTATTGATCCATGAGCACTATTGAAAAAAGGATGTAAGGAAGGAAGGAAAGAGGAGAAATTGTCAGTGACATATGTGCATATGAAAAGAGCAAGGGAGGAAGGTGGAAACATGAGGATTTGCAGCAGTCAGAATCTTACTGTGCTGGCATTCAGAAGAGCAAACGAAATGTTGGTGACTACAACAAACCCTGTAAATAGGCACACGCACTGCAGAATGTTTTGGTGGGTCTGAGGCTGCTTCTTGGACCATGATTTTAAATGTTGCTAGAAAACAGGTGGCTTTGTATAACCAGCTCAAAATTACATTAAATGAACAAACTCTTATATTCTTACTCCTTCTTTTTACTGTTTTTATTTTCTTCCCTTTCAAATCAAAAGGAGATTTCCTTAGAAAATGCTAGAGGAAAGCCTACTGATAACTCAAAAGGTAAAATAATATATGAGTTATTAAAGGTCTTTTCACAGAAGTGGGATTAATTTCCATATCCCTTAGGAATTCCTGCACATACTGTTATCACACAAATGGCATTTTGGTGGGTGGGTTAAAAATTAGTTAATAAAATTAAATTTAAAAATGATTGGGCTCTAGTTTAGGAGACCTAGCCAACACACTTTAAAAAAATAAAGCCCCCAAAAAAGTCAAAGCAAAATCTGTAGTCTGTTTTTCATCTGAAGATATTATTTAATCGGTTTTTGTACTAAACATTGATAGCTGAACATGCATCAAAATAAATTCTGATTTAGTCTTGACCTCAAGTAATGGTATGCACCTGAATTGTTCCCATTTAAATAGCAGAGGAAAAAGCACAGAAGAAAATTACATTTTCTGCAATAAATATCTTATTGCAGTGAGGTTTTCATTCATTGTTAATTACAGGAGAAGGGGTGTGAAGGCTACTGTAATTCTAACTATATTCTTTAATGCCAGTATCGGACTTTCTTTAAATCCTTTTGTGTCTATGTCCTCCCTGTAATTTTCAGACCATTTATTTCTAACTATATATGCATTCTACAGTACCTGGAATATGCTGTACTAATATAAACATCACCTATCTTCTACGGGTACTATTTTTTATTCATGTAGCTTATTATTAATTCCCCTATAAGCAAGAATTACCACTAGCTTCTTGAAAGGGAGATAACTTATACATCTTTCTGGAGCATTGGAGACTTTTAAGGACCCCATTAGGGGGGTTATGTTATTTCTTGGGACACCACTCTACTGTAATAACAGAACAGTTCACTCAAAATTGTAGGACTGTGGTGCACAAGGCAATATTTTCAAACATTGTGTCGGTTGGAATGTGAGAGAGCATCAAGCCATTTGTTCTCTATGATTTGTTTTCCCCCAGTGGCCCTAGTAAATAAATACTTGTGCAACAGCAAACAGAGAAAGATATTGAGATTGCTATCTTTCATGATGATTAAAATGACAGTGGGTTGAAGAGAAGGCAAATAAAGCTTGAGGATTTGGTGTCTGTCCTTTTGCAGCTGATGAGATACAAAAACTTCTAGCATTTTTGGGCCTTTGATGATGTAAAGTATCTGTGGACCCTCCCATTTTCTCCTGTCATTGCATTGCAGTTCTATTTCTTGTCAAAAGGAAGCAAATACTTCTGTCCTTTTTTATTGCATTCCAGCTGGTAATAGGATCTTTTAAGCCTTCTTCTTTTCCTAAGTTTCTATTTCAGTTCATGTCATAGCAGACTATTATTCCCATGCTGGTGGTATGCTTGAACTATATTAAATGTTGTTTCTTTGTGATTTTATGAGAAAAACCACAATTGTCCAATTCAATTTTGCAAACTCATTCTCTATCAATGACCTTTTGTGTCTAGCAAACACCAGTAATGCCTCTTCTTTTCAACATTCTTTTTGTCACACACCCTGTTCTGTTTTATTATACTGATAAAACCTTTCTCTCCTGAACACAAACTCAGACACTAGAATTAGAAAATAGGAATATATCAATCTGTTTCAATGCCACAGTATATAATTAAGTTGTATCCCATTTGTTTGTAATGTGGGAACAGTATGAACACCAGCAGACTTTCCCCTCTTTCCACTGCCCAAGATGAACATGCTATTTCCAGATAGATGACACAGAAATGTTACTAAAAACTATGCTGGTTATCCTAGGAGCATCTCTTATACCACTACCACTGCTGGATCTTTGTATGGATTAACCAGAAGCAGAAATTGTTCTTTTGGAATTGTTTCAAATTAGGGCTTCCACTACTAGCTCTTGTTACCCCTGAAATACTTTACCACTCCCTAGATACCACCCAACTGCTACTAAAACTGAGAACTCCCATCAGTACTGGAGTTTTTTCACCAAAAATTTCTACCAATTTCCGTAGCTAGCTTCTCCCTTTCTCCAATTCCTTCCATCTGTGAACAGCTTTCAGATACTCTGTTTTTCACTCAGCTAGGGTCATCATCTTTCTCCACATTCCTTTGGTCCATGTCCCATAAAGAGCAATCACCAACTAGGCAGGTCTGCAAAGTTTTATCCCAAACCTGCCATTGAGTCAGAGACTTTAGGGTCATAAATTATTTGCAAAGACGCACATTATTTAATATTCAGGTTTATTATCAATGAAAATTTAGATGTTCTTCACGTTGCAATCACAGGATCTATGACCCTCCCTACTGGAGGCCCAGATGTGTTCGCCCTTTCTCCCTGTAACGTGTTTGCCCCGAGGGAGGTGAAGCAACTTGAAGATCAGCTCGTAGTTTAGATCAGCCTAAGGACAGACATTAGCCAAACCTGTAATTCCCACTAATCAGTCTGAAAACTGATGCCTTCTGCTGTGGGACCAGCACCACACTTCAGGCTCAGCAGACTCATTCTTAGTGGATCTAGGGTAGCATTGCTCTGCCAGTTCACTTGTCCTTTCTCGGATTTCCTCTAAAAATTTCCTGCTGAAAGGATGACATGTCAACAAAATGAGTAAAAAAGGAGCAAAGTTAAGAAAATTAAGGGCCTCTAAAAGGTTCAAAAAAGTAACATTTGAGAGCAGGGGCAACTTTAAAAAATGTCTTCAGATTGCATTGGAAGCAACCAATCTTCACTAAATATTAGAAAGAATATTTAATTACGTTAAGCATCCTGCCCATTTTCCCATATACTTTTCTTCTTTCATGAGCAAGTAACAATGAATGTTTCTTTCCATAGAGCAGAAAAATGAGGCTGAACTGATTTTCTATTTCAACCCTTGGTTCATCATGGAAATTTTTACTGAAATTTCCGTTAATCCTTTCCGGCCTATAATACAGACAGTATTGTTATAGGTATTGCTGTAAAAGGGAAATTTTTATACTCAGTTTGGCCATCTGTTTTCAACTGCACGGCAGAACCAGCAAGAAAATCCTGCCAAATTATGTTAATGTTTGCAGTAAGGTAGCTTCATTAGATAATCTTGTTGGCCCTACTTGGTAAATAAAATCAGTTTTGGTTTTATAGTCATGAGATACTAGGTGACTTCTTATGTGTCTGGTTGTAAGGAATTACTAAAAGGCTAGGGCTTGGACTTCTTCATTTAATAGTTAAGGGTTAAATATGCCCAAGCACCCTCATCCTGATGGCAAGAAGGAGAGAGGGAGAGATGGAAAGGAGATGGAATGGGACTGCATGAATCCGATAGGCTGGGGAATGTTTAATTTCTGAGTAAAATTAGTCAAAAAATATTGTGAATCCCAGAATTTGCACACAGGCTTTCTTGTTCTCCCAGAAAGTACAAATATTTTTTGAGTAGGCTTATTGTTCCAAGGAGGTTAGGAAGAGCAAGTCTACTGAATGAGAATTTTGTTGGTGATCTAATTCTGTTGCTTTCAGATGATCTCACTAGATTATGATAGAGTAGATGCATATCAATACTTCAGGACAAAAATTAAGGACATCAACCTACCGACAATATAACTTTTGTAGCACTCCTGAAGTCCCAAGATAAAATATAAATATATATGAAACTCTAGAAAAATAAAATGTCCTGAGTTTTCCTCAGAAGAGCTCTGTTTATTGATTCTGTTACTGTTGTGTTCCAAAGTTGAAATTAAGTATAGCCATGAAATCTAAATGAAGTTGGCAGCAAATCTGTTGCCAAGACCATTGAATCAGGATTTCAATTCAGATGGTTACATGGACTTTCAAAGATATGCATCTCAGCCCATCTTTTCCATTCGCTTGTTCCCAGCATGTCTGTTGGTCTTTTTTCTTATTCTAACAGGCCAGAGCTAGGACAGCCTGGACTTGGGACTAACCTCACAATGAATTTTCTTGTGTTTAGTAGGTGAGTAGATACCTCTTCCTATTAGTAGTCAGGGTTGAGAAGGTAGGGCTTGTATTTTCTGCAGGCTTCACTTCTTATGGATGTGGATAGTTTTTGGTAGCTGGTTCTGGGTTGTTTTTGTTTTTGTTTTTTAATTAAATAAATAGCAGTGCACTTTCAAAACTAAAGAGGCTTTTCTTTTAAAAACGCTCTGCATCCTTTTAAATTCCATGTACTCTGTATTTTAAGCCAATGACCAATGAAAATGCTTTTTTCTTTATGATGAGCATGGAATCAGACCACAAGGTGCTTCATTCAATTTGAAGGACCTCCTGGTCTGTTGATGAGAGCACCTAAGTGTGTAAAAAGTAGTGTTGAAACAAACTATTCATCCTCTCAGCTTTGTCAAAGTTTTTTTCTAAGTTGACTGCAGCAACTTTATAGGACACTTCTGGATATAGAACATCAATCAGATGTGATGGATATTAATTATTTTACTGGCATAGTAGTAGGCATAAAGATAAAATATTTATTTACAATTTTTGCTACAGACAGAGCTATAACTATTTTCTGTTCATATCTATGTACAGAAATGGGAGAAATTTCTTCTGACTTCATATTTTGTATTCTGAATCTTTGTATTGTGAATTGAGGCCTTCAAATTCAGTGTGCTGCTTTCCACATAATTTAATCATTGGCTATCTCAGCCCACTACTTCATTTGAGAAAAGCCCCATGAACCAAATTATTTGTGTTGTAAATAACATAATATGCGCTCATCAGTTTGATCGCTTCTGCTTCTTTCAATAGGTTTGATTGGATTCAGTCTCTGGACATCTAAAAACTGCCAGATAATCAATAGGGATGCTGAAATACTGAATGAGATTGATGAGGAAAGATCCTTGGTAATAAAATATTGGTAATGTTCTCTTTTAGGCACTGTATATGAGACTTGATCTATGAACCCTATGATATGTCTGCTGTTGGTCATATAGGGAGCCTGTTTGTAGAAGCACTCTTCAGTAGTTGCAACCTTGTGTTATTTACCTGTCATAATGAACAGGAAATGAACATTGCAGATGGTTCTACATGTCAGTCATTCCTTCTGCTCAGTACAGCCTTCCCAAGTGTGTGAAAATGCTATCTTTACAGTCATGTCTATAGAAAGAAGGTAATTTGGGCAATTAACATTACAAAATGTCAAATAGTCCTCTCTCTACAATGACCTACATGCTGTCCCTGCTGTTATCATCAGAGAGTCATAGAACATCCTGAGTTGGAAGGGATCCATGAGGATTATTGAGTCCCACTCCTGGCTCTGTACCAAACCATCACCAAGAGTCACACCATGGGCCTGAGAGTATTGTCCAAAACACTTGAATTGTGTCTGGCTTGGTGCTGTGACCATATCTCTGGGGAGCCTGTTCCAGTGCCCAACCACTCTCTGGAGGAAGAACTTTTCCTAATATCCAATCTAAACCTCTCCTGACGCAGTGTCATGCCATTTCCTCAGGTCCTACAGATCAGTGTCTGCCCCTTCACTTCCCCTCATGACTAATCATATGCTTTTTCAGATATATGCTAAGATTCTATTATAACTTTTATAGTTTTGTAATAAACTTTCATGCAAGCTAGATGAGCTTTGTTAGACAGAAAAACCGTGATACTACAAGTACTTTGCAGAGAGTTGATGATTTCAGCTTCTGATTTATAATATATGGATGAGTGCACTGTAAATGGACAAGTAATTCTCCGTACCTTGTGTTTCACTTGGCTGAACTGGCTGAGCCCTTTAGATGGACATCAGTGAATTCTCAGCATTATTTTGTCAGAACACAAGTTGATGCCCGTGACCTTGGCCTGGCTTTTTTCCTTGATGATTGCATCGCACTCAGTGACTCTGCACTGTGCTTAGAGAAGTGTTTTTCCATGTTGTTTTGTTTATAAAAATTTTAAATTGGGGTGGCGTTTTTTATGTATAATATTTAAACTTGTCCAGAGGATACTGAGATCACACAGCAAAGAAGCTGACAGCAATCATTGCCTTCACTCATCTGACTAAGTTCTGAAAAGCGGGGCACAGTGAGTAGGAATTTGAAGCTAGTTCATTAGAATCTTTAAAATATTAGAGTGGCTTAGATAAGTCAGCAACTTTTAAGTTGCCCTAATAAGTTCTTTCTAAAGTGACACTGAATTTTACTATGCTGTATTCTGCCAGCTGTCAACACATGGAAAGGCATAGTTTGGATGCTTGCATATCCTTATCTGAATTTTTTTTTTTTTTTCTGTACTGATAGAGCAAAATATGTTTGTCAGAAAGGAAGAAAAAGGTCTAGGAAAAAAATGATGTCTGAAACTGATTGAATGCACATTTCAGGGAATACTCTGGATAAATTGTTTAAGAATCATTTTCTTTAATAAAATAGTAATGATAAGAAACTGGCTTCAAATCTGAATAGGTCACAAGTGAAATGAGTTTGGTGGTCTTACCTAATCCCTTTGGATATTTATCCACGTAACAGTCTACATGTAGAGTTTGATATAACTTGTAATTTGTGTTTGACTTCAGTCAGTAGTCTTAGGAGTGAAATTACAGGTTGTTTCATCTCAGCACTGAGGTGAAGAGACAGATTTGAGAATACCTTATTCCCTGTATTGTTTCTGTATCAAGACACTGTTACAAAATAGTCATTTTCAAACATCCTCAATTCACGTTCATATAAAATAGATAATTTTTCTAAGATTAGGGGAATTTAGGAGACCTTACTTTTAAATAACCATTGTGCAAGTTAAATCTGCTTAAGGAGTAGGATGTTATGTTTGCTATGCACTCTGCAGTCTCATTTTAGTTTGTTTTTAACAATGCTGTTTTCTTTGTGCACCTGTACCAGCATTTTCCCTTGTGCTTTGTCTGTGGTAGATTTCTCCATGCTCCCCTAACGGCATACTGATCACATTATCCCTGGGAAGCTGAGAACTGAAATACCATGTAAACATGCACATATTTTTTTTAATCATTTGCATCAGTGATCATACATGGGAGTTTAAATGACTTTGAAATTCTAGTGGCATAGGTAATTCAAAAACTTAAACCTATAGAGGTAGAGCAAGTTGCTCATAACACCAAGGCTTTGGGTTCAATCCCTGTATGGGTCAACCACTTAAGAGTTGGACTTGATGATGCTTGCGGGTTCCTTCCCAAAGAATATTCTGCAATCTGTGTGTATGATGGAAAAATATCCTGATACTGGAACACAAGCTGCTGTTGCCATGGGGCAGTGGTGCAGTGTTATGCACCTCTCACAGCCCCAGCCCTGACACACGGCCCCAGCCAGGCTGTGGTGGCAGCGAGGTGCCTGACCATGGAAGGCTTCTCATTGCCTCTGCTCTCCATCACCCTGTCTGGGCTGGCAAATGAGTAGAGGACATGGACCTTGGCAATCTCCCATGCTTCCATGCTGGCATCTCACATTCCAACAGTGGAGACCTAGCAGATGCGTTTGTGTCTCTAAGCTCTTAAAGTCTGGTGAAATCGACTTCTAAGAGAAAGCACAAATGTATTTTGGAGACTAGAAGTCAGTTTCATGTTTTGTTGATGTTTTATTTTGTTTAACCTAAAGAAGAGGTTGAGGTTTTATTTTTCATTTTCTTTATTCTGTAAGTTTCTTTTGAGCCTGGAAAGCCATGACTGTTTCTGTGATTTGCCTGTGGAAAAATATGAAAGGAACAATATTATTTCATGGTATGTTGGGAAAGTTATATTGGCGGTTCCAACATTTATGAATGTAGAAAAGAAACAAAAGTAAAAAATATTATATTTTTTAGTTCTCACATTTATTAAAATTGTTAACTGCATAATTCAGTTCTGTTACGAAATCAGGAATACATAAAATTTTAACAACAAAACAAAGCAACAAAAACTATGGGTCACACTAAAAATTTCTATTTGTTTTCTTGTCACAAACTTCTCCCTCCAAAATATTGCATGGACAATTGTGTAAAGTAAATAAATTGCAGATCTAAATGCAAGCAGTAAATGAAAAAAAATCCACAGTTGTCATACAGGATGTTTGCTGTGCAGTCTGTGTGTTAATCAATAAGCAAATCCTGAATGCAGGCAGATAATTATTTATCCTTGAAAATATGTGTAATGTTCCCATCATTCATGTAAGCCATGCTGGTAACAGTCTGGGGGAGGTTTTTGGAAATAGATTCTGGTCATGTTATGTTTTCTTGTTTTGATACCCTGGATGACCAGGTTTAGTTATTTCTGCTTTAGGGTGCATGTGGATTTTCAGTTTTACATTTTGTTAGGGATGTTCAGTCTTACTTATTCGGTGTCATTATTTATTTGTTTCTGGTGAATTCAGATAGTGGTTTTCAAGGTGTTTTTCCATTCTTGAGAGACTTGTGGGGCATTTAACCTACATTAGACCTGAGGGGTCTGAGGGTTCTTCAACAAACAAAGAATTTCCTGATACTTTCCTTTAGGATGTGTCAAGGGCAATACAGACAAAAGAGTGATGTCTCCTTTAACAGCTTGATAAGTATCTCAGGATATTCTGCAAGATTCAGTACTGTTTCCACATTGTACTCTATTCCCATTCAGCATAATATGGCTCAATATACTGCATGTGACAATGGTAAAGACTTATCTTTGCCCTGAGGGCTAAGTGCTGTAACACTTCTCAACTGATCGGCTTGATAGAAGTGATGATTCAGAGGCAATGATCTGCTAAAAAGTCACATTAAATATGTGTGAGAATTAAAAATATAGGTCTATGTTTATCTTGACTTTTATTTTTAAAGTTTCAAAGCCCCATTTATTTCCAGCATAGAAATCCCTTGTAAGGTAAACTAAATCATTCTTGTATTGACCATTTTTTCATGTTGTTCTATTGAGGCTCCTTCCCAACTGAGTTCCTTATTGAATTGTATTTCTATGAGGGTATTGTAGGTTAGCAGCACATTTTTATGATACACAAAAGAAATGCCTTCTGAATTTCCAATGTCTTGCATATTGTTCCCTATAGAAGCAGCATCTCTAAAGTATGGAATAAATCAAAACAGAAACAGCTGGCTCTTTGCTTACTGCTGTTATTCTTCTTTAACTTTATATTTCCTAAAATAACTTCTCCTGCCTAATTTTCTTAGTGGATTAATTTATTTGAAACTCATCCTTTGCAGAAACCTTGGACATTTTCAGCTATGCTATCTCATAGATAGAAGCAAAAAAAATATAATTAAGTGCTGAACCTATACAAATACTGTTTGTATACAGACACACAAACAGTGCCGTCTGCACACTCATAAACTCTCTGCCCATAATCAAACATCTGATGACTCATAGTCCTGGGTAAATCTCTAAAAAGGTTAGAAATTAGTGAGGTGTGGTATTAGCTGTTATTCAACAATTTTTAAGTATTGTTAAGATGCAGTTAACTTAAATAGTGCAGATAAGTTCATAGTCTGTTTGCTGCAGCCAAATAGGAGTGTCTCCATTAATAAGAACTTCTTTCTTAATGACTATAGCCCCCTGTCAAGGTATTGACTTGAACAGAGCACATCTATTTAACTGAATTCTATTACTCTGAAACCAGTTGGGATGCAAAGCTGTTTGTTGTTTAGTCAAGAATAAGGCCTGCAGGCATGAGCATTCTTTTCTTGTAGTGCATCCTCACATGTTGCTTTTTTTATCATGAAATGTGGCATGATCGGTACCCATTGATGCAAAGTGGTAACTAGCTCAAATTCTCCAACACTCCCCCCTCTAGTTCAATTACAATGTCGTAAGAGCATAATAGGTCCCATTCTCCTGCTCACAAATGAGGTGGGATCAGACCATTTAAATTCATTCTACTTGTGACCTACTGTGTAGGAGGGTTTGCAGGTGCATTTCTTGGGCTGGAGCCGGCGTTTCCTTAGCATGCCATTAGATCTAGCATTTGGAATTATTTTTAATTCTCAGTTTTGCATTTAGGAAGCATAGTTTGACAGTAAGACAGCCTTCGAAGCTCTAGGAAAAAAAGAGTCTAACACAAGTGAATTGGAAGAATGCAAGGCTATGGACAAAAGGAGAACAGATGAGGAGAGAACAGGAAAGATAAATAAGTGAAGAAATGGAAGTGGGAATTATTGCCATTTAATAAGTTTTTCTGTGGTTTGTACACATGTATATGTACTCACATTCAAGTAAAAACCCTACACAGATCATTGCACTAATACACCTTCTCCCTCCCTCCCCTAAGGCTAGACCTACAAGATCTAGAATTTATTACTCCACTCATGACCTTTCATAGCTATCAGGTAAAAATGATTTCCTTTCACTTATGTCCAGGCTACATTTGGAGGTCCTGTAGGTCTCCAGCAAGAATTATCTGTAGATAAACCTGCACTATTTCTAAGTCACTTCTACACAATAAAAAATAACAATGTCTGTGCAATCATTTTTTATGTGAAAACCTTATTCTTCATTTCAAGCAACCTTTAGTTTGCACAGCCTTTGCTGCATTTTTACAAATGAAAAGTGTGCATTTCTTTCAAGTATTTTTAATTCCTTCTAAGTAAGAAGCTGCTAATACTATAATGTTATTATAGTAGTTCTTATAGTCTTGTCAGTACATACACTCACTTTCCCCAAGCTCCAACTGTAAAATAATGAAGGCAATCATTGGTGAATTAAATATCTTTTTTTTCATGGAGGATCATTGGATTGAATTCTCCAGAGGTTTAGAGTACATGGTAATGGCAATGAGATCAAGAAAAATCAAGTCACTGGATACAAAATATATGTAAAAGCATTTTACAAATGCAGTATAGGGAAGAGCTTAATTTTAGTGCCTTGGTAATTTAGTAACTTTCATTCCTGGTCAGAATTTAGTTTAAATGAATTAAGCAAATTGTTCTGGACAGTTAGTTATAATGGATGCTATAATATTGCACCAAAAGCAAATAAGACAGTGAAATAGCTAGTCCTGTGGTACTCAGTACAGTTTCTTTTAAAGAACTATATCCTACACCTTCCAGCAATAAAACAACCTTAACATAATGAGGATTCATAAATTGAAGGGAGTGGAAAGAGTAAAGCCCGGGCGAAGTTCTTAGTTCAAGGAGTAGTGTAAAATCATCTTCATTTGGAGTTCTTCTCAGGCTTTCCAAGTAACTTTACTTGTCCTCCATCTTACCCATAGCCTATGTGTCCACACCGCTTACCTTTTTGACTCTTTTTACTCTCTCATGATGTTTCAGTTTGAGGATGAAATCTCACTGGGCACTCCCACTCCTAGGGAACTTCCCCCTCCTACCTGGCTCAGTGTCCTCTGTCAGAACTCACTTTTCAGAGATATTCTCATTACTTTACTCAATGGTTTGCTTAATACACACTTTGGGATTATTATGCACGAAGGAAATTGCATGAAAATGATTAATTGTATTCAGAATTTTCAACGTGGGATGGTTAGTATCTGACAAAAATTTTCTTCTTTACTAGTATTAGTGTCTACCCAAGTGTGTTGGAAAAGTAGTCATGTTCTGCATACTGTGTAAAGCACTTTGAAAGGATTAAAAAATGCTTGGGCTAACATACTTTGGTAGAATCTTACCCATAAGAAAGATATGAGGTATACCTGTATTAACCATCCTCGGGCTTAAAGCAGTGAAAATCAAAATGTGGCAAAGTGAAACCCCATCTTTTAGTATAATTGAAGGCAGGTTTATGTGTCTGTAAGTGGCATAATTGTGACAGGTACAATTACCACATAGTAAGTCATCACTCAGAAACTTGACAGATTGGGGAAGAAAAATACTCTCCTGCTCCAATAGAGGGCAACAGGGAATCTCCAGGCTAATGTGCCTTGTCCTCAGTGGTTTCAGAGGCGCCTGATAGCATCTGAACTGAAAGAGACAAACTGAGCAAACTTCCATATTTCATGAAAATTTTCTTCCATGTTGTCATTGTTGTCTGTTGCTGAATCCAAAGAACTTATAATTGGATCAACAGTGCTGCCACCTCAGAATGCAGGTGAAGTAGCTGGAGTCTATACATCTTTTCAGTCAGCTCTTCAAGCCCTAGCAAACTCAGGATCCATGCACAAAAGACTTATTCCAGTGGTGCATACTGTGTGTAGGATTGCACACATGTTGCAATATCAAGGTAGTGCATCAAGAATGTAAGCACAATTTTGATGATCTAACTCACCTCTGCCTTGCCTAACCTTTCTACAAGAGCTAAAATTGATTTCATGGGGAAATGACGAGTCCGGAGTCCTTATTTGTCTTGGAAGAATCAAAATGCAGTCGTTTGATATGAAGGGGAGTGGGTGGTGTAGTCCATAGACTGGCTGTAAGCATATCTTTTAACATATGTAGATGAGGAAATGTTTTTCTTTCTTTTGTAGCATTTTGGTAATCACCGGGCCAGTCATCTCCTACAGCCTTTTACTCTAGCTATAGGAGAACAGGATGTGGCTGTTTGGTCCAAAGAATTCTTTTTAATTGTGTACAGATTAAGAGAGCATCTAAAATCATAGAATCATAGACTATGCTTATTTTGGAAAGGACTCATCAGGATGGATCATCAAGTCCAAATGCTGGTCCTGCACAGAACAACCCAAGAATCACACAATGTGCCTCAGAGCTATAAAATACTCCTGTCTTCAGATAAACCTGGTCCAATACAGTGAGTTTTCTCACAACATAATCTTGGTTAAAATTTTAAAGCAATTCCAGTGTTGGTAGTGGTAATAAAATTAAAGACAAACTGGAAATGCAGAGATTTCTGCCCTCCATCGAGTCTGTAGAGATTTATTCACTTCCCAGCTTGTCCTTTTAGGTTCAAAGGGTTGAACCTACAAAGATACATACCTGTAAGGTACATACTTAGGTGATTGTTAAATATCAGTCTAACATGGAAAAAAATTATCCACAGAGATCATGTGGAATGGAATCCAGAAATACCAGGATACTCCATTTGAGCTAGATAATATTATCTGCCACAGTGTAATACTCTTAAGATTAGTATGCCACATAGAACAGAGCAATAACTTTGTAACTACAATTTTGCCGAAGTGCAGGTTTATCCTATACGGAAGAGGGCAGTAGAATTTGCAGGTGAAATTGAACTAAACAATAGTGTGTGCATAAAGTAAAAATTGTCATTGTAATAACATGATTGAAACATTGCATTTGCATAGATGAGAACCTGAAAAAAATCCTCAGGTTATAAAAAACTTCAAACTTAAACATAATTTGCATACTGTAGAAGCTTTGTCCTGTGTTGAGGCTGCAAAAAGTTGGAGATGACCATAAGAAAGATCTGCTGGAAGTATTTGGGTCCTTCTCTGTTACAGCACTGATCTCACTATAGATGGTATAATTAAGGCTTAGAGAAATGACTCATTAAATTGTGACAACTTCGTGTATCTTGCAGTTAAGGAAAATAGATGGAGAAATAATCTGGGGATGCCAGATGAAGAGATCGTTTCTTTATTTCAGTATCACTTCACCCCACCTGGAGAAAGTTCATGAAGAGCTCTATCTGTTAAGGGTATGTTGAAAGATATGATGCTTTAGACAACCTTAGACTCAGCTATGTATCTTTTGAAACAAAAATGCTGCCATTTCTTCTTTAAAATATGAATACAGGCTGTGAGTATGAAGAGTTGTATTGACCAGTTTTATGCCTTTGTATCTGTCATCTTTGGGGTGAAAAGTTTTGTATGGCAACATCTGTATACAGACTTCTTTTGAACAGGAGATATTGTTATTTTTAATGGGGGGTTTTAAGTGTCTTGGGGCTTTTAAAATTATTTTCCAACTATTTCCGAACTCTTTAAAGAGTGATTGTTTTAAATTTTAGATGCTGATATCAGAAAGAAAACGAAGTAAATCCTTTGTGAATACATTTTTTATGAAAGGTTTCTATAGCAAAAATATTTGTAGTAAAATTAGAATTTGAGGAGATCAGTTTCAAATGGAAAAAAAAAAAAGAGTTTTGCTTAAAATTGGAAACAATAAATTTTCAATTTTTTTAATGGTAAAAATTCCAGTTAGTCAAAGATAATTGATTCTTGTTCATTTTCTGCTTTTCTTTTTGTAAAGATGTTCCCATATTCCATTACTAGGGAGCTTTATCTCTTATGCAGCATCCTCTTCTTACCAACCAAGCTGTAAAATATATCTCCATGCTTTCAAGGGAAAAAATTAAAACAAAACCTGAGAATTAATAATCTCCCACTTCTTGTATTCTCATTTCAATAGAGAAAGCACTAAAGAGTTGTCAAGGTATGGGTCCTGATGAAGCAATATTAATTTCACAAAACCCTTATATAGTTTACAGGGATGGAAAAATCAAACACAGACAAACAAAGCTATTCAGTGGTGGCAGAGCAAAGAGTGAAGTGCTGAAGAGTAAGCGGCAGTTGAAAAATTGCTGCCACCCCCAAAATGTTGAGTGTGGGTGAAATCCTAACAACAGCTTGGGACTCTAAACACAGAATCAGGAGGAAAGAATTTGAGGAAAGGAAAGGTTTTATAAACCTTAGCTCATTACTTTCATACTGGTTTTACTGGGAGCTATCATTTGTCATTCAATAAGTATCTTTTCTCAGGTAGAAGTGGCTTTTATGATATTTTGTAAATTGGTAATGTTGCAAGCTGTACTGTAGTAGGAATGCATTGTGTTGCTGTGGCAGCGCTGAGTTTTATGTGTTGCTGTGCACTTCTCCCGAGGTTTAACTCCTTTGGCCTTCAGCCCTATGCTGATGCACACAAGGTACAAGCAGCCTATTGATGCTCACCTTATCACAGTGTGCTGCTACAGTATAAACTAGCTAAGAGGCTTGCCAGACCAGTCTGCATAGGCTGATATTAAGTCTTCCATTAAGTGAGACAGACTGGATTACTGATTTTGGAATTGATGATGGATGAAGAAGCCACAGAGAGATGACATTGCTCTAAATTTGTAATACTGAGATTAGGGAGTTTTTCTCTGTTATGTTATAGTAATGGGCATTTCTCAAAGACAGAAGGAAGAAAAGATTAAAATTGGTGCCTACATGTTGAGGGAGGTGGAATGGAAGAAATAACCACAGCTGAAGTTCAAATTAAGGTTTCAGAAGGTGCTAAATACATTGGAAAAAAAAATAGAAAGCTTCTTCACCTCAAATTCATCACCAAGGACAGAAGGATGGTTTTATAATTGAGAGTGTCAACTCTGCAGTACCTGTCACTTTATCTGTCTGCAATATGCCATAAACATTTATAGTGATGTATAAGTAATAATAATAATTTTGTGCTTGAAGCAAAAGATATGGATTTAGGCAGTCCTTTTCATACCCATCTTTGACACAAATTTCTTGTGTGGTCCATGAACAAGTCAGATTTCTACACCTCTCTACATTTTCTACACTTGGCAAAATGGGAATAATATTGTTTTCTTTTTGAGGAATCTTCAAAGACTATCCCTATATTGGCAATTTTTGGTGGGAGCCTGAGCTAAAGACACATCAACATTTTATTTGCTTCCAATTCTTCCCAGGGAGAAACTTCCATTTCTAAAACTTCCATCAGGTGCTGACTCTTACATAGGGTCTGTGGTTAATCACCAAACCCCAGCCTTGTTCTGTTAACATGTTTTACTCATATGAAAGTCACCACTGAAAGTTCAAAAAGCAGGTGTTGTGTAACAGATTACAGGGATGCAGAGGACATCTGTCCCACTCATTGAACAGGCCTTGGAACAGATGTCTCAAATTTCTTCAAATCCAGAACATGCTGTCCATTTTTCTATAATAAACAGAATTTTTCCTCTCTGTCACTGAGTACCTAAGTATTATCTTTAATGCATAAAATATGTAAATTCTTAAAGCATCATTTTGCTCTTTAGTGAGTTTAGATATTACAAAACGGTTTAATTATAAAAACAGACAGACCTAGTCCTGGGACCTGTGCAGCTAGAAATAAATGTGCAATCAAAACTGCAATTACCTGCAGAATTTAGTGTAAACAGATCAGCAATCACATAACAAACACAGGCTAGTTTGCATTCTGATATGAATACAGTTAGATCCAAAGCAATTTTCCTTTATTTATCTTAGCTGCTCAGCATAAATAAAGCAAGGGCATTGAAGCAATTAGCATAATTAGAGTATCGTGGTCAGGCCCTGTGTGATTTCTAGAGACGTTTCACTTAAGAATTCTTTTTCCCATACAAGAGTTTCCCTGAGCCACTAAAATATCGCTTTGGGCATTTTTGTATTTCAAATTTGCAAGTTGTCAATTTGAAAAACCCTTGACACAAGGATGTGAAAGCATCTCACAGACAACCACAGAAGGTATACCCTCAGCTTTTCATTACTAAGAAACTGGGGAATTTCCTTTTTCAGCTCTTTCTCCTTCTTGACGTTTTAACCCTAGAAATGTCAGGTTTAATTATTTCAGGTACCACCCAGCAAACCTAAGGGTTAAAAACAACCTGTTCCCCCAAAAGGTGTGACATTTATGCCACTTCAGGGTTGACGCTTGTAAAGACAATTTCCAGCATTCCCATGATACCCTTCTTCAGTCTTTTATTTGCTTGTCTCTGCTAGCAGCACTGGAAGAGCTTGTGTGGGAGGAGGCATTTTTATTTCCACAATACCTAGAACCAGCTTTTTACCAGTACCTCTACTGTTGTGATTGCATTTGGAGAGCTGACTGTGGGATCACTGCTGGATGTTTATAGGGTGAGTGCAGGTTTATAGGAAGCTTGTATTTTTTTTAGGAGACATGCCATGTTCTCTACCAGAATGGCAGGGTGGTAGATGTAAACTACTTGTC
The DNA here is from genome assembly GCF_901933205.1 of Camarhynchus parvulus. NCBI lineage: Eukaryota > Metazoa > Chordata > Aves > Passeriformes > Thraupidae > Camarhynchus > Camarhynchus parvulus. The sequence goes on from NC_044575.1 coordinate 36,002,373, forward strand.
CCAAAGTAATATCAGCAGATGCCAAAGCCAGCTGCAAGTATGGGAACAAAGTAAATGTGAATGGGAGAAGAGAAGGACTGTATCTTCTTTTTCCTTTCATTCCATTTTTCTTCTTCATTAATGAACATTTCGACAAGGAAATAGCAAAAGATGTAGAAATTATAGCGGGTTTCTTTCATCTTTATAAATTGAAAGAGCAACTGTTTCCAGTAGGACACAATGGATTTCTGAGACAAGTTGTGACACAGTGGACTTCAAGAGCATGGGCTGGCTGCAGGCAGCATGTATACTGTGCAATTAATTGCTAAATGTGGAAGAGATTTTGATTATTAAATTAGGTCTCCTATAATTCGTAAATTGTCTTTGTCAGTGCTTTGAAATCTCTCTCATGCTGAAGAACTTGTGACCTCATTTATCACATTCTTCTCCTTATTAGCATATGGTATCAGAGGTACAAAAAAAGGGGAACCTAAAAGGCAGAATCAGAATGTAAACCATAGATAGCAGGACCAAGATATTTAGAGTAATCTGATATATTTTTAAAGAATGCTGTTAAATGAAGAATTACAAAAATAATAATAGAGCCAGAGTATAGAACAGTTGTGAATGTGCTTTAATTGTAATGTCTCTACTCAGGGTGAAAGTGTTTCTCCTCTCTCTGTCTGTCCTTTAATTTCCCTTCCATTGCTTAAAATGTATAATAGACAGTTTTAAATGTTTGTCATTTCTTCTCTTAAAGAAACCGAAAAGAAAAGCACCAATTAAGTTTATCCAGGCCAAAACATTATTTCTCACATGGTAATAATCCCAGTAAATTAATGCTGACACTGGGCCTACAGAAGATTTGAATAGCAAACACTCCCATAGTTTTTTGAAAATAAATAGCTTTAACCGCAGAAGTGTTCTGTCCTTCTGACTGCATTTATCTTGCTGATTAGTGATAATGGAAAATCTAGCAACAGTTTACTGCAGAATATTGGAAACCCTCCAGGCAGTCAGTTGCAGAAGCAATAACCCCTCAAAATTACATAGGTAAGTCTGTCTGTGAGTCAAGGGGCAGTGCGAGGATGCTGAAAAATGTTAAAACTTAATAGTTAAAGACACTAAAATAAGTCTCTTAATGATAGGGATAAAGCAGCATGACATCTTTAAACTGAGCTGCTAGATGAGTTTAGTTATTCTTTCCTCCCAGTAATTTGCACAATGTTAGTTCTTTGAATGCAGCAGCAGTGCCTTGAAGATTTTTTTAATCTGTCAAAGACAGCAAGTCTTTATGAGTGAGCATACTTTGATTTCTCTCTTTTTATTCTATATATATGTCTGTATTATGAGTATATATAAAATTGAGGAAGCAAATGAGTTACAAGTTAGAGAACAGTAAGTTTTTTTCTGCTGTCTTCTCTTTAGCATTTATCTTTTCTATTGGAAACTCTTGTAGTGAAAAGGCCATCCATCTAAGGGTGAAATTCACCCCTCTGAAGGAAGGCAACACAAGGTCTGCACACTCTTAAAGTGCAAGGCCTTTGCTGTTGTCATGTTTTCAGTAGATTCTGATTTTTGACATCTTTGCTGCTTCTGTAATTCATTGTTTCTTGGTCTCTTTTCTTTTTTTCTTGTGTATAGTATATATACAATAGCAATATCTGCTGTTTTGAGTCAGACTTGCTGTCCAGTTAGTCTGGTGTCTTGTCCAGCAAATAGCCATCAGTAAATACTTTGCAGGAAGTGCAGGAAATGTCAGATTAGGTAGGTCAAAGTTAATCTATCCATTTTTTATTTTTCCCCTAAGTCCTTATATTTGGAGGCTATCTTAATAAAACCCAGATGCAAGGTTAATGTTTCTTACAAAAATTGCCTTTCCTGCAAGGGCTTTCACTTCTTCAAATTCACTATGTATAAATGTGGAGCTCCAAAAAAAGAAGCTGTTGGACAGTTGAACTCCATGGCTGAATATCTCTATTCTCACAGTTCACCAGAAGAAAAGTGAATCTTGCAAATAGCAAAGGGCCATTATTTAAGGCACTATCAAAATTTTGTCCAGCTCCTGTAAAAATATACCTACGTCCCCTGAGAAGAATGTATTATCTAGGCTTCTGTAAAAAATGAAATGCATTTCAGATTATATCAAGTTTGTTGGCATCAGTATTTACAATGTTCAGTATTCTGCCTTTTGGTGTGACTAGGACAAGAAATGTGAAGATACGGCTGGAGTGTACTGGGGGCTACCTCTGAAAACCTTAGCGACCTCCTGGTGACTGCTTAGAGTCCCAAATATTCATAGATAACATAGATAATGAGAAAAAGAAAACTTTTCCCAAATGTTCACAGATAATGAGAAAAAGAAAATTTCTATCACCCTACTACACAAAGCTTCAATTCACTAGTTCTCATTCAGTGCGTAACTAGTGCTGTTTTCTTATTTATTGCCCTATGTTTTAAAGTAATCACACAAGCAGTAGTTCTTGAGGAGTTGGGTGTCCAGTGTTCCTATTCAGATTCTAGAAGTTTATATAGTATTTAGCAGCATGGTTTCTCTGAAGTTACCACGGTCATATTAAGCCCATATCCATTTATCTGCATTTGATACCTCAAAGTGGGAAACTGATTTTAACTGGTCCCTGCTACTTTTAAATCCCTTAATTGTGTAGACTGGCTGCATCTGAGACCTCCTGTTACTTTCATGTATTCAGGCTGTGACACCACTTGCCATGTAGGGAATCCATCATCACTCACACATTACTTTGCCAGGTAAATTGTGGTTTTACTCTTTATTCCCAATGGTGAGGAACTTGCTCCCTCTTGACTCTGTAATTTTCACAGACACACACATACATGCATTTTTCTTCTTGCAGATAAACCTAGGTTGGTATAGCTGGAACATTTTCCAGTTCCACAATCAGGAATATCTCACTGCTTTCATGAAGATGGCTTACAGGTTAGGATTCGTGGATAACTTCTCTAGAGCATCACCCAGTTGCTTAAGAGAAAAGATTTAAATCTCACTGTATAGCAGCACTGATGTTGTAGAACTTAAGTTTTTCTGATGTTGCCCCAGTTAATGGGAACAGCCCTATTTACCGATATCAGGCAGTTGGAATAAAAAAACATGGGAGTATATTTACCCTTAAGGCCTTTAAGTCGTTTTTACTGTCATTTCTGGACTTTTGGGCATCTAATAGTTTTGTTGTTACAGAACTTCAGCCTGCCCTTCAGTCTTATATACCCTGGTTTGTATTTCCTTTTGTTGGATATCCAATTATACTTGCAAAATTAGGATCCTTATCTAGTGAAGATAATTGTTGTATTCAACATCGATCAGTGACAATAATGATGTCGACACTGTTAGGGGCTGCATTTTCTCCCTTATTCTACAGCTTCACAAGGCAATTTTGAAAAATAAATTAATGTTTATGAAGCACTCAGATGCTGTAGTGATGAGCATCAGGGAAAAACCCACAAGGAAACTTGCAATTCTGTCTTCAGAGAATGGTTTGCATAGAATGCAGTAAATAAGGCCTAGGGCCACACATTGAAGACTGAGGAGAAAACAAAATACCAAATAGTTGTTCATTAAGGCAGCATTATCTATTACATGCAATAAATGAGGCAGGAGTTCCAGTGGAATGCTTTTTTACTTTGCAGCCCTCACTTTACAGTCTCAATGCTTTTCCTTTTGTGTTTTTCTGGATGTAATTTCTTATGGTCTACTAATAAAAAACGGAAAAGTCAGGAAGTCTTGCTAAAGTGAACATAGTTTATTGGAAGATATATAGTTTTAGGATAATTACATGTATTTTTGCCATTTGAACAGGGTAACTAAAATAAATTATAATTTTCTATGTGGCCTAGTATGAGAAGCCTGGATATTAGGGAAAAATTCACAGACAGAGTGGAACAAGATCACTGGAACAAGATCTCCAGGGAGGTGGTAATGACCAAGCTTGTTGGTGTTCAAGTGTTTCAACAACTCTCATAGATATATGGTTTAACTTCCAGGTTGCCCTGTGTGTACTCAGGAATTGGACACAATGATCCTCATGGGTCCCTTATGGCTTAGAATATTTTATGGTGTTAACATTTGCCAATATTCTTCCTAGCTTTGCTAATACAAGAGCCATTCCAATTTTGGAAAGAAATCTGCTATAGTGGGAAAATATGTCTCAATTATATTTCATAGTGCTTAAATAATCTAACCTATCTCTCCTAGCCTTCTCTCCCATTTCTAATACTCATCCTCCCAGTGCCTCACACTTGCCTGTTCAGCCTGTCAGCATTTCCCACAAACTCCATTTCCATTCTCTTTACCAGCCCTAATTTTCTATCTGCATCCTAGGTACTTAACAGATGTAGCTCTACTTGCTTAATTCCTTCCTTGCCATGTTGGATCATATCAAAGATTCAAAACTCTCTAAATATGGACCAGGTGGTTTGAAGCTTTTTTCTCAGATTATGGAAGAAGCCCAAATCTTTTCGGCTCCTAGATTTATTAATCCTAGAGTCATTTGTATACTTATTCTTAAGGTATCTTTCCATTAGTCAAGGGACTCCATTCCCTGCCCAGTCCTCTGCAGTTCTTTGCCTCATTCTGTTTCTCTTACACAGAACCTGATTCATGCTTCTGTCCTACTCAGGCATGAGAGGTTCTTCTTCCCAGGACACTGGAAGGCATGTGATCAGGCAAGTGCCAGGTATTAGTTCTGATGGAGACATACCACTGACCTTGTGAAAACTGGAGGTGAAAATGTGAGATCTGGTCATGTGCCAGCAGTCTCTAGCAGTAGTTCTGTGTGTTTAAATGGAATAATTAAGATATTTTTTGTTGTTGTTATTGTCAGCTAGAAATTCTACAAGACTTGTAAATTGGAGTTTTACTCAAGAAATCGGAAATTGGTAAAATGAGAGCAGATTTGAACAGAACAGTTTAAAAGAAAGATCATATTTTTTTTATCATGGGCAATGAATGTAATAGTCTCCCTACCACACTCTTGAGTATAATTAAACTAATTGGACTGATTTTTCCCAGAAATTCAGCCTGCAACTGATACCAAAGAAATTACAAATCTAAAATCTTGCTTTTATAATGCAATGTATTCTACTCCATAAAATAAAAAATGTAAAATTTGGAAGATTAAAAAAATAGAATAATAGAATAATTAAGTTTGGCAAACACTGCCAGGATCTATTTAATCCAGCCTTTGACAAAACACCACCATGTCTACTAAACCATGGCACCAAGTGCCATGTCCAGTCATTTCACCATCCCTGGAAATTGAACACTTCCAGGGAAGGTGACTCCCATCACTTCCCTGGGCAGCCCATTCCAATGCTTAATTACCCTTTCAGTGAAAAGATTTTCCTGATGTCTGACCTGAACCTCCTCTGGAACATCTTGAGGCCATTTCCTCTTGCCCTGTTGCCATTTGCCTGGGAGGTGATCCTGACCCCCACCTGGCTGCAGCCTTATTTGTGGTACTTGTAGAGAGCAATAAAGGGCCCCCATGAGTTTCCTTTTCTCCAGAGAGACATGGTGCAGCAGAGACCCACCTGCAGCCCCGGAGGAGCCCCATGCCAGAGCAGATAGATGCCTGAAAGAAGGTTCTGACCTTGTGGGAAGCCCACACTGGAGCAGGCTCTTGACAAGGACCTAAAGACCCGTGGGAAGAGGGTACCGTGCTTGAGCAGTTTGTGAAGAACTGCAGCACATGGGAAGGTCTCATTATTGAAAAAGTTGGTGGAGGATTGTCCCCTGTGTGATGGACCCCATGCTGGAGCACGGGAAGGATTCCTCTTCCTGAGGAGAAAGCAATGTCAGAAACAATGTGATGAACTGACCATTACCCCCATTCTTTGAGTCCCTGTACCACTGGAAACAAGAAGGTAGATAATCAGGAATACAGTTAAGCCCAGGAAGATGGGAGGGATGGGGGGAAAGTGTCCTACTTCTCACTGTCCTGTTCTCATTTTGATTTGTAATAATTCATTTAATTTCCCTGTCTGTTTTGCCCATGATGGTAATTGGTGAATGATGTCTCCCTGCCCTTATCTCAACTCATGAGCCTTTGTTGTATTTTCTCTTCTCTGTCCAGTTGAGGAGGGAAGTGACAGAGCAGCATTGGTGGGTGTCTGACCTCCAGCCAGGGTCAAATCACTGCACCTGGTCCTGCTGGCCACACTGTTTTTGATACAAACCAAGATACCATTGGCCTCCTTGGCCACCTTGGGCAGCCTTCTGGTGCATGTCCAGCTGGTTGTTGACCAGGACTCCCAGGTCCTTTTCTGCTTGGCCACTCTTCAGCCACCCTTTGCCAAATCTGTAGCATTGCATGGGAATGTTTGTAAAGAAATAATTTATTAAAAACACATACTTTTATTCAGTGTTGTACTTTGCAGTAATATGTTCCAGAAAGTTGTACTTTGTAGTAATATGTTCAAAAATTAATTTTCTTCTATATTGGTCAATATTTTTTAGTTAATATTTGTAGTTTGGGAAGATACTACCATGTCAGTTAAAAACACCAATACAGTAAGATGATGTAAAAGAAAATCTTCTTTGCAGCTCATTCTCAGCATTAGCTGAGGATTGTTTCCTGGTAATTGATACAGCCTGATAGCTTGGAAAATAAATATTCCTTAAGTTTCCCACTAGTGTTATCAGACACTCAATAGCACATGCATCTTGTGTGCAATGACCAGATGTCTCTCCAAAATCCCATCATACTTATTTCATTATATTAGTAGATTGATATCTACTGTTCCCATTGCATTCTTATTGTAAGCTAGGTGAGCAGGCTGAATCCATTTTAAGGAAATGTAACCTTCATCATACATTTTACCCAGGAAAACATTTTCTAATGAATTGTGCAGCAATGTCAAAAGGGGATAGAGCTCCTCAATAATAAATCCTTTTCAAATTGCATCAGTTTTGCCCTGGTTAACTAATTTTGTGTGATATCCTTCCGAATATCCACAGGAGTAACTGAGTAAACCAAGGAGTCCTGCATCTGTTTATTTCTATGGAATGTTTATATACTTATCTAAAAGTCTGAAATAATGTTTATTACTAAACAAGATTTTAGTAGTGATAAATTCCCAGTTTATATGCGCTGTTTCTTACCAAGGTAGAATGTAAAGCTCACTTTAATAAAAAATAGTAAATATTGCATACTGGATATGTACCAAAAAAAAAAAAAAGAAACTGTAGGAATACAGTCACTGGAATGTTTCTTTTGCATTAGTGGATAGGTCTGTGGATCTTTACAGATCTACATCCCACACAGAGAAATATGTGGGTACAGACAAGTTTAAGCATATAATTTTTTTTTTTTGACAACAGATTTCTAGATTTTTTAAAAAAAAAGGTATACTGGTATAAATTTTGAAAGTTCTAAATTAAACATAAGGTGTTTGGCTGATTGGTCAAATATAGAATTGAATGACAGTGTACACTCAAGATGCTCCGACATTTTGTCACTGGCATTTCAGATACTGCATCCTTAAGAATGAGCAGTGATGGTGTGGGGAAGTTAATAGGATAGTTGAATGTCTTCAGCTAAAGTTGACATTCCAATAAACTTCGACACTGATAATATATATACACATATATGTACATCACCATGCGCCAAATTTCTTCGACTGATATTAACATAAATGAGAAAGCATTTGTCTTACCCAAGACAACAACATTTTTCCTTAATTTTTTCTTATTTCTAAGACTTTGTATTTTCTGCTGAGAGCTGCCCAGTGTTGACCACTGTAAGAGCAGAGTACTGTAAGATTTTTTTCTCTTGATTTGCATACAAGCATTTTTTTCAAGGCTGTGCCTTTGACTGCCAACTCTGAACAGGTTCACACAGCTAAACAGTTTGAGCAGTGATTTTTTAAATTGCTGCAGAAAGTCTGAAGAAATTTCTAAGGGGAAGAACTAAATGTTGCGCAGATATGTTCAAGAAGATAATGTGGGAAAATTTGCCATTTTGGGAAGTCTGGCATTTTCCACATACATTTTTAGAAACAGTATCAATCTTTGTAAGCAAGGAATAAAAGGTATCCCTGGCAAGAATAGGTAAATAACATTAAAAGTTTAGGAAAGATTCTTCAGAAAACAGAAATTGTCCTTCTTTATCTATTCTTCACTTCAGACAATGCCAAATCTCTGTTTGTCCTGACTTGTGCACTTGCCATGTAAGCTGGTTTGGAAATTATATTATCTGTGGGTTTTTTTGAAGTACTGAATAATTTCCGTATGCCATAGCTTTATATTCACACAAAAGTCTGCAACAGGTTGGTATTTATTCTGTGAAATTATTTACTAGAAGTGCAACTTAGTAGTTGTCTCCCTATTTTTCTTCAGTCTTCTCTTAAATTCTCTTTCTCTTGCACATTTTTGGTCCTTCTGTTCTTTTTTCAGTGTTTGTTATTCTGTTCCCCTTTGTTCCTCATTCTGTCCTTTATGGTCATTATATTTTCTCATTTTCCATTTTGTTTTCTACAACTACAAGTGAGCTTAAGCTTGTTCCTGATATTGTGAGATTTACTCCCTATCACTAGGTTTTTTCTAGTATTTTTGTTAGACCTTGAAATCTTCCTCCTTTCCATCCCTCAAATCCAACAAATTCACGTCCTTCCAATGACTGACTCCAAGGTTTTAATGGATTCAATGAGAAGTGCACTGTATCCTGAAGACAGGAAGGAGGATCCAGAGATGTGAGCTTGATCTGGCTCAGCTTGATCAGTACCTCAAAGCAGGTAAATATTCTGAATTAGTGGAGGAGATGCTGAAGCAATAGTTATTTCAGGAAAACAAGCCTGTCCAAGTTTCACGTTATAAGATCTTATTAATTTCCAGTAATCATTAAAAACAAAAACCAAAAAAAAAATCAAAAGAGAAAAAAAAGAGAGAAAATAGCTAAACATATAAAGCAATTCTAAGACCTGTGCTCTGATCGTGTAGCTAATGTCACATTTTAACTGGAGGCATTTGTGGAACACTTTTTATTCAGGGAAGTCAGATTTAAGTCCATATTTCTGGTTCAAAAACCTGTTTGACCCATCTCTGGGACTGTCACTGTATTATGCAAGTTTTTCCCTAGTGTCTTGGCAATAATCTATAAATTTGTAATTTTAACTGGGATAAATGTTTGTAATGTTACCAAGGCCAGTAGTGTTGGGCAGGTGATAAACCTTCAGCCTCCTACAGGTGAGAAATGTTTGCATGTATGTAGTTCATAAAGTGTTTTATAGAATATATTTCTTTTAGAAGGAAAGTAACTGCTGTGGGACCAGTTGTTAATGTAGGTCTTTCTTACAGGGCCTTAAAAACACAAGCCCTGATAAGCAGTGTTAATTTATATACTTTAGCTGAACATGCACTAGAAGTCATAATGAGACAACTTAGTGAAATTTTTTATAATGTATATGTTCAAGTTGAAAATGTTTTATGTTTTTCAGAAATTGATATTTTTCCTTCAGACTCTTCCTGCTCTCACATTGTCTCACAAACACACATATATTTCATGTTTTTTCCTCAGGATGCTGTGTGAGCCATTCATTATTGACTTTTCTTCTCTTTGAAAGAGTATCTGCCCACATAGTTAAAAAACAATTGTCTGTACGTTTCATGCTCTCCATGCAGATATGTGTGGGTGAGGAGTATTTAAACTCAAGGAAATAGCTATCAATTCCCTCATTGCTGAAGACAGATTCAGGAAAAGGATCAAAACTAATGATAATATGAGATTTTCCAATTTGAGAGGGACAAAGGAATGCGATGAATTCCCAAGATTATTGGCATGTTTGTTCTGTTTCTCTCATCTATGTATTAGCATGATTTGTGCCTGTTTGGCCGAATATACTGCTGGCTAAGAACTATTGTAGCTGTATTGCGAGTTGTGCTAAGCTTTGGAAGACTCAGTACTTTTACTGGGAATACTGGTTACATAGCTTTCAGACCCCTTTGAAAACATCACGCTCCCTAAGCACAGCCTGTGTGTTCCTTTCAATCCCTATGTTGCAAGTAATGTAAAATAAATTGTTAGCAGCTTTGTGGTAAAGGAGAATGTTTCTCTCTGGTAGTCTTTCTTCTCTGTTTCATGTTGCTCTTTCTCACACATCTCTTTCTCTGCATATGGGGGAGGCAGAACATAGGTTTACAGATAATTGAGCTTGCTGTTTGTTTCCTGAAGAGCTCCCACAAACATATTTTTAAATCCTTGAATTTGGGTTGCTGGCTGCGAAGTTGCACTATATATTTGTGTAATATATATCACTTCATTCTATCTACACTTACCATTTTTTTTCTCCAGAGTGAAATTCATACAGTGTTTTGTGTTTGCTATAAATACACATCTCAGCTGTATTTCTATCCTTTGTGTCAACATTAAAATTCCCTTGTTCTATGTTTAGCTTGAATAATTACCAAACCATTTGCAATTAGAACTCTAGGATATGACCTCACAGTGATTTATTCCTTCGTTTCTTTCTGTATTTAATGCATTTCAGATACTGAAAATACCAAATCTTTGTCCTTTTATTTTGATGTTTATCAGTAAAGGAAACATTCCAAAACAATCAGCCAAATACCTATGCTTTGTTCATTTATTGCCTTCTCTGAAGATAAATTGACTGTACTCAACTCTCTTCAGCATTTTTCTTCACCTAGATATTATTGCCTTGTGCAGCCACCCCAAGGTGACTGTTATCACTTAATTAAATCCTTGCACGCTGGGAAGAAAAAACAACATTGTTCGTTCATAACCCCAAGGAGGTGGTTTGTTTTTTTTTTTCTTTAAGCCACTAAGCTTTTTCCTTGTTTTATTAACTTATTCCTGGCTACAGCAAGACATACTTTGTTGATGAGCAAAAGGTTGTATTAGCTTTTTATTTTCTGGGTAAACTTATCTTTTCTCTGGGAAGAAAACTGTGGGCATTACAACAAAGAAGAAAAATGGGATCTCTCCAAACCCTGCAATTCTAGTAAAGGTCTGTGTAAACATCAAGCCAGTAAAGAGAAACAGGGGAGTAGCAGGAAGGAAATGAGAAAATAAAATGCAAACATAAAATTGGAACAAGACAAAAAAATAAGATGACGTGTATATACACAGAGAAACTACTGCAGTGCTAAGGGAAAATTGGCATAAGGAATAGTATTTCTGAAGAGAAAAATATATCAGGGCTCTTTATGGTACTGTCTAGGGCAGCATCTTTATTAGCCTCTTGGTTAATGTCCTCTCTCTGTCTATTGATTTTAGACTACATAACACTTGCTTTTACCTTTGCATTTTCTTTTCCATAATGCATAATCCTCCCTGAAAACTGTAAGAGGAAAAATTGCAGATGAGCCAGTCATTGAATATGTGAGATCTGTGATTTGTTTTTAAGTTGTTTTAAGCACAGTAGTTCATATGAAAAAGTTCATTTGAAGTAGTGAGTTGCCAGAATACGTGCAATGGTTTAGCTGCATATTGCTTGTTTCTAGTCCATTAAATGTAGGACCAGAAAATAGGTTTATCTACTCTAAAACTGGGGCTCAAGCAAGCATATGTATTTGTTCATGATGCTAAATCATTTTGCCACCTGCTGTGTTCAACAAGCATTTGCAAATAATAAATGTGATTTGAAGCGGTAGTATTTGCAACAGCAGTTTATATCATTTGTATAGAAGCATAACATTTCAGTGAGTGATAAGAAAGAGCTTTTAAGGGGTTGGATAATCATGATTTTTGAAATTAATCACTTATTATCTGTAGACTGTAATTATTGTAGGTTAGAGACAGTAGTACAAGTTCATATATGAGACACGAAATATTGATAGATTTGTACAGCTTTGCTCCAAATCCGGTATATCTGTACTCTGGAAATTCCCTTTGCGTGATAAAGTTTCACCCTAACTTCTGGGATTTCTTTTTATTCTGTGCATTCAGATTCTTTTCTGTGGCTTTTCAAATCAAATTTTACAATGTTTATATGGCTTAAATTTCTGTCTTTCTTAGAAATAACAAAAATCTTTCAGTTTACAGATTAACAGAAATGCTTTCCAATCTGTGGGCAATGGATTTGCCATCCACATATTTTAACCTATACTCAGGAGTTTTTTTGTCTAATCTATTTTATCTTCAAGGCCTGTAGACTTATAGCTATCTGCACATCTTATTGAATATATTTAAAAGGTAACTGAAGCCTCTTTTATTTGGAATAAAGGCAATATATTGCAAATTCATCAAGACTTTAGGTTTGGTTTGGTTTGGTTTCAGATTGCTATTAAAGAGTGGTTTAGGAAACACTAATTCTGCAAGTAATTAGGTTTTGGTGTCAACAGAGTGAGATTCCTCAGAAGAAGATAGTTTTGGCTTGAGTAAGAGATTATTTTAGGAGTTGTCTGTAGGTAGAATTTGATATGTAAATTTGGGATACTAATTTCAAATAGCTGTTGTATGTACATACTTTCTGTTTGCTTTCCAAAATTGATTTTGTCAGATTTTTTCCTTTCCTTTTTCATTCCCTATTGGAAATTCTAGTTCTACATTTATTGTATTATATGATTTTTTTATTAATTTTCCTACTAGTTTGTGATATCAGTGGGTGGCATAGCAACTTCATTGAAGGATTGGGAAATGACACAGGAAGCCTGTGAGGGAGAACTTGATTCTGACAAGGTTTAGGTATAAATATATTGCAAGATATATTGCAGTTGGAAACCAGGATGATTTTAAGTTTCATATGCCATTAATGTCCATCTTTTAGGGGTCAAAAATTGTTCTGAATTTCTAAGCACCCTAATGTGTTTATTTCATTTTCCATTAAAATTGTAATTTAGAAATAAACCCAGACTTAAGTACAACAGAAAATCTCCTCAAGCTGAATTGTAATCCTGCTGATTGTAACTAGGCTGAAAAAACTGTTTAGATTTTAAACCCTAGTCAGAACTCAAACAATCTTTTCAGATGTGGAAAACATTTGGTTATATTTCTGTTGCAGTTATCTTGTGTGTGTGTGCTTCTGCTCTTGCCCATCTGGTTTGAAACCAGAGTCAGGGAATGACTGATAAAATACCATTTCTTTTTCACTATAGTGACTGAAAACAGATTGAAGAAATTCAGATATATGTCGGAACTCATTAAAGCATGACCACTTAAATTTATTTATTTTAAGTTGGAGGGGTTGCTGCCAATTAAAATGGCAAATTTACATGCAGAAGTCTATCTATACTGCTTTCTGTGTGGTTTGTCAGGCAGCATGTTCAATTTTGCATGGCAATGGAACAAAATCTGAACTGCAAAGACATTCACATGGCAGCATAAAAAACACTGGCAGTGCAATTTGACAGGAAAAGGGATAATAGTTTTAAACTGAAAGAGGATAGATTCAGAGTAGATATAAAGAAGAAATTCTTTATGATGAGGGTGATGAAACACTGGCAGAGGTTGCCCAGAGAGGTTATGGATGCCCCATCCCTGGGAACATTCAAAGTCACGTTGGACAGGGATCTGAGCAACCTGATCTAATTGATGTCCCTGTTCATTTCAGGGAGGCTGGAGATAGATGGCCTTGAAAGGTCCCTTCCAGCCCAAACCACTCTCTGATTCTATTTGATTTTGGCTCAATGTAGTTTTTCAGTGATTTAAAGAAAGGGAAAAAGATGGAAAAAAAGGTGAAGAAAATCAGGAAAACATGTATGTTATTGCTTAGGGTCTAAAAGTAGACAGTTCTGGAGACAGGAGAAAACTGCAAATATATGGAACTTTGTTGTATTATATGATTTTTCTTTAGTAATTTTAATACTAGTTTGTGATATCAGGTATCATAGTAACTTCATTGCAGAATTGGTAAATGTTGCAGGAAACTTCTGAGGGAGAACTTAATTCCAACAATGCTTATCTTGAAATATATGACAGCAGAAAGAAGAAAACATCACAGTGAAAGCAAAAAAGCTGGGATGCTACACTCACACTTTAAACACTCTATGTATAATAAAACATCATAATAAGAAATTAGAAGTGTTCTTTGGTTTTCTCTGGGTGATTCTTAATAACAGGAAAATGGTGCTAACATTTGATTTGGCAAGAGGAGGAGTTTTCTTTCATCACTTTCATTTATGAAGGCACTTTTACCACAGTCATAATATGGAGAGACTAAGCTTCAGGTCTCTTACAAATTGGAGTGAATCAGATAGTAACGGTGGAGAGCAATCATGTCAGTACCTACTTGGGACACAAGATTCAACATATAGATTGTTGACATGAGCAATAAATAGCATTAGGATTGGTGATGTCAAGACTTATTCAGGGCTCTTTAGATAATGCAGGGTTGTGCGTTATTGGCACAACAACAGCTACTGTACTCTGCACTTCCAAGGAGGTCTCAAGCACCCTTTGATGAGCAGGTTACTGATACTTTGTGCTGCAGCTGATCCAGGGGACCCCTTAAGGGAATAGCATAATAATTTGGCTGCACACTGAAACGCTGTATAAAAATACAGACCATTTTCTGTCTCTAAAAGGAAAGAAGATATTATTAGTTGAAACCTTGTGTTTCTGGCTTCTGGACAAATCATAACTCACTTACCAGTCCGCACACTAGAGAATGGGATTTTATTATGGAAATTCAAACAGACCCTTAATTATCACAGCAGTCAGAGGTACCACTGTAATATATTAGCTTGTATTTTAAAAAGAATATAAACCTTTTTCATTGGAAGAGCTGCTCTGTGCTGTTGATATGCTTGAATTTATGCAATGAGCTGGTAAACAGCAAAATCCATACTTATCTTCACCCAACACAGGCATTAGAGGTGAGCTCAGGGAAAAAAAAAAAAGGTGAAGAGGAAGGGAGGGAGAGAGAAACACAGTATTTCTTCATAGCCTAGGGTGAGATTAGAGACCTGTTGATGGCAAACCTACATACTGTCTTCTCACCTGGTGTCACATTCCAGCTGTGAAACAGAAGTGGAAGGTCAACATAGCAATAGTGTTTTGTAGTGGCAAACTGAGTTGATTTCCTCACATTCATTCAGGACCAGACCTCCAGTTCCCTCAGGATAATTGATTTTCATATAAATGTGCATTTCCCACTTTTGTGTGAAATGTACTTCTGGACTGAAGCACGGTAAGCTCAAAACCCTTGCACAAAGTATTGCAACCCAGCATAAAGATATCAGCTTTACTGTGAAGAATGTAAATGTTGTGGATAATTATTTTAGGGGAAGATTTTGAAATATTTTTATTATTAATGAAGTATCCGATTTGTTTCAGAAATTTGTTTATTCCTATGTTCCCTGAACAGATAAGTGAATGGAAATCTAAGCTTCTGTGAGAACAGCACAGCATAGTTTTGTGTAGATTTGCATCCTGTCTTCTACTGACTTTTGTGCCTTAAGACAGTGAGTATTTTTCAGTGATCAGGACACTTGAAAGGTCTCTGTTCCATGATGTCTAATAGAAACTCATATTCCAGCCTTTACTGCTACAAAGGCTCTCAGAGGTCTCATCTCCATTTAAAATCCATTTTCTCTAAACCTGTTGGAACTTCTCTAAGACCTCTGTTAAATTTGGAAAAAAAACTAACCATGGATTTGAATGGTGTTAGTGGGCTAGACATACAAAGACGTGCAGAGTAAAGGAAACAATCTTCAGAGTTGCAAGAACCAGTCCAAAATACAAATCTTAAGGGGTTATAGTTCTGTGGGCTTTTTTCCTCTCCCTTTTTTTTCCCATGTCTCAATAAACCCAGCTTCTACTAACTAGCATGTTCTGATTTATGTCAGTCCAGAGTCAAGGATTCAAGTCACAAGATTAGGGATTCAAAAGGCAGTAACTATTCTGGAGGCTTTTGTGCACTGGTTTTTAGTGGAAAAGCGAATGGCTGCTTTAATTTAGCCCAGCTGTCTATGGATCCTGGACAGCTTCAGAGGGAATATGTGTGGAACTGCTCCACACTCCCGTAGGTGGAGGAAGAATGGGTATAGCAAAAAGATCTCCTGCATTAGTTCAAGGATTGATGACAGCTGGAGGAACTCTTAGCACATTAGGACCAGATTCTGTCTTCTTTGCATTATAACATGGAATAAGAGGCTGAAGATAAGAACACGAGTTTTTAATTTTTTTTTCTATTTAACTTAAAGGGTTAAAGTTAGAAACAGCACGGCGTTGGGTAGACTATGGATTTATTCTTAATGTTCTGTGTTCTTAATATAGCTGTATTCCATTGTCTGGAAAGTATTGTCAAGATGTTCTTCTTTCAAGAAGAGTATAAATCAGAACGATATGCTAGTCAAAGAACTCAATTTCTCATTCAAATCTATTTTGGTTGTATGTATTGCCATCTAATAGATTAAATATGCTAAACACAAGCCCCTCATCCTGTTCTTCCTTGAGCACAGCCTCTCTGCTTCATATGTATGAAATTGTGTGAGGCAAGTGAGAACACATATTCAGGTCTGGGATAGAGGTCGAATTCTAGCAAACCAATTGTCAGGATCAATCACCACAGCATCTGAGTACCTCTTGAGTGCACAGATGATATTTTAAGAGTGAAATTAACTCTCTATAAAAAATTCTTCCTTTTAGTTTTTTCACCTAGGTTTTTGGACAACTGATATTTAGCTACCTTTATCTGTTTGCTTTCACATAGTGTCAGGTTGTGCAGATTGACAGAAAAGCTAACCAAACATGCAAATACACAACGAATATAAGATCAATTTGAATTGAGCTTACATAAACTGAAATATTTATACGTTGCATAAAAGGGCTTCAAATTTGCAGCTTGGGAAACATAACATTCACAAAAATGCTTATTGCTCCCACAATCAGTTTTGCTTCTACTTGCCCTGTGTTTTAGTCAGCTCAGGTTCCCACAATCTTTTGCTGTGTGTTCTGAGGTGCAGGTCTGGGAACTCAAACCCTCATTCTGCCAGCTCTGTGTATCTTAGCTCCTGCTGCTACATCACCTTACTCTTTCACTTTTGGCATCTATTTAGTAAATGTTATGCGGGTACATGCTTTGTCAAGTCCTTTACTCAGGGCAGCACCTCTCAGTGCAGAAATGCATAGCTGGTTGTAATATTTGTACCACCAAAGGGCAGGAACCACTTACATTCAAATACTGTATATTCAAAACAAAGGCAGTCTACAGATGTACACTTAGTCCTGACCCGAAGTGATCACTTTCTCAGGGGAAGAGATAAATAATGTGGTTTCTGTATGATAAGTCTTGTCCTAAATAAACCTGATTGCATTATGTGGCATCTCCTGTCCAAAGAGTCTGGAACCAGCACTAGGAGCTCTAGGAATCCTAAATAATGAAAGGTTAGGAACTCATCAGAAATCATAAAGATAAAAGTTCAGTGCTTTATTACATGACTTCACAGGGTGGTTTGAGATTATGCAGCAATATAGAATGGCCTTCTAGAAAAACATAATATTTCTATCTGTTGGGCAAAGATTCCTAAAAGTCATTTTTTGTTTTTGTACTCAAAAAATTGTCAAAATCTTAATCTCAGATTTTTTTCTTGAGCATCCATTGCTTAGAAATTTTTAATCTTGCTGTGATTCTCAAACTTGCCTCTGATACTTCTCAATATATTATCAGCAAACAGTCCAGGGAATACATCTTAAGGATTCAACTGCCACCTTTAAATATTTTTCTTGCCTCTAAACTTTTCTCTTCTACATTTTCTACTTTTGCAATTATTCTGTTCTGTGTCCTTTTTTCTAATGAAGTAGTAAAACTGCCACTGCAAGTTTTTGCTGTTTTGGATGTATAAACATTATTCTGTTAGTCTGTGAAAGATGCATCAAGGGAATCAGTAAAGTTTACTTCTCCTCCTTAATTTCTTGGCTTTGAGCTATAAAGCAGACCTCCTTATTATTGACAAATTTATTTTTTGGCACTCCCTTGTTGTCATAAATTGCATCCTGACCACATGAGCAAAGAGCATGAAAAGGACAAATTAGGAAGCTGGCATCAAAGTCCATGCTAACCACATCCTTTGAGTTTGTCCCCTTACCTCATCTCTTTTACTGTAGTTGTTTTGGTGCCAAATGCATGCTGCCTTGTTGCCAAGTATGTGTCATTAATTCACAAGGAGTCTATGGTCATATAGTCATATAACTGTTATGGTGGACTGTGGTTGAAAAAATGGCAGCAGTATGAGTTGAAAACTGGGGTTTCTATGTGTTTTATGTTGGGATTTTTGCTCAGTAGCAAAAAGCTTGTAGCCCAAGGAAGGCTGATATAATTCCTATGCCTTTTAATTATTTTTTGGGGGGGCTTTTGTTGGGAGGTGGGGTTTTTGTTTGTTTATTTGGGGTTGGTTTGTTTGTTTGTTTGCAAGGGATTAAAAAGATGGAAGAGGACAAATAAAGCTTTTAGAGATTTGTGTAAGTCATTAGATGATCAAACTTCAGTTGCTCATTTTTATTCATGTGTATCAAATATATCCCATGTAAAATCATATTTCCCAGCACAATACTCCAATTGTCTCATAGTACTTAATTGTGAAAGCCCAAGGTCAGATTTTCCACCTAAGTAGTTATGCTTTTGCATGTTTGTTGAGGTTGCTGGAGGATTTTGCTCTGATATCTTAATAATGAGAGCACAGAAGATGGATACTGAGGCCAGATTTCTGTTAGCCATCATTTATGCCTTTTATTTTAACCCTCCATCCAAAAATGGTTGCCATGTTGAAGTGGAACTTGCTTTTTTGCTTCTTTCTTTAGTAAATCATATTTTTTAAGCCACATGGTGACTCAATTGATAAATAAATAATGCAACTGTGTGTATATTATAAGAGAGGGATTATGTTCTTTCATAAAAGTCAGTTGCCTCCAATACTTCCTCTCTTTTAAAAAAAGAGTGAAATATTTTTGCTGTTATTGAATTTAGTATGTCTAATTGGTGACAGGCTTTGTCCTTAAATAAATGCTCAGCTCCAGTTATAGTATCACTATGTTATAAAAGTGAAAAATTCAAATTAAGATGATCTGTTTTCCAGGAAAAAGTTTAGTATATCAATTAGTCAGTTTTATCAGGGGGAACATTCCTTTCTCCAGCCCCTAACTCCTGATCAGAGCCTGAATGAGAAAAGCATCACAGATGCATGCTGCATTGGACAAAGAACACATGCATGCATTTAAATCATGTATATCTTACTTTTTACTGATGTAATTGTGAAATATGTCCTTTTTGCATTCATAATTAGGGGGTGGAACAGATGGTGAAGGCTTAGTTTAAAATAATCTGTCATTAAAATAACCTAGCCTACTGGTAATTCTTCACTCTAACTGGAGTTTAGGTCAGGGTAACAGGGTTTTTTGAAGCATTGGAATACACTAGAAAGAATTAGGGACTTCATAGATAGTGTGAAATATGAGGATATTCTCCAGAAGGACACCGTAGTAAGACTCCAGTGAATTAAATTTGCCTGTAGTGGGAATATGCAAAAATGGCTGGGACAAAATTCCTCTGACAAATATAAATCCATTTACTATGATGCATTATACATAAGTGCATATTCGGTCAAAGTGGTACACTTGGTTTCATATCTTGAAAGGAAATAACCTCACTATGCTTCAAATACTGTAAAAGACAGTGAGTATTTTGGGTTAAAAACCTGTGCTTTACATTTTTGTATTATTCTGATGTCAGAGGATATAAATTATAATAATTTGCATTATTATTCCGGGGTGCTGTAGCTAGTGACTTTTAAATCTGAGTCTCACTTCCTTCGTGTCTACCACATTGACTTGCTTGTATGTGACAAAGAAAAACTTGTATCAGTCCTGCCTGGCTAATTTAGAACAGTTTTCAGGAAAAAGAAAACTGGTTCAATAAATCAGATAGTTGCATGTCTTTAAAGCATTTATTTTAGTGTTCCCTTCAAGATTTCATTCTTTAACAGCTTTGAAGAGAGCATATAGATTTCAGCATGGTATTATGATAAATCTTCTTGAGGAGGGGCAAGCATTAACATTTGTGTCGGTTCTTTTTCATCTTAATCCAACCTTGGTTAATAATCAGAAAATTCTACATAGTGGGTAAGAAGATGTAATTAACCCTTTGACCCCAGAATCTTAATTGGCGCCTGTTGAAAACAGTGGGGCAGTTAAAAAAAAATAAATTAAAAAGTAGCCTGTGGTGATTGAAACAGCATAATACATAATGGTTTTCTGAAATCAAAAGTAATAGAGAGCTTCAGCTTTAATCACATTTTGCATAAAGCCAGTAAGTGTAGTTTTAAACAAGAAGTTGCCAGTCTACCTTAAATTGGATTGTACTCAAAATTGGCATTTGGGGTCACCCTGACCCTTTCTCAGCTGCCACACTAGATGAGATAGGAGTAGGTTTATGACAGTCAACTTCATTCACTTTAAAAAATAAAAGAAAGAAATTAAGTCAAGAAAATTTTCCTTGTATTCATGGTCTCTCCTTCAATGAAAATAGGACATTACAAAAACCCAGTTACCTTTTCAGACCCTATTTTTATATTATAGTTAACTCTGAAATATCCAGAACAGAAATCCTTCTGCCTGTGAACTACATTGAAACTGTTCAAAAATTCTGTCTGGAAAGCACTGTGGTCCTCCTTTCAAAATAGATATTTGAAAGCTGACTCAATCCACTACCCTTCTCTCATTTATTTTGTCCTAGTTATACATAAGCAATATGAATAATACTTCCAGATATTTCTCATTAAAACAGAATTGTTTGTGAATATGTAGTATCCAGTGGTATCACATACTCTTCTCCAGTATATAACATAACCTGTGTTATGTTGCCGTGCACCTTCTCTGAAGTCTGCTGCTCTCTTGGCATGCACAAAGGACATACGCTTTATGAAAAATTGAAAAATTTCAACACGCATTACTTAAATAATAAATATTCATAAATAATACCTATGAATAACGAATGAGGCAGTCCTTCAGAACTGCTGTTTGACCTGTAAAAGGAACAACAACATTGTCACAAAAGTGGTCCGTCTCAGCCCTTTCATACTGGTGGGAGGAACTGCCTTGCATTGGAAGATGGCTATTTCTCCTCCTATTTTTATTGTCATTTTTCTTAGGTATTGGAACTTGAGCTTAGTACTTAGAGCTTTTGTTTTAAGGTCTTTGTATTTTGGACATGAAAGGAGTTAGGTGTCCATTAGCTGTTCATCAGGGGCTCTTTCAAAATACAATTAAATATAAACTTCCTCATTTTATTCTATTAAACAAAATACTGAATTTGGCCAGTAGTTGCACATAACCATAGCTTCACAGAAGTGGAAAAAGAAATTGAGGAAGAATGACCATGACTCATTAGTCTCAGCTGGCTTAATGAACAAATTTTATGTCACAGGAAGTGACTAATCACATCCAAAGGTGTTGGTGTGCTGCGTTGGCCCTGCCAGTCCTTCGGTGCTGCCTCCTCAGTTACCTGCCTTATAAAACTTGGGGCAAAAGTAAGGAATATTCTTCCAGAGAGAAGGAGAAAAAAAGACTAAACAAGTAAAGCTAATAAAGTAAAACTATTTAAAAGAAAGAAGAGAATCAGAGTTAATGGCAAGGAAAAGTAGCAAGTGCTTAAGATGACTAACACTTCTCAGTTCAACACCCTTCCAGTTGCTGATGACTTGCAAACTTTAGCCATGGAGGCTGAAATTTCTTTGAACAGCTATGTTGGCTAGAGATTGTTTGTTTGTTTATATTTTTTCCAGCAAAACTGGTGCCAGACAATTTCAAAACTACATTGAATGAAACATTTCTGCCTAATCAATACTCAAAGCATTCTTCAAATTTTTGTTTCATTAAGCCTGAATTTCTAAATAAGATGATGTGCACAAAAGAAGCAGAAAAGACATCAGTGACTCAGAGAATTATTTTTTCTGGTTCTTAGAAAAAATTGCCCAGATATGTCAGATAATTGCACACTAATGTAGTGTGCTAAGCAGACCAGATGATAATTGTGCTTAAACTGTATGTCATTCTCTCAAGTAACAGAGCAAAGGGGCCACACAAAAAGCCATATAAAAAACTGAGAAGAGGAAGGTTGTTTTTATATGATGCACAAATAACCTATGAAACACCTTTCTTCAAGAAAGGAACATATCACAGTCATGCCAATTGCTAAGAACAGGTTTGTAAGAAACCTCTGGTAGGCTTGACATTGCCAGTATGGACATTCCACTGTTCTGAAGCATCTCTGTACATACTGCCAGACCCAGGGAAACCGACTGCTGCTCATAGGCCTTTAGTCTGAGTCAGTGTGACAATTTCTTCTTGTGGGGGAGAATGGAGTTCTGTATGGGTGGCCAGGGAGACAGTGTCATGGTTCTCAGTTCAACAGAGGGTTAAGCCAGTTTCCTCAAAGGAACACAGGACAGAGAATCAGGAATACTTTAACTAAGACCTGTAAAGATTTACTTTTCTGAGTAAGAGATTGTACATAGTGAGAGAGATCAGATGTGCAAAGGTTTTGATTGTCCTGGTATTGATCTAAGTTTAAACTTTGCTGTTCCAAATATTCCACCTGTTATTGATGTTAAAAATTCAAGGAAGTGATGTTAATAATTTGAGAAAGAAATTATGATGATTTATAAGAGGCCATAAATTACTTGCATAATATAAATGTTTTTACGTGAAGGAGATCCATGCAGATTTACATTTTTATTAATTCATAAATATAAATTAGAGTCTTTTTTAATGCAGTGTCTTTAGTGAGGGTTTGTTTTCCAATATGCGGTCTATTATTTTTAGAAAATTCAGATTTTGCACTAATTCCACCACCTCCTACATCAGAGAGGGGTGAACTTTTGCCAAAGACAGCTTTTGACTAGCAGCCCGTTAGAAATTAGTCAAGAAGCAGAAGAATAAAAATATTAAAATCCCTCAGAAATCGCTGTTGTGTATTTGCAAAGCAGTGGTTCCATGATTTTGTCATTATGTATCTCCATCAAATTTATGTGCTTTTTCCTTCCAAAACTAGGCTAATCTTTCAAATGTTACAGTTAATATTTTATTTACAGGTTCTTTTATCACAAGGGGATATTTGGGATAGGATTTTTGGGATTTTTCCTTGTTCCTCCCAATATTTGAGCTGTTTCATACTTTCTGAGCTGTTTTAGCATTTCTAATTTCTGGAATTTTTTGGTTTTACTTTTGCAATAGTCTGTGATTTTTTGCCAAAAATTATCCTCATAAAAGGCAAAAAGGTAAAGACATGGATGGTGTATGAAGGTAGTTTCTTCCTAGTGAAGATTTACTCTTATTGATAGAGGTATACTCCCTTCTGGATGTGCAGTGATTTACCCTGTGTCAGTTTAGAATATAGGCCTCTGTTTATTAACTGCACTCATGTTTCAAAAGGTTTGCATTAATCGCTGCAATTGTATTTTGGTTTTTGCAGTTGCAATGGAAACCACATCCAAAGATTTGTACCTGTCAAAGAAAAATCTCATCTAGACTTTTACACCAAAAAGATGAAATTCATAGCATTTCTAGAGACCTAAGCTGTAAACATATTTGGCAGTAATCTGCTGATTGGCTTTGTTGTCTCACAAAAGGAAAATGGTGTGTGGGTATATGCATGCGTGTGTGTGCGTGTGTGTGTAATCCTCAATTAATTTACAAATTATTGAGCTCCACAGTGATTTTAGTGATGGCAGGATTTTATTTTCTACTTTTGAATTTTTGGAAATGGAAATTCTCTGCTTTGATTCTAAGCAATGGGGGGTGATTTTTTTATATACACTGCTCAATTGGAAGGTTACGTGTTTTCCTTATTTATTTCTTCATGAAAAAAAATGAACATTTTATTTTTTTACATTTCTTCTATCAAGCAAATGATATAAAATTTATACAGTATATGGCAAATATAAGCATGGCAGTAAAATAACTTAGTAATATACTCATCAACTTGGACTTAGTAATATACTCATATGATGTTTATTAATATGTAGACGGAGTACAAAGGAATTGTCTTAAGGGTTCAAATTAAAACCACTCTCACAAAAGTCAGAATATTTTCCTCAGTTTATTCTGTGATGCCTTTGTTTGAATCTATTTCTATTAGTAGTTTGGAGTTCTTTATTAATCTATTAACTCTTTTTTTTCCTCTTATTCTGTAGTCCCTGGATGGATTTGTATTTGCACTAAATCAAGAAGGAAAATTTTTGTACATTTCAGAAACTGTCTCCATCTATTTAGGCCTGTCCCAAGTAAGTACATGCTTTCAATTCTCGAACATAACTGTGTATGATGCATTCTTCTGTTTATTATTACTAGGCAAATAATAATTTGGTTTCTGTGTTTTGCATGGATTATTGAATAAGCTGTTTAAAGTTGCATCCTGTTCATCCTGAGACACAACTGAAAAATGTGTTTATAGTATTGAATGTTGAGACGTGTAAGAAAAGTTTTTGCCACAAAGGATCCTTATTAATTTATTGAGAACAAAGTTTCTTTTCTCAGTTGTTTTGAACTTTAAACCTCTATACCTGATAGGAAAGGGACACTCTAATAGTACTTCCCTTGTGTCCTATTACTGGATGTTTATGGAGTACCCTGCATTATCCAGGGAGCTGACACGATGACAGGGAGTCATTTGGAGTCAAGAAATGCTGAAAGAGGCCATTAAAATGTCTTGCAGGGAGGGTTCCAACAAGGACACATTTTGATGCTTTCACCAATGCTCACTAATATGAAAAGATGAATTTGTAAAATATAGTAATTTGGTGGGGGGGGTTGGTTTGAGATTTTTTTTTTTCATTTAATTGCTGACAACTGTTTTTCAAAGATTAAAAGGCAGGGCAGAAGTGGGGCAAAAGTTAGTTGTTAATGCTTATTCCTAATCCTGCAGCATTCAGGAATGTTTAGGCAGGATAGTTTCTTTCTGCTTTCACTTAGAAATGAAGCAGAAATATTTTGCATGATGATTTTCAGAGAGAACCATCTACTTCTGCTGCAGTCACCCTGAGGAGGAAAAGAAAAACTGAAACAATACTTATTTCAGTTACTCTAAATTGGGACCCACACAGCTATGAGGAAGCAACTATTTGCATAGGCTACTTACTGTCAGTTTTGCTGCACCCCATCCAACAATTAAATGGGAAATATTAATATTTCGTGACCAAAAAAAGACTAATTTTAAATATTATCAGGTGAGAATATGAATAGGGCTCATTAAGTCCTCAGAGAACATGCAAGCAATTGGCTGTAATAAGTCCAGCAATTGTTATTTTGTGCTGGCTTTGGCAAACCCAATGATAGAAATGGAAACAAGAGCTGTTTCTAGCTCCTATCAGTATTCTTGTCTCTCATTAAAGTCCCTCGTTTTGTAATAGACTTTAATCCCTGACTTAATCTGTTTGGGAGTTAGTATCAAGAATCTCACATTTTGAAATTGGTGCACCACCATGTTGCTAATACAGTAAAGAATTGGAACTTTAATGTTTATTATTGTCTTATGTTCATATTAATCTGGTTTATGCATAGTATCCAACAAAGTCTAATAAGCCAGTAAAGAAGAAGGATGGATAATTAGTTTAAGCAGGTAAATGCTAATTAGGAAACTCCTGAAAGGCATCCATTATACACTAGCTTAAAACAAATTTTACAGCCCTGGTTAGTGGTGTAATCCAAATTCTGTCAAGGCAACTGCATTTTCTGTAATTGAGATGTGTATGTTTGCTTTGCATAACAGATGGCTCTGTATGCTTAGACTGATAGCTAGGAAAATAATAATTGCATTATTCTGGCCAAAAGAATATTAGCTCTTGGGTTTTGGCCATTTCAGTCAGTCCTCCTGCCAGCACAGCATATGCACATATATGGATTGGATTTTCAAGGAAATTGATGCATCTGGAATAGTGTGGCCATCTGAAATATCATCTGTTCAAGAAAAATTTGGCTTTAACCCTATGTTAGTCTCTTGTTAAAAGCATTTTCTGCCACTGTCTTTCAAACCATAGAGTTGATAAATCTCTCCTTGCTCTGAACTCACATCACGTTGTTAAGACTTTACACTCCATCTTGATCCATATACATTTCAAGAAAGGGTTCAGATAAATGAAGCAATTTTCTTTGCATGTTAGAGTATTGGAAATATCAGGGCAAATATTTCCATGTGCTCACCACTGAAAGTACTGATGGAAAAAATACCAAAAACCAGAACCAGTACTGTTGTTTTTTATAGAATAATAAGTTAAACCCACTGAGATTTACCAAAATATCTGAATTTTTTGCTTTTCTTCTCTTCTGTCTTTATGGAGACATTTGGTAGTTCTAAGACCTACACTATTTATATATTTTTGATATATTGTTCTCTTGGTACAGCATTATACTGCTAGTCTCTTAATAATTTTAAAAGGAGCTACTTCCTACTAAATCACTAGTCAAAGCTTATTAGTTGCTAAAACTATTAGCAAGTCTATCCCTAGAACCATTTTTCAGATATACATGGAAATGCTACAGTTTTCACCACTCCAAACTTAAAATTCTCACGAATTCTGAATTTCTGGGTTGGTGCTATGTGATACTTGTGGTTTTGTATTTCTTGCACTGCACGTAAACATTGATATACCCTATGCTGATACTCCAAAACTTTATATTTATATAGAACCTCCAGGCAATGTTGCACTTAAAGGCATTATAATGTACATTATTATTTGAAATACATTCATCAAGTGCTGCCTTTGGATTCTTAATTTCTGGTCAAATGATTTCTCCAAGACTTCATCCTTGTTTGGTGTTGTTTTGTTGGGTTTTTTTAGTTTTCATTTTTTAACTAGCATGCTTGGAAATAATGTAAAATATATTTTGTATTTGCAAAGCAAAATATCATGTCTCCTAGATAAATGAAAATAGTTCTTGTATTGAATCTCAGCAGGTGACAACAGTTATTGTAGTCAATTTTACTATTTTCTGAACATTTAGAGCCAGTGGTGCAAAACAAATGGATGCCAATGTTCTAAGATAGCTGCAGGACTAATAGTAAACAAATCTGATAAAACAATATCTTGGAAGGTAGCCTGAAAATTATAATAATAAAGTTATCCCTGGCAAAAGTAACAGTATAGTTGAACAGTAAACAAAAATTGCAATAAATGCCCTTTTGACATTACAATGAATATAACTTATATGTAGACACCCATCGACATATATATTTTGAATTTTTTTTGTATAATTTATCTTCCCACTACTGCTAACCAAGAATTTTAAGCTAGTTTGGCAGATGTATATTTCAGACCATACTGTGGAATTACAATCAGATCAGTTTCAGAGAGCAGAGATACATTTCAAAGTTTAGGAAAAGAGAGTTAGCTGAAAATAATGAGTGAGAAAGGTAAAGAGCCAAAGCAAGAGAAATGGACCAACAATCTCCCAGTTAAAGGGTCTATGTATATTGGCTTTAGTGTATGTTAATTGTCATAGCTCCATTATACTTGAGGCAAGCTGAAATAGTTGAACATACTTTTCAGTTCTTTCATGAACTGTAGTATTTGTTGAAAGACCCAGAAATGTCTAGAAATGTGCAGTTTGGCCAGGATTTCTTCTCTGGGTTGGACAACATGATCTGTGGTGGTGTAGGCAATACAAACATCTTTTTCCGCTGGATCTCTGTACTGACGTGAAAATGTTTGTTCTTCATATGTATCTAGTCCCATGTATTTTCCAAGTCAGTAGGTAGTTTTTGATATCAGGGTAACTTCCATCTTTGAAACCCTCAGTCCCTGATTTCCTTTTAGAAATGGAATGAGATTTCTAAAGAAAATGGCTAACTGCTGAAAAGGCATTTAAATTGCTCCTTCCAGCACTTAAAAGTCAGTGTGAGTGCTTCCCTAACAGATTTCAATTCTCTTGAAAATGTCTGTGTTTGAGACTTGGACCAGACATATGCTGAAACATAAATAGTAACAAAAAGGGAGAAAAGTCTATCCAGAAACAGATAGAATAAAAATGTGTTATCCAGAAAGGATAAAATTGCCTGACATATGATGTTTCAGGTTCAATAGAAAATATTATGAGCTGATAATCTGGCTAGGATGCTTTTGCATTCAGGAAACAAGTTCTTAATCACCTCCTACAATAGTTGTACTCTGCAAGGATGGAATGCATTGTTCCCTGCCTGTGAGGTCCGCATCTTAAAGTAAAATATTTCCTACCTTTGCACCTGCTTGCCCAGGACACAGAGCAGATTGGCCTGTTGAAAAGAGAGCTCACTAAAAATGAACAGTGCAGCTGCTGGCATAATAAGAGATAGAGATGAAAAAGGAAGAAAACAAGAATAAAATTTTGAGAATTTATCTATTTGAAAATAAAGCAGGCAAAACCAACAGGTATATTACGTGTGTACTCTGTTACCAGTAGCATAATATATTTCCTTATTTTGGCTTTCTGTGCTTTTGTTCTATGAAATGGCAAATAAAATTATAGCTACAGCACACAAGTACAAGGTCAAATAAATGACAGTACTCATTCTATTTGTGAAGCTATTCTGAAAAGGAACCATGGTGCCAAATGTGGTTTATTTGAATAATAAAGAAGAATTAGATTCCCCTGATAACTTGGCTGAGGGCCAATAAATCACTGGAGGTTAAGAATGCTTTGCAACTGCCATGTATTTCTTTTGCTTTTACAAAGCACAAACCTCAACTACTATGCTCTACCTGTTTTTCAATGCAAATCAAGTTGAGGTTAGTAGATGGTTAAAGGATTGCTTTTGTGCTCTGTTTGCTTAAAAATAATATAAAGCAATCTTGACACTTGCACTGATTCTGCAAATTCTATATTATTTTCCTCCTATACAATTAAAAAAAACCATAATAATAATAATTGTAATGAAAAATCCAGAACTGGAATATTTTTTAAGCAAAACTAGACAATAACCAGTTGTGAACTTAGCCTTTTTTTTGTGATGTTGTCATTGTTATAGTGTTCTGACTTTAAATACTTCTATGTAACATGATCATTTGTGCTCATACAGTAAATTGGTCCACTAGCACTGATAATATTTTAACAGTTTTTCCCCTTTAAAATGAGTAAATAAAAACCTGGGAAATTCTGTGCTGGTCATGTGGGGCTTTAAATTTTTTTTCCCTTAACATTCAATGTAAGAATATTAATTTACTGTTGTATTTTATGCTGAAAGAAGTGAACAAGGGAGGAGTTCTATTGAAATACAGCAGCTCTGAGGATTTTGAGAGCAGTAAGAAAATATAAGTATCAAAATAATTCAGAAACAGTACAAGGCACAGTGGCACATTATCAATTTACAACATTTAAATTGATAAATGCTTGGTAGTGAAGGCCTACAAGGGCACTTTGAAAAGCAAATAGCGACCTGCTGAAGAAATTGATTTTTCCCCCCCGAAAATGACTGCATGATGCATCATTTGACTGCATGCTGTCCAAGTGCTTGACAGAGATAATCTCAGCAATCCCACGGGTGACCTTATCGTTCTCACCAGGGCAACTTTGTCTAGGTTCTGACTTTGTGCATGTCAAGGTTTCTTCAGGCAGGATCCTTAGGGGGAAAAAGTTCCTCTGTTCGATCTAGATATTGAACCACTCTTGAAGGCACTCCCCCACCCCCAAAAAGGCAAGCTTGTTTCTTTTCTTCATAATTATGAATGAACTGAACAAGGGAAAATATCTATAGACACAGTATCTTTGCTGAGGACATTGTTGCCTTCTCAGTGTAGCTTAGTTTAGCTCTTAAAGGAGAAAGGATTCCTGCCATTAGAGGTTATCAGATACAGTTGAAAGACTCCAAAATATATGGCACTCTTCTACATAGCAGAAATATCCCACCTGCTTTCTTTATCTCACTCACTGTTCACAGCTTTATTTTTGCCATCCTCGCAGTATTTAATATCAGTACCTAATCATTTTTTCTCTATGTTGTTTTTTTTTTTTTAATCTCTACCCCAACCCCAACCCAAGAACTTTTAAGACAACTCAAGTGCAAATGACAACCTGACAGAAGTCCTGAGCATCAACATCAATATGCATAATTTTGCATAGACACTCTGTAACAACCTTCACTGTATGGTCATGAAGAGGTCCAAAACACTTAGGCTGTTTTATCGGGTTATTGAAAAACAGGTTTTGTCTTGCACAGAGAAATATATTGCCCAAACTGTGATGAATAATGGCATTTTAAAATTTGCAGGATTTTTTAAAGTGCTTTGTATAATGAACAAACTATTCTTCATGTGCAGTTAGTGAGTGTTAATTGTAATTACTAACTAGGAATCTGTTGAAAGCAGCAAATGTTATGCTCTGTTTGGTACCCCAAAGCTGCTTTACCCACTGCCTTTGACACCCACAGTTCACTGTATTCAACCTCTTTTACCTCCTTCTTTCATCCTCAACATTAATTCTGAGTGAACAAGACGTGCTTCCCTGCTTTTGACAAGATTTGCTGCAGTCTCATGCGACAAAAACCCAACACTCATTCCAGATTCAGAAAGTAGGATTTATAACAGCATTTTAATTTAATGTTGGATGTCGAACATATAAAGAGATCACAGTAGTACTAGAGCTGAAAATTGATGCCTTTTTTATTAGTGTCCTCTCAGAAGTGGGTGAGCTGCTGTTTGTGCAATGGAGCACAGAGCACCACAGTCAGATGAATGAGGATATGCTATCTGCAAGGAATCATATTTCAAACCACTGTCTGCCTCTATTGATGTGCTCAGAGTTGAAAGGTTATGCTAGTAAATGCCATCAGAATTTTCAGCATTAGAAATCTGTGGAATAATCCGCTGACTGTCATTTTGTAGTGAGTCCAAATGCAATACATGGTGATGCTTTAATGATTTTTTTTAATTGAAATTAACTTATTGTTACTGATCACATTGTTTTGCTTCTTCTTCTACAGTGTGTTTAAATTCTGCCAACAGAATTGTCTTATAGGCTCCACTGAATATAGCTGTCTGTTGAGTTAACTAAAGGAATCCAAAATGTCATTTTACATGAGAATCGTGTTTCCCTTATTTATTCTTTTGAACATATTTTACCAGCCATTGAGGCTGAAACATTGAAAGCCTTTATGCAGAAGGGATTCACTGGTTAAAATGAATCACAGATTCTCCATGCAATAAAATATAGCCTCATTGGTTTAACACTTAAAGGCTGAAGACTTTTTATGTCACTTAATAATTTCTACCATTTGCTGTTAAAGAAAAAAAAGACATTTGTTAAGGTATTTTCATTGCAATTCTTAACTCTTTCCAGTACTGAACAAGACTGAAAACATTAGTAATCAGATCATTTGCTTCCTGATGGATGCAATGGTTTCAGATTATTTTAATAAATATATCTCGGGAAAATGGGTAAGACAATTTAGGTATTTTATGTTTCTTTTTCCCATTAAAGCAAATTAAAAGTTTTCCTGAATTAATATTCATATTATCCAAATTAGCTACAGAGTACTTTTGGTATCTTCTTTGCATTGCTTTGGAACATATTCATGTGGAAGTTAGAGAATATTCTGTAAAACAAACAGCTGTGGAATAATTGGGGGAAAAAAAAACCAGGTACTGGTGAGAAACATACAAATTTGCCCTAAAGGTATTTTCTATGCTTTTCGGGCACATTAGAGATGAGGAGAAAAAACCCTCAAAGAAAAGTAAGTATTCTACCTTTTAAGAGTAAGTTCAAACAGTCATTCTTCTCATGAGTGATGAAAATTTCACTTCTAAAAAAAATTATAATTAATAGATTTTAATTAATAGTAAGAAAATATGCCTTTTGTTGCTTATAAAACATACTGATTATAAACTTTGATTTTCTTTTACATCCGCATTTGAGTCAGGGAAAGTGAAAGTCATGACTCAAATATTTCCCATTGTATGAAATTATTCAAGATTTGTAGCAGAGAAGCAGTAGAGGTTCACTTGACAGAACTTCCATTCCAAGCACTTAGGAAGGATGGGTCAATCCACAGATACTCAGGAATTGGTTTAAGGTTATGAAAGGAATAAAACGGTGCCCATGTGTATTAAAAACACAGTCACTGAATGGTTCTGAGCTAAAAAATAATGCTGCAAAAATGAAATATAAAAAACTGCTTTAAACTCAGATCAGTTTAGTGATATCTTCAGCTGCAAATCCTCACTGACAGTTCTACCAATCCAACTGAGGGGTTGCATATGAAAGCACAAGATCACGAAGAAGCTCAGAAGAAGGATGGGAAATACGTCTTGTTCTGATTTTGCCAACATCATGCATTATTACAGCCTTGGCCAGGACTTTACTTGCTCTGTGTTCAGTCAGAGTTAACAGATTAATACTACTCTGAGAAGAGAGGATTGGTAAGAGAGCAGGAGTATTCCAAATTCTGTGGAGAGTGTCTTCACTGCAGATGGGATCTAGTCAAGAGAACCTCCTGAGTCAGAGGCTAATGGTGCTTAACCCCCAAGGTTTGTAATGGAAATTCAAGACAATCACGCCCATGTATTACTCTTCCAGTATTAATTTATATTCTTTTGTCACTCCCTGTTCACCTTCAGCATTAAAATAGACCTATGCTGCTTTAGCATTTCAACCCCATGTTTCCCGTATTATCTTCTGGCATTTGAACCAGGATGCCATCCAAGACATCCTCTGCCTCTGCTTCCCATTGCACAGCAGCTGACAGCGGCTTCCTGGTTAAGTTACAGTGTGAAAGGGAAAGCTCCCAGGTTGCTTTCTGCATTTAGGGGACAGGGGAAAAAAGCAGCAGAAAACTTGTCAGGCTTACTGTGAACCAGTACTTTATCTTACTTGCTCAGCTGGGTTCCTTAACAACATTCACATCGAAAGTTCTCTCTGCTGTTTGCTCATACCTTCAGATCTGTCCACATCCATCCTGAGTATATTGGCTCCACATGGGTGATGTTTATTTACTGTTCTCATGGCACTCCCACAGAAGCTTCCTCTGCAGATGAACCCCCAGAAGAGCCAGTTTAAAGCCATTTACAAGCTAGGCCATCAAAATCTGACATCAGGATCCACCCCATCACACGGCCTGCTCTAGCAGCGCTGGCATAGCCAAAACCAGCCATGCAGCAGAGGGGTACTTCTACTGACCACCTGATGAGGTAGTAGAAAACTAGGGTTCATTTTTCCCAGACAGGAGCTCAGATGTGGCAACAGAGTGAAGTGATAAACTTTCTTTGCCCAGAGTTAGAAATTAAGGGCAAAAAGGCGAGAAAGAAAATCTCTTCCTTCAGCAATGAGGAGACATGTCTAAGGGCAGAATCATCTTCCCTTTAGAGAGAGGAATCACCAGCACATATTGGAGGGATGGGGGATCAGATTAGTATGAGGGGACAGACAAAAGAAATGCCTCTCTAGTGTGAGCAGACAGGAAGGGGAAGACAGAGAAGAAACATGGCACACTGCCCCTACTCAGCAACAGACTGGTGAGGAGACACACTGCTTCTTCTTCAGCAACCAAGCGAAATTTTGCTAACCTTTGATATTCAGAACTCACAGCCCAGCATAAACTCAAATAGTGAGTCTGGTTCATACTCAAGATATATGAAAATAATATTTTAAAGGGCTTATTAACATTCAGGGGGGGTTGCACCCTTTGTGGCTTTGTATTTTCAAGTCTTTTTTTTCCATTAACTACATGCATGCTAAAAATGTACTTTAATATGTAGGAGATGTCTGAGGCTTTTTGGGAATATCATGATTCTACAGAAAAGCCTTTGAAACTACAACCAAACCACTTGATTGGCAATAATATTACAAAGTTTGGCAACGGTAAAATATAAAGGGGAAATACTGCCTTATTTCTCTATCACATGGATCTAAAAACTGATATAGTGTATTCTGCTCCTGCTGTATTCCAGATAACTTTTAAAGCCTTTGTGTTAATAAATCTGGCCTTATACTAATAAAATGTATGACAGAATTATTGCCTATATTAATTATTTTATGTTTGAGATCCTGTCTTTGGGTCTTTTGGGTGACAAGTATTGTCTAGTCTGAGTACTGCTGTATTAGGATGTAGCCATTACAGTCAGCACTCTCTCTACCTTTTCATACTGCATTTCAGAAAGATGTCTCATTTGGGACAGCATTTATTCATGCAGAAGTGGTAAATACAAAGCTGTATGCATTCCTGAGATTCCTTGAATAACAATGGAGCTATCCATGTATTCTTATTGAACTTCCATAACATATGCATAACAAAGATATGATGAAAATTGTAATTGTATCTCTTCTATGTATTAAAGCTGCATGTATGAGTCATGACTTAAAGTTTGTAGGAAGACATGCTTCCTTTTCTAAAATTCATTAATCCAGTTGGAGAAGCAGTAGCTTTTCCTTCTATGTTTCTTCTGACATGACATGAGTCTGATCCACAGCCTGTAAGTCAATGAAGAGATTTCACAGATTTTTGAATGGTTCTCATTTTGCTCTATAGTGCAAATATGTTTCTTATTTTACATTGAGAATGAAGACATATTCTGCAACTTAATGAGCAATCCCTCTGTCCCTATAAGCAACTAGTACTTTGAATGAGTGACAGTGATTTCTCCTTTTTGTTTCTTATTTGTTACAGATTGCTTGCAAGTTTTAAAATATTTTGGTCATACGATACCTCAGTTTCTTTGTCCCCTCTCCAATTTTATATATTCAGATTTGAGTTAACTCAAATCAACATTATGTTAAGGCATTTTAGAGGATACCTGCATTAACTGTAATTGGTATATACTCTATTTACTGCAACCTTATGTGCAGATGAAGCCTAACCACTGAGAAAGATGCATTCCAAAGACATAACAATCTTCAATATCAGGGGGGTTGGCTAAAAAATGTAGTGGAAAAGGTATATATTTTATTAGTTGCATGTTTGGGAGAGGTGAACATTGTGATATTTTTATAATCTCTTTCGTCTCTTCTTCTGATTCAGTCTGTCTTCCTTCTTAGGTCCTAGATCAAGTTTGGATGTATTGTTGCTTAAGTGTGCAGTGCCTTCCCAAAAGAAAGCAGTTAATAGAAAATAATTCAGTCACTGAAATGAATGTAAGCAAATTCCAGTTTCTAGAGATGGGATTCTCTTTCATGCTCATTGCAAACATAAGGATTTCTTTTTCCTGTTTTTTGGTTAAAATGTGTGTACAGAAAGAATTTTGTACACTTCAAATTGAAGTTATTCCAGATGTTTTCTTTGGCTAAATACAAGTAGGTTCCTTAATACTTGTTCTATTCTCCTCTCTTTTTTTGATATCACTACACTCCTCTAGGTTTCTGTACACTTGTGACTATGAAGAAAGATCTTATGTGTTTGATGGACAGCAACTAAAATAGACATTTTCAAAACAAATTATGCTTTTCCCATTCTAAGTAGTTAGGGGCTATTCAACACATTAGTGCTTTACCTATTTTGGACAGTGATGTGACTAGATCTGACACAGTCCAGTCTGCATTCTCATGATGCTTTTGGGATAAATCCCTCCCAATTAGCAAAGTCTGCAACTTCCCTAATGAGGGTGCAAATTCCTGTGAAGTAATAAGAATAATAAGCAAAACTGGAAAAATAAAACCCTGTATATATAAATGTCACTTTTACAGCTCATTAATTAAAATTGACATTGCAGGGTTTTTACAGGACAAAGAGACTACAAAAGGACACTACCATTTTAATGTATTTTGGAACGTTTTCAGTTTAGCATCCAAGAAAATCATATCATTCTGGATTCCATTCACCTCTTTAGTAAAAACACCAGTCTTCAATTTTAAATAGCATTTGTAGAAATTAAAGAAGGTAAACTGAAATTATTTCTAGAATGTCACAGCTTCATTGTGATACTGGATGATATGGCCTATGCCTTCATTGTCATCTACAACAGCTGGGAAGGTGCTGTGAAAATAATGTCATGTCTTTTAAAATAACTGTAAAACCCAAAGATTTTAAAGGAGATTATACATTCATACCTAGATTTGCTATTTTGAATCAAGTTGTTGATGTGTGATATTCTTTATTATGGCATTAACACCCATGTCACGGCAATATCAGAATTTGCATATAAACAATCAACATAATGGATTTGAAGTAAAAAAAAATGCAGAGTTTATTTTTATTTTAAATAAAACACTTGCATATCCTGAAATGCAAATATTTATTCTGTGCATGTATAATTATAATATGCCCATGATAGCTGATAATTTTCTGATTGTCTTTTATAGTCTCATTTAAGTCATATTTATTCTCTTGCATCCATGGTCTTCATTCAATACTGGACATCTTACTGAGCTGTAGTGCAGGGTTTTTTTGGTTTTAACCTTCAAAGGAATTTAGTTGAGCAGATGCTACATTGAACTAGTCAGAGTAGAAAGGAAATGATACGGCTTTTAAAGGGCACATCTAGCATATCTATTGGGCTAAAGTAATTCTGGCAATGCTTCAAAGCATATAACTTTTGATGGTAAAGTAGGTAGGCTACAGAATGAAATCACATATGGCAAGCTGTCAAAGTCTTCCTACACATTCAGTACATTTATATAAGTGCAAATGGATGCTGCTTAGATGGAGTCCCTGGCAATTTCCTGTTAAATCTGCTCTAAGATTATCTGATATTATTTGACTAAATTATCTGTAAAAGCTGAGGACAACTTTTATGATCAAATATTTAGAAATTAGTTTTTCTTTTTGGCAGATTATCGGAAAAATGAACTGCAATTGTATTAACACTTGAAAGCAAAGGGCTTTCAGTAATAGCAATTATATCAAAACAGGGATAATGAATTGCTGTATATCAGCTTGAAGAGGACGTATTTATAGGTCAATGATGTCAATAGCTATAGTTCTCATAGACACCTCATTTCTTACCCTTTTATTCCTTGCTAATGCTAAGCAGACACAGTTTTAACTTTTAATGAGATTGGTGACTATGAGAATCTCATTTCACAATGGAGGGGAAGTTTACAAGGGATGAATATTTTCACCTTTCAAAATTCAGCCATAAAAGTTGTTGCCCTTTTACAAATGCTACATCGATGATTTGACAACCCCCTCCCTGCTAATGAAAATAAATCCAAATGGTCATTCATACTTACTACAAAGAGAAACTTTTAAATTTTCTTTTTTATACAAATTCTGTTAGTTGTGTTGAATAGCCCTCTAGTATAATGACAAAATGCAGGATATCTTATAGGATTAGCTTTATAGCTAGGAGTATGCATGCATATATATTTTCATATAATACATCTCTGTGTAGGACTATGTATGAGTGTGTGATTGAAAGAGGAACCTCAAAGGTGCTGAGAAGTTCTTTATCTCTGTCCTACACTGTCCCTCATTAGTAGGAGGTAAGGAATGTCCAGCTGCAGCCTTACAACCCGGAGCACATGCATTTGCTTTCTGATTTTTGGCTATGGTTATCCTTGAGAAGTATGGTAGGATGAAGCACATTTAGTTTTACTGGGGAAGGATAGAGTGTGGTTAGTGCTGTTGACTGTTGAAGGTTGGAATCTGTTTACAAAGGATGGAATCTAATGAGATTTGGCCATGGAAATTGAAATCCCTCTAGACAGACCTTTATATTCATTTGGCCCCTGTCACACACTTGTGCGTGGCAGTAGCACATGTTCCCATCACAGCTCAGAGACTGCATGCCAGATATAAGCAATCAGGCTGTCTAGTTATTCACATCTTACAGGATCCAGGAGCAAAAACGGAGTTCAGAAATGAACAGCTTTGGTGTCTGTCTCTTTTTTTGGCTCCTATTCTGCAGCTGCAAAATCACATCAATATATTAATCACATGAGTCACTGTACAGATCACACCCTTGGCCCCCATCATAAGCATAGGGCATTGTAGATTTAGAAGTAAATAGAATGAAGGTTTGTATTGATCTATCTAAGAAGTGGTTGCTTGTTCAGTGGCATATGACTCGGACAAGTTTCAGTCTGCTTTTATTGGAATGGCAAATAGCCTCTTGCTGGTATAAAGGCAAATCCATGTGCCGGTTTCAGATCCATTCTGTAATAGAAATGGGAATGTGATGAGTGCTCAAAAAAATCTTGCTGCTTTAACATGAGCAAAAAAAAAAAGCTGTTGTGTCTAGACTGAGCCTTAGCTGAAATTTTCTAAATTATTCAGTCTGAAACAGATGTGTGTCCTGTAAAAATTTCTAAACAGTGGTAAATTTGACAATGTGACAAGGAACTGAAAACAGTTTTCTGACAGATGAGTGTTAAAACAACAGTAAAAAAAGGTAATGCTACAAGTTGAACTTGAAATAAAAAGAGTATGAGTAGAAGAAAGGATGGATAAATCATAACAAAATCATAAAATAGAGTATGAGTAGAAGAAAGGATTAATATGTCATAACAAAGGCTTGGCTCCTGGAAACATGAACACAAGAATTCTCACTGAAAGCTGTGAAACAAATGATAAATCTATTCAGTTAAACCTTAGAGGGATTGGGGCTTGGATTTTTGAACTGTGGAAACTCTCATTAAAATCAGTGGCAATCTCACCAAAAACAAAGCAAAAGCAAAATTTTTGGAGATAAAAATTATGACCAAACCCATTTATTAGCAATACTTGAATTTCAGTAGTGAAAAAGCACTGATACTCTGTGTGTCTGTATTTTGTTTCTTTATACTCTGTGTGTCTCTATAAAAACCCAAAATTGATGCATAGCTCATGTGCATCTGCTTAATCATTTGGTCAGTCAAAAGTGTGAAATTACATGTGTTTATAAAAGTAGGACAAGGACCTCAATGTTCAATTGATTTTTTTATATTTTATATATTTAAATTCACAGTCTGAATTTTATAAACCTTACTAAACATCTAAAATTGTGATTGGTGTTGAACAACAGCTCCTGCCCAGGAAACAAACAAACCAGGGAAGAATGTGTCAAAACCCATCAGTCTCTTGTTGGCCCCATGCCAGAAGAACAGGCAGATTTCATATTGAATTGAAAGCTCAGCATATTTGAACATTGAGGCCTCAGCTGTGATAGGGCATGACATTTTAAAATTGGCATATTTGCTTTAAACAGGGAAGGTTTTGGTGATTCTGTAGATGTCCCAGAAGTAGTGTGCAAGGGTAGACAACTAAGAAACAGACATATCCCAATGCAAATGTGATTTTCCAAACCAACTTATTACCAAAATAGAAAAACTTGATTATCAGTGCAATATACACACAACTTGGAAAGAGTTAATTGTGGAGCCTGTCCCTTCAGGAAATTGAAATTCATATTATACAGTATATTTTAAATTTATATTATACAATATATTTGAATTGAATCCAAATACACTTGATTTTATCCATAAAGTTACGGGAGGTTTCCTCATTGTATAGGGGCTTCAGTTCTTGAGCAGAAACAACCTAGATTAAGCAAACTATGAGTGGTCCAAAATACACACACTTGCTTCCCATTTGCCCTGTTAGCTCCAATAACAATAAGCATGAGTTACGAATTAAAAAGTTTGGGAATTGCTTTCAAAGACCATTGCTCTATGGCATGACCTCCTTCTAGAATCCTAGAAAAGGTGTTCAAAGTGACTCTGTGTGGTGAGAGCTGGGGAATAGAGATAGGCAAATTGAGTTCCAGAAATCATCCGCTTCTGTTCATCTTGTGAATAAATGAAACCAAGGCTGTGGCCATGAGGGAAATCTGAAATGCTGGTCTTATCTTTCCTGATACCTGCAGTCATGTGTAAGACACAAGCACAACTGAAAATAGCAGGAGTAAGGCAGAACTAATTGATGCATAAGCAGAGCTGAATGGAAATGTAGAAAAGGAATGATAGTGCAGGTTCACTTTCTGTAGAGATGGCTTTCTCCCCCTCAGATACGGGACTTTGGAAGCCATGTGGCAGGTAGTTTCTCATTCTTTTCTTCTGTTGCATCTGCTAGGTTGTTTCTAACTCTTTTCAAGAATTTACTTAATGGTCATATGGTGTGACTTCCAGCATGGCAAACACAATTTTGAGGTACCTCCACTTCAGCTAAAGGATCTACCACAGCAGTGAATTTCATCCACTGAAAGGATGAAAGGTTAATTTTCTGAAAGGTTATTATAGTGGTATTATATTCTTCAATTTCTACAACAAAGTTAGGGCTCTTTTCTCTTTGTAAATGTGAAAAGATTTATGTGTTGCATAACTAAAGTGAGTATTGCAAACAATACTTTTACAAATTTTAAAGTGGAAGTACAGTGATTTGATTTTAGTTTTCTAATCAACTACTGGAGGTTCAAAAAAGAAAAATAACCCACAATTATCACTTATACAAAGGAGTTTAATTAATTACATATATGCAAAAAAATTGTAGCTAATGAACTTCACCTTGAAGGTTATCTAGGAAATCTAGATAGGTTATCTGTGCTAAGGAAAATGATCTTCCATCTTTAGAGTTGAATTGCATCTTTATGTATGTTCAATCTACCTATATAATATATACTTTCACAGATTTTTCATTGTATACTTTTTTGCTTGTTTGGTTGGTACTTATTTAAATGTGTTAAATAAGCACTGAAATAAAAAGTGCTAAACTGGAGACAAAATACTCCTTTCACATTACAGAGTAATAATGTCTGTTGTTGATAGGAAATATGACTCTAGCATGCGCTGTTTGTGAGAATCACATTTTGCACTATATTTCATAAACTGTACAGTTTATAGTTTTGTATGTAATCATGGAGTTCATTGTTTTATTATATTTCAGTGTAAATTTTTCACCCATTTCAGTTGAAGTAACATTCTCACAGAATACAGGTTTTGTAGTGATATGATGTTTCCTAGCTGTAGGCTTGGCCTCTCCCTTCTGCTGGCTGTAATTTACTTTTTGGTCTCTGTCGCCTTGAGCTTGCCTTCTGACTAGTTTGTTGAATGATGTGCTAATCCATTATATTTTTCAGACAAGTGTATCGACCAGTATAAACAGACTGGAGGGCACAAACCTAAATGAAAGCTATACTTCCTTGAATCATTTAAAAAGCTCCTGCAGTGGTGGCAGTGCAAAATAACTTCTCCCTGTACATTAAATAAAAGAGGGAAATTTCAATAAATAAAATTAAGATTGTGAGGAGGGGGATGTGAGCACATTAGAGTGCATTTCATATGGATGTATTTAGTTGTAAGAGGAAGAGACAGATAATGTTAGTCAGGCACTTGAGAATGTGCTTCTAGATGATAAATTTGAAACTGAGCCCCAAGCCCTGTATTACTTGCCATCTCCCATTGTCCAGACACTCTCACAACACATGATACATGTTTGAAGTCATGTACTATATTGAAACATTTTTATACAAATAAAGAATGGAGGATAACCTCACTACGGAATTGGCAAAACGGAGGCCAGAAGATGCAGCTTTGTGATCTTTTCCTTTCTAGGAAACAGGTAGAAACCAATACCTGGTCATGAAAAATAAGGTAATAAGATAGTGGATGACTTCTCAATTTGTACAGCTGGTGTCAGATATTCAAATTCCTACCTGTCAAAAAGTGAATTAAAATTTCAATAGCAACAGGAACTTTTGGCTAGTAATTCAAATCTAATCTGTGCACACAAGCAATATTATGGAAAATTTCATTTTTCAGTTGAAATTACAGCTCTACAAAACTGTAGTAATTCCATGATAATAAAAAAGGGCATAATTTTTTCCTTCAAGGCATATTTGATTCATGATGCATTGGGAAATAGTTATGCTATGAATTACTGGAATTTCTGCAGATATGGGACAAAAAAAAAAAGCATTCCTATATCTCTCCTCAAGTATAAGATTTCAAGGAAGGGAATTAGATGTTTCTTTACTAAAGGATTTTTAGTTTTTCTTTTTATTATTTCAGCTTCAGGTTTATTTCCAGCAGATTGAGAGCAAAACTCTCTGATTTCTATTTAATAATTCACTCTCAAGGTCTCCAGGAATTTTTATTTCACTGTTTTCACCTTGTTGATTTGGAAGGTGGCTATTGACTGCAAGCTACTAAGAGATCTGTGATATTTAACAGTTATTAAGGCATCATATTTGCTTAAGAGCATTTCAGAGATCTGGTGGCATGCTTTTTCAAAGGAAATAAAAGTTTGCAGTTCACTTCCCTGACAATCACAAATGCACAGATGACATTAAGCATTTGTATCCATTCCGAATTTGTGTTTGCCACAGTTCCTGAGCTATTACTACTCTTGGACAGATATTTGCATGCCCACTCCTTCCAAGAAGAGGATCCTCATAACTCTTGCACCTACATAGTGAAAACATGATACAAATATCTGTTTGGCTATTGAACTCAGGGAGACCCAAATTTCCCCCTCTCTGTTTTGTTGTTTCTGGCTCTCTGAGTAGGCACACCATTAAAGCTGTGACTGTTACCATTTAACAGTCACACCAATGGTGATAGTTACAAAACCTGGAAGAAGTAAGAAAAGCTTTGTCTTAGGTTTACCAAGTAATCAGAAAATGTTTTAATGGGATTCTGATATTTCTATGTTTTAAGCTTAATTTCCCTTCCAGATACAAAATCTGTGACTTTTTCATGGGGGTTGGCTTGGGTTTTGTATTTCTTTCATTTTGCAAAGCTATCTTCACAGGTTATTGACATGAACCAGATACTAGGAGGTGTAGTCTTTCCAAATTTGGCTACTGTTGTTTTAATTAGTGTCTGATTACAGTTAGAAAACCTATTTTGAAATGATCCTTAACTTTCTGACCATTTCATCCCAGCACATGAAACATTTTAATCCATTTGTTCTTTCAAACTAAGGTAGTCATCCTTCCCATCCAAATATCTGCAACTTATCAAGATCAAAGCTACCTGAACTTGACTTTGCATCCACACAGATGTCTATAAACATGACATGGAAATATTACTTTGGCTTCACTTGACAGAACTGAAAATTGTCCCTGCAGAATTACCCAGAATTTGTAGAAAATTTTATTCTTAACTTTATTTTTTATGAAAATAACTAAGAACTTAGAATAAATAGCCATCTCTGTCAATGCAAAGAAAAATGCATTATTTGCTTCATTTCAGTATCTCGCACAGAGAAATTGCTGAGCAGGAGTTGATCACTCCACATGAGAAGGAAGGAAAGCCTTGTAGATTTTCTGGCCAATTTTAAGCATTGTTAAAATAATGTATTCATAGCTAGTACATGCAATAAATAATATGCATCATC
Organism: Camarhynchus parvulus; assembly: GCF_901933205.1. Taxonomy (NCBI): domain Eukaryota; kingdom Metazoa; phylum Chordata; class Aves; order Passeriformes; family Thraupidae; genus Camarhynchus; species Camarhynchus parvulus. The sequence goes on from NC_044575.1 coordinate 36,045,483, forward strand.
GTTAAAACAGGAGTTTTTTGAGTACACGCTTGGCCTTGTAAATGACAGCTTTCTAAATAAAATTAAAATTCAAGAAGGCCAGTATACTCTTGAAATTTTTATTTCAGAACATATGACTTGAAGCATGATGTGCAGAAAACAATGTTACCTTTCTGTAGCTGGAATATTTGCATAGGAACTTGCTGGTTCGTAAATTCCAAGCAGCATAAATATTGATATACCGTGCTTAGCTTACCACATACCTTCAGTTTGGTTTTATCTAAATTACAGAAAAGGAACGTACAACTGTGTGCACTGTTTGGAGGCAGGTTTGTTTCTAACCTCTGCTTTCTGAAATCATTGTTATTCAGGTTTTTCCTCCTCACCTGCCCCACCCACACTGTCTCCCTGTGAGCTGGCACACGCACACGTGCACACTTCAGTCTATCTATCCGTGTATTTAAACGTTCAGCATCCTGTTTATAACTGTGAAGATTGATGGAAGAAAGATTGGTGGAGGATTTTGAAGGGAAAGTGCTTACATGGTGCTTGCTTTGTTGGGTGTCTTACATAGCAGCGAACCGTTTACACAGGCTCATTACAAAAATAAACTGAATAAAGCCCTTCAACCTGACTGAAGGAAGAGGCTTTCTTGAATCAAAACTATCAAAAATATTCTGCAAAATAAAATAAAAAAAAAGTTTCAAATTATGAAGCAGTTATATCAACTTGTTAATTGTATTTGAGAAATAAGTACATTCCAAATGCTGGGATGTCTCCTTGGTGCTATATATTCAGGGAAGAAATATTAGTTTTATTTCACTGTTTCTAATAAAAGGACTATTTCTACATAATTTTTCCCTGCATAGAGGCAAAAGACATTGAAAGATGAAGTGGCAAATAATTTTTTCCTCTCAGAATACTGCACACCCATGAGAAGGGATGTTGTTGCTGTTGTTGTTGTTCTTGTTTTAGGGTAAATAGAATGAATTATATCACAGCCATATTTTGTGGCAGATGGGTAATAAAGTCGTCAGCAGAACAAACCTGCCCTGTTCAGTGTGCTGAGTGCTACTAAACAAATAGTCAGATGCACATCGAGTTGGCCAAAAGGAATTGGGAGTTACAGTTTGCAACATGAAAACACCCACTTTGAATCAAGAGAGAAAGTAATTTGGACAACTGTAGAGTTTCCATTTGGCATATCCAGGTAACTTATTTGGCTGTCTTTCTAAAATGAAAGCAAAATCACGTTATCTTTTAACAGAAATTTGCAATCTATAGTACAAGAGAATTGATATGTACTAAAACAAAAAATTACTGCCTAATCAGCTATTAAAAAACAAGCAACTAAATGTTTGAAGTAGACCAATTTTATGAAAATATCAACTATCTGTTACAATTCAGCATCTACTACTTAAGCTTCTATTATTCCAAAAACTTTTTTTTTTTAATTTTCTGTTATTTTGCTTCCTCTCTCAAGATGTAGAAGGATCTTTTTGATTGTAAAACAAAATGTTGTTCTGTGCTTTATCTCCCTTCTTATCAAATAAATAACCAGTGTCTGCTCAGTTTGGCTTCTACATTGGTAGCGAGCAGTCCTAAAAAATAGGTTGCATGAGAACTTCACCCTGAACATGGTGAAACCAGTGTCCTTACTCAGTGTATGAGATCAAAAGTAGTGATCAATACCAAAAGGATGACGTAAAAAGAAAATAGTGAGAAGTACTAATGTAAATTTATATTAATGTAAAACAAACATCTGGAGTAACAGAAATTTTTCTTTTCGTATTTCTTTTATATAAAAAATTATTTTGATTGCGGCATATGACAGTGAAAGCTACAAAAAGATAGCTAGGTGTATGGCTGCTAAACTGGTGATTTTCAGAAACTTCTGGCTGCAAGATATGAGCAGAGCTAAACCACGGACTTTTTTTCTTTGTTTGTTCGTCTAGCAAATAAGATATGTGAGGAAGAGCAGCATTTGGAAGGCAAAGAACTGCCGCTAACAAGCAATAATAATCCTAAAAACAAAGGCATATGAAGTAAAATCAATTAGGATATAACCCTTAAGCACATTAAGCAGAATTTCTATAAGAATTTGTAGCCAAAATGAAGAATATCCAACAAAATATAAGCTGCCATGCACTTTGTCTTCCCAAAAGAGATAGCTGCATACTGTGAACAGAAAACAGATGATAAGAGTGCAGTTGTCCACTTTGATTAGGAATTCAAGTAATAAACATTTTTTAATAAAGTTTTCTTAACTATTTGAACTGTAAAGAACTCTAGCCTTCATTTGTCAGTTTTGTATTGTGGTGAGACAGTATATTCTCTCACCCTATGTTTGTGTTTGGTAGAACAACTTTTTACCCTTTTTGGTAGGAGGAGCAAAACCAAACCCTTGCTTGAAATGGATTTTGAGGTATTCATAAGTCTTGTTAAAGTAATTTTACAGCTTGGAATTGCAGTTGTATTCTTTCCTAAGATACCTAAAAATCCATTATCATACCCAAATAATATATTTATATATAATATATACACATATTCCCATCCTACTATATTTTCCTCCTAGGCTGCTGCAAAAATCCAAATTGTGACTTACCTAACTAATCATTCTTTATAGTAGACATAGGAATATGTCTTAGCTTGCTGGAAGCTTCATCCCAGGACAGGGAAAGTGGCATTATTCCAGGACTCGATAGCCAGAATACTGTTGCTCATTTTAGAGAAGAGTTATTATACTATGAACTCATTCTCCATGCTAGGTTTCTCCAGTGCTTTGGGTTTGCATGTTTTCTAATCTATCAAATATGTTTAGCAAAAGATGTAATAATAGAAAATAAGATTACCAGTTAGGGTGGGAATGTAAGCTGTTTCTTTGCATCTGCTTTTTTTTTCCCCCCTCTCACCTTCTTTGACAAACCATAGAGGAGGACTGACTGGCTCAAGACCTGGCATTCCCCCTCTCCAACTAAATAACCTCTAATAGCTCTGCCTCTCAAAGTCAAAATATTGATTGGGGAAACTCTGAATAAAGCACTTCAGAATAGGACTGAGAAGAGAGCATCTGTGATTGAAAACAAGTGTCCTTATTAGTTCTTTCATGGGAACTAACCTACAGGAGATTTTATTGCTCAGCTGTGAAATCAGAATTACCATCCACATTCTATTCCCCCTCCCACCCGCACTGCCAGTTTAGAGTTTGGATTACATCCCGCAGTCTAACCATGGAAAGAAAAATTATGCTGTTTTAGCATCAGATAAGCACCTTACTTCCCTGTAGGAAATGGTCTGCCATATCTTAAGATACAGTCTGCACTTTCTATTATATACAGGGAACAAAAAGAGTATGCAGTTTACTTTTTCAGAAGACACTTATTCAGTTCATCACCCATTACTTAGAGCTTAGTGAAAAACCAGAGTAGCTGGGGTGCAGTGACTTGTGATGAATTACTTAACTAGAAGAGACCTTAAGCAGTAATTTATAAAAGGATTTTTTCTTTCACTTCAAAATGCCATTTTCCATGACTTATAAGTTTTAACCAGAAATCTTTGGAAATTTTTGTTATTTGCAAGCATTCCAAAATGAAAGCAGGAAATATAAGCATGGTAGCAATTGACATCCTCATCTGATGATATCAAGGATTCTTACCTCATCTATCAGATATTGACACTGAAATAACAGTGATGACATAGGAATAGATGAAATTTTTGCCTCTGAAACATGACACCTCAGTTCTTTACCATACAGCTTCTCATCCTTGGCCAGGTAAATGTCCTTATGTAGTGGATATGCTGTGTTTCCTTACCTTATTTTCAGAGTTCCTCACACACGTGCTAAAATGGAGGTAGGAACGATGGCTAAACCAACCAATTTTCTGGTTTTGGGAATAGACTTAAGTAAAACAATGGCTGAAAACCAGAGTATTTGGGGCACTACTCAGTGTCTAAAGAGCTTTAATTCTTCTAATTATATGAGTGGTTTAGCTGTCATTGCAGTTCTTTAGCTCATAATTTCTCTCACTGGCCTGCTCAGCCAGAAACATGCTCAGATTCAGATAGCTGTGTTTGGCTCCGCAAAGGGAGAAAAAGAAAATTATTATTCTCATGTCACATTATTCCAAGTGTAAGAATAATAAGAAATAAATAAGAAAACTTAAGTAAAAAAGGTATTTACCCCAATGGACCCAGTGGCTCTATCTATAAAAACTGATCCTGCCTGAGGCGCTTAGGAACAGTGATTCTTTTTGCAGTGAGCTACTGAATGTAAGCTTCACATGGACTTCTGAACCTCCTATTTAATATTACCTGAAAGATTTAAAGTTATTTCATCTATCAAGGATAGGATCTTCCAAAAGTTCAACATGCAAAATTATTACTTCTAAAAGGAAACTCACTTATTTACTTATAAGGAATACTGAACAGGTGGTGATACCCAGCAAGAAGCTGTTTCACCAAGAGCTGTTGGGGCATGCTCACTCAGTGGATGTAAGCACAACCAAAACCCTGAGAATGATCTCAGTATCAGGTTATTTATCAAATCTAAACACCTCAAGATTTGGGATCCAATCTAGAGAAGCAAAGTAATAACAGATGTTTCCTTTCTTTTAAATTTTTTTGCAGTATCTCTTCATTCTTCTGAGTCTCTTCTAACATGGTTCATAAGAGTAAAGGTATAGAGAAATAGTGTCATGTTGAGTTAGTTCTACAAAGTTTCAACATTTGAAGCTGTTTCACCTTTTCTTTTTTTACTGGTGTCTTTGCCAGAAAAAACTTCTACAGTCCAACGTGCTAAGAGATTGTAGGGAAACTTTCCTTGTATCCATATGCAGCCTGTTGTTCAATTGTTTTTTGTTGTTTCAGTTTGATTTGGTATTTTGTTGTTTTGGTGGATTTTTTTGAGAGAAGCAGTAAAATTTTTATATGTACAACTGATTGTGCCTATGTTTTATAGAACAGATATCATAAGTGAAGCAAATCTGAGAGGAAATTATTCAGTTTACCAGTTGCATTCATTCTTTTTACAGCTAGTACAATACGGCACTGAAAGCATGCCCAAACATCTGCCACAAAGAGTAGCAAAGCTGACATTTCTGTCTTGACAAAGCACACAGAAGTAATTTACAAATTTGAACAAATCCTCTCTAAGAATTGTAAGACTGTCTCAGAACACTTTGGGAGATACAACATGTGCAAAATTGAGAAATCCTTGAGATTTTTCAGTAGGAATTTCATAACAGAAACAGGCTAATGTGTCTTGTTGCTTTATCATTTGACAAAGCTGCATCTTTTCCTTAAAGCAGTGCCAGTTCAAGAATCAAAAACAGATTTGAAGTATAGGAGAAGTCAGTGCTTTGAGCACCATTTCCTTAATAAAGCCTTTGTACACTTCTGTGTTATTTTGTTACTCTTCTTACAAAATATTTGTCTTACAGTATGTTCTCAGAAATTAGAGGCTTCTCCCCATCATGTAATTAAAATTTAAAAACAAAGCCAGGGCTTCATGTTTTTTGTGAAAGGTGAGCGAAAGTTACAAGCCATGTTTATCTTCTTATGAGGCTGCTGTAAAGATGTTCTATAAAGCAGATGTACTTTGCAAATTAGAACCTGAAGTCAATCCTTAATGTGGTTTCCATTTTATCCTGTAGAAAAAAATTGTGGTAGGTGAAATCAGGTATTATTTGAATTCAACCCTAAGACAATCTTATCTTTTTGTAAGACTTTTTTAAAGTTGTTTATAAAAACTTGTATATCTTTGAGCTGTTATTTTTTTCATCTCTCTTGGTGGATATAATTAATCATTGCCATAGGAGCTTGCAGGTTTTTGGAATGTTAACTCATGTTTCACTTCACTTACTTATCATGATTTTTATTAATTAAGTTGGTACTAGCAATTTCCAAGTGTTTTATACTACCCTGCAATGTTCCTATATATTTGTACTGGCTATTTTTTTAGTTAGGTGATTAAACAGTGTAACCCAAAGGGTTTCCAATGACTTCCCACATTCCAAAACATTTTTGATAAACGTATAAAACCCTCTGTTACGTGGTGTCACCCACAGAAACACAGGGACAAAAAGTGATTAAAAATTGAAATGCTGAGGAGTCTGGGTGACATAGGGACTAAGAGGGTGACTTTTTACATATTCCCTTTTGACATTCAACCTCAGGTCTTAAAAGGAATTACTTTTCTGAATTTCTTCCAATTATGCTTAGCACATATTACAAGACCAGGACAACAACTTTGAGGCTCTTAATGTTTAATTGTCATGTTCTTGTCAGTGAATTCAGTCAGCAAGATTACAGAAGCACAGAGTCACAGAATGGCTGAGTTGGAAAAGACCCATAAGGACCATCAAGTCCTCCTCCTGGCCCTGCGCAGCATCATCCCCAAGAGTCACATGCTGTGCCTGAGAGCATTGTCCAAACACTTCTTGAACTCTCTCAGGCTGGTGCTGTGACCACTGCCCTGGGGAGCCTGTTCCAGTACCTAACCCCCTCTGGGTGAAGAACATTTTTCTCAATCCAACCTAAACCTGATTTTGATGTCGAGTCCATCATTCAGGTGTTCTTAATAGAGCATAAGAAGAAAAAAGGTCCAAGGAATTCTGTTAATAACACCAACTACTGAGTAAAAATAACATTTCCACCAAATTTTCACAAGATATTAATTGGGCATGGTTATTATATGCATTTGACATATAGATATTATTTCTTGGTGGACACAGAAAGGAGCAGTTTAAAAATTCTTTGTAATTACAAGGTCCAAATTGGGTAGAACCATTGTGAGAAATAGATATATTTTAAAAAAATAATAAAAAGTGCTATCATAACCATTCTAATCAGGAAGGTTGTTGAAATTATCCAGTGGAAACAGGAGAAGTTTTTATTGAAGAAGGACTTCACTGGAAAAGTCCATCTGGATTTTATTGAAAGATTGAGGACAGACTATTCATCAGTTTATATTCCCTCCTTGGTTTTTTTGCTTTTTGTTCTATCATAAACCAGGAATATGATATCCAGATGAGTACAGAATGAACCACCTTTTCCCCTTCTCTGCTTTCCCAATCATCTTCAGGTGTTTGATTTTGTTTTTCCTTGGTGTCAGAACATTAGTCTTTAGAATCCACACTACCAGCAGAAAAATACTTTGTGAAATAGAAAGCATATAATGGGAAAAACTGACAATGTGAACTGTGTGAAGAATAGAATATATATAAGTGCAAACCTTATTTTATTACTGAAGAAATCAGAAGAGTTGATAGTCAATTTTGTTCTTTGACTGTTCTGCTGTCATCTTGTTTGGTTGGCTTTTGATCTGATCTTGGGGATGAATATAGTAATCTAAAAATATGTTTATTCTCTAGACTGTGTTACAAGAATTAATATGTATATGGACTTAGTGATTTGGTTCACATTAATGGGTTTCTGTGGCTTCTGATGGATATATCATGGATTAAAATTTTTACACTACACAAACAGCAATAGAACATTATTACCTCCATTCTATTTTGAATCATTCGAGGAGAATACGTGCTTTGTGCCTCATTTGCTGCAAAATTTATTTTATTGTAGTGTTTAATTAATGAGTAATTCTGCCATTTGTGGCAAATGGCCAAAATATTATCTTCTGTTTTTAGACTGCCACTGTTTAGACAAAGTAGATTAGGCAGAATTTATCAAACTAGCATATTCATTAACAGTTTGTGGAAATTGGTGGAGGTTTTCCCTTGAATTATTTATCTAAGGTATTGGTTATAGAATCTAAGAGTTTTGAATAGAATATAACTTTATGGCTGAATTTAAAATTAAGAAATAAGAGAAAGGCTACACTTTTTAATACAGAAGTAAACTTTCAGAGTGTTTTAATGAACAAACAGAAATAAAATAGGTATTGTCCCTTGAGATGCTCTTAAATCAGTCATATTGCTAAACAGCTTTTAAGGGATTCCAGCACTAAATCCTGTATAGATAGCAAGAAATGTTTACTTGAGGAAGAAAAGCTTCAGTAATGCTGCATTTTGGTACCAAAATAAAGAGATTTTTCTTTTTTCATTCCCAGGCAGCTTGCCTTTGGTGAATTAACAAGCTTAGTAGAGATCAACTGCTGTAGGCTTTTCAGAACTTTTCTAATTCCTGTGCCAGGGTACAAGTGGGCATTGCAATGCTACATAGCAGGTTTTATTAAAGATAAATAAGTATGGAACCAGCAATTCATTGTGAGTGTTTGTTTTTTACTTCTCTAAATACAGTTAGCACCCAGAGTTTTCAAAGCAAAGAATATGCATTTCTAAAATGTCTCTTCTCTTATGCTGTGGCTACCACATTTGTATAAATAGAAAATTGCTCCATTCATGCTTTATTAGCTCTTCTTTTGTACCACAGCCTTGACCCCAGTCATCATGAATTGAGAAATAGTGGGGAACTAATGGAGACAGATGGGAATATGGCTTGCCATTTACTCAAATTGGTAAAGTAATTAACCTCAAGGTGCTGGTTTGCAAGAAAAATTGTTGGAATATCTCAGAGCGCTGGTAAACAGACTCCTGCTTTAACCACTTCTGACAACTGCATCATAAACTAGACTTATTCTGTTCAATTGACCTGTCAACGTCTTGAGTCCAAATAAAGATTTGTATTACAATGCACTTGCTGAGAAGTGGGAGAACACTACTGCTGTTCCTTTTCATATGGGTTGCTGTTCTTACCCTGCTAGATAGGAGCTGGAATGTCATATATTCATACTTCAGCCATTATATTCCTTAGAAAACTTCCATTACTGATTGTGTGACAGCTTTGTGACAGCAGATGGTAGTCATTTGGCTAGAGAAAATGAAATGAAAAAACATGGGCCAGACTGACTGGGCTCATTTAGAACAGCAGTGGACAGAGGCCAGATCGAGTTTTTATTTTTCTAGGGACACCATGTAATGAAGTCAGTTTCTTTTATTTTTCCTCTTTCTCTTTTTTTTTCTCCTTGCAGATTGGGTGAATAAGGTAGATTTTTAACATATTATTACATAAATCAAAAGTAGTCTTGTAAACAGGAATATTTTATCAAAAAGCCTTCTTCCACATGAGAGTTTTCAAATTCTTGTAAGTTCTTGCTTCATCCAATTTTTTATTCCTCCCTCTCAATTTAATGGAAGCATCATTTTAGATTAATTTTGTGCCCATTAGCAGGAAGATATTATTTTTTGAAAACAGCAAGTTAAGTCTTCAGGGGGCATTTTGTAAGTTGGTTTACATGGGTTTAGCTCAGTAAATGGAAGAGTTTGATCATTCAAACTCGTGCATTTCTTTATTTCCCATCTTTCTATTTGCAACTGAAGCAGTCCTGATGTAAAGAAAGAAAGAAAGATGTTTTTAAAAATGGCATAAAATGTATCTGGAAGGCATATGTCAAGGGAACCTGCAGAGTAATCTTCATCTAGAGTAAATACAGCCATTCAAGACAGATGAAAACTGGAAACATAGTATGGTATCTCAATTTGATGAAAACTCCATTGGTTCAGAAGCTTTCAAGAAGCACTCATTCGTAACTTCTGCTCCCCTAATTTATCCACAGAAACCCACAATGGCATCCAGTAATGCCTTGCTGCATAATGCTACTTCAGTGCCATTATGACCGCAGTCATTTAAACAATTTCTTTAGGTATCTGTTTTTATGAATTTCAGGATTCTAGGAAACAAACCACCTCCAGGTGAGTGGAATAATAGAGTTTAAAATGCATTTATTTTTCTCAAATATAAATTTTTTTAGTAAATAACCATTTCCCTAATAATGCTCCATAAAATCAAATTTCTCAAGTAGGTATTGTGATTTAATAGTTCATGCATTTTATGTCAAGGTAGTCTTCTTTGAAATGTGTAATGAGTTCAGAGACTGCCAAGGATAATTTGTCAGTGTCACCTGCACTGGTGCATTTCCATCATTGGATTAAAGATTTGTTAATGTGTAATGGATAAAGAAAACACCAAGCAGCATTTTGCAATGATGGGTAGTGGTTTAGAATAGTATTTTATATTTTTCTCCTGACAGGCATAAAATTTTATGGGTTTTTTAAACCACTGTGCTCATACACACAAAAATCTCATTGAGTCCTTTGATCAGTCTTCTTCAGTAACTGTGATGGTGAGTTCACAGCACCTAATCCATGTTATCAGTCAGAGTCAGTGATTTTTAAATCTATTGTCAAATTATTCTCTATTTCACAACCTCTCAGAGATACAGCAACCTGTGGAAACGGGACAAGCCAACAGCACTTGTAATTGCAGGGATAGAGTTGGGTAAATAATTTTACTCTGAGAAGATGTGCAGGTTAAACATATTTGTTACCTGCATTGTTTTCTTCTGGTTTTGAACATTTTAATTTATAATCAAACAAGAAGAACAGATGTAAGAGTTGTAATTTAATCATTTTATTGCTATCTTTGTATATTTTGAAGAATTAGGTATTGTACTCTTGGGAAGCCATATTTTATGCCTAGTTGGAAAAATGAATAATGTAATAATATGCAAAATGTGAAGTTTTAGAACTTCGCTACTGAGTAAGGCATATAAACTAATGATCTAGTTAAAGTCCCTTGTGCACCATAATAAATATGGACTAAATTTGTCATTATAGCTTTAGACAGAGGTTTCAGGCTACAGATTTAATTATATCCTTTTTTAATATTCATACTTCTAAACTGCATAATTCCTTTCTACTGTAAAACTGCGTGTTATATTAAAACAAACAAAAATGGCAGATTACTAAATGGATATTAATGTGGAGTCAATAAGCATTTAATTTCTGCGGAGAACACAGCAAAAAAGGAAAGTGTAAGCTTTGTGTTGCTCAGATCTTTTCTTAGATGCCCACCATTTGTACAGCAAGACTGCCTCCTGTTTTAATGCCCACTTCTGTTGCAGAGGTTAATCAGTTATTTATGGAACTCATAAAGGACACAGGCAATACAGAATACCTTTTGTTTGGCATTTAGAAACAGTGATTATTGAAAAGCCTAATTTAGTCTCCATATGATACAAGAGTTAGCTTAGACTAGCTCGTCTCACACTCAGTCAAGACTGCTTAATGGTGTCAATTATTGATGACAATTAATAATGGCTGAATAAAATACCAGCACAGTGGAATGTTTAGTCCATTCTTCCTAACTCTGTAATATATTCCCTAGTAACTTAAACTTAAAGACTTTGTTTCCTTTACAATATACAGTTGACCTGATTCTCAGATTAGGGTCCATCTGCTTTCATGTTCCTGTAGGTACATGAAAGTTAAGTAAATGAAGAAAGAAAAAATATATATCCAAAATTACAAATTTTATCCCATTTATTCTCTTGGGGAGGCCCTTAAATGCAGCCAGAACAATGAAGAAGTGCAGGAGTAGCAACAACAAAAGTGAAGACAAAAAGGAGAAAGAGCAGTAACATACATTTTAATGAGAAATAAGAAAATAAATATGAATTTTATGGAGAAATAGAAGGAAAGTTGAAGCCAAACAATTAATTAGTCAGTATAGTTTCTAATAATTTATTATGTGGGTTGACTCAGTTGGGAAGGATAGGTTGCAAAGAGGCTAAAGAACTCTGTACCTCTTTGGGTAGTCACAGTGGATATGTTACTCCCTTGTTTATATACTGAATAAAATACCGAAGTTGGCTGATGTGTTTGAGCCAGTCAGGTCCAGGGCTCAAAAATAAGTGTTTCATCTAGCATGCAGAGCTGGTTCGGGGTGTGAAAAAGGTGTTCATGACTTTCAAATCAGCAGTGATAGTCTTTGATTTCTCACTGCCTGCTTAAGTGATCCTATTTCTTGTTTTTCCTTTGGTTGCAAATGCACTAGCTAACACTTTCTGAAGAATAAAAATGCTTTTTCTAAAAGAGGAAAAATTATATGGGTGATTGCAGCATATTTTTCATGTGGCTTTCAGATACGGATAGTGAATGATCTTGGGCTATTTTTGTATTATTTTTTCTATTATCTAGTATTGTAATTATTGTTTTTTGTCTTGCTTCTCCATACTAAAATGCTTTTATTTTATCAGAGGGCATATTAGAAACATTTTTACATATTTATACATTTTCTTATTATGCAAATTGCCAAGAGCTATCACAAAGGTGAAGGAGAGTTAAGAATAAAGGTAAGAGGACTATTCTGGCAGACGGTCATTCTGTAGAGGTACAGAGGACACATTTCATCAGTCTCAGAACTAAAAATTTAAAGTAATCAGAACATTTCTGTAGGGATGTTACTAGCTGCTCCTGGGATGGGCTGAAGAAAGGGGAAAAAGACTGTTTTCTGGTTAAACCCTTGATGTAGTTATGTATTAAGGCTGGCTGAAATAGCAACATTTTCCATGTTATTTTATGAATAGATCTTTTTCTTACTAATGAGTTATCATTATTGATAATTCTGCTTATATTCTCTTGATTGTTTTTTTAAAATAAGCGTTTTCTTATTATAGAGCTAAATATTGTAATCATGCAGCCACATAAAAGTGCTATCAGAAGTTCAGAAATATTTTCTGTTGGCCTAAAAAATATTTTAATACACTAGTGATGTGAAAAGCTGCAAGTTTGTAATTAATCAAAGCAAAATTAATAGTCATAATCATGTTTACTGTGTCATTGCCTAATTATTGACCAAGAAGCAGGTAAATTGTGCCAGATGCTGGGTGAATACAAAGCAACACAAAGGCAGCTTCTGAGAGTTTACAGTTTAGAAATGAAAACTTAGAACAAAAATTCTGTAATTTTTGGGGGAGTATAAGATGTAGATGTCAAGGATCCCTCCAGCATGAATATTAAAACTATAGAACTCTAAAAGATCTGAATTTATCAGTCAAGGATGAAAAGTGGCATAAATTAGGGACAACAGGTGACCAGTCAGATTATAGTCTACAGTTTAAAACCTCTTGGAATTCCTAATGAGCCTTTTTTGAAGAGGCAACATAGCTTGCAATTTAAGAACTCCACCTTCTGTTGGTATTGCTCAACATATCAAAGCTTAAATATGCATGGTTTGGCCATGTCTGGACATTTCAATCTTTTGGCAAATGAGATGAATGAAATGCAGTACATGATAAAGGTGGGCTTTAGACTGACTCTACCATCTGCCCATAACAAAATTGTCCCAATTACAAAGTATGCACTTACTGTCACGGCAAGTGCCATGGAACTAGCTTGACATACAGAAGGAGGATGTCATATTATTAGCCCAAAAGTGAGTAAAAAGATATATTAATCACTCAGAGATTCTATTTAAGCATTAGAAAACTTAATTTCCTCTGTTGTGATTAGAGTGCATTTCAGCTCCCTCTTGTATAGTAGCTTCTGTATCCCATTGGATATAGGTACATTTTGATGAATTTCAATATTTTTTAGTTCTTTGCTTAGACAGGAACAAACATCAAAATTTAGTGCCATTTTCTTATTCTCGTTTGTTCTCATTCATTTCTCTTTGACTTTATATTCTCTAGGATTTGCCTAATTTTTTTATTATTATTTTGTTTCTGTTTTCTTGCCTTATTTTTCTGTTGTTAGTCTGTACTGTGCTATGACAGAATATACAGATACAGGCCAATTTCTGTTTCTCTAGGAGAATCTGATTTCTGACATACCTTAAAAGAAAGAAGGAAATATTTTAGTGTGATTCTACTCTGAGAAAAAAAAGTATTATTAATGTGTTCAGGCAATGATAACACTAGTTCCGGTCTGAGATCAGTACAATACTTACTATGATGTTTTGTCTGTCAGGTCCTATTGGTTGATACTTAAAACTTTCAATCAAAAAATCAAACCTAACAATTTTTTTAAAGAGTGACTTTGGAAGCCCTCTTGAACACGCATAGACTGCTGACTGTTTTCCTTACCAAGTTAAATATCTGACTGGGAAATAACTTTTAACTGCACTGAATGTATTTAAATAGTATATCAGGATTCCTCCCTGTATGCCAGGTCTTTCCCAAGGTCATTTAATTAGAGTTGTTTACAACAGCCATTTGCCTCCACATGTGCTGTTATTGATGGTATAGAAAGAGCTCTTCCTTGCATGAAACAATGTGTCAGCCAGGTAGCCACAAAAAATTGCTGAGCAAAGGGAAGTGTCTCCAGAGCACTGACACTCAGTAGAGTTCCTCCAGCTTAGAGCACTTGGCATATTTTCCTAATAGTTTCATTTCCACATGGCTTTATCTGAACATAAATGCCATATTCTAGAGCTGTAGTGATTTTTCGGTAACTTTTGTTACTAGTCTTTGCAATGAAAAGGTAAATTAGCCATGAGCTCAAAAATATCTTAGTATTTAGTTAAGAAAGCTGGTTATTCTTCAGGCATCCTTAGGGTCTTATTGCAAAATAGTGTGCTGAGAATTCACACTTCTGCTCTCTGTAAACAAACATTCCGATCCTCACTTGCCTACTGAAAATGGTCTTCTAGTGTCCTGTTTCTCAGGTGACAATGACAAGCCTGGGAATTTTTGCTGATGTACAAGAGATGGAGAATTTCAAATGGAAACTAGGAATTCACTCTTGAGCTGTGTTCAGATTCATCTCTCTTTTAAAAAGCCACAGGTTTCAAGTCATTGGGCGCTGAAAATTAGTGCCCACTTTTCACTTACAGAGCATCATCCTACATTTCATTTCAACTTTTTCAATTGATAACTGCATTTGAAGCAAAAATCAAGGCACATCTTGTAAAATTGTCACACAGGAGGTGCCATTTCATCATTTGGTGGGTCCTTCTTACTAACATAACACCATGTGTAACACAACTAAATGAAATAATGTCAGTTTTGTCTCAAAAAATGTAACACAGTATCAGTTTGAGTAGTGCTTTTCCCAGAGGGAGGGAAGAATACAAGAGAGAATAGTTTAAAATGGGGAAAAACATTCCCCTTTCAGCCATAGTAGGCTGTCAGCTGCTGAATCTGTGTTATTTTCAATTAGGCTCATCTAATGCCTGTGTATAAAGGAGGCATATGTCACTTTGCTAGAGACACTGTGAGATGCCTTGGTTAGCAAAGCCTCCAATGCCTTTGACTTAAGAAGCAGACAAATAGCTCAGCATTATTGCATTTCTCATTTTAAAAGTATTTTTAGGTCTTGCTGTTAAAACTTCGTTCCTGGTAAATTACGAGCCAGTAATTTGGGGTTTTACTAAGCTTCTCATATATACATGAAATAATGTCTTTGGAGAAGAAAATATCCTGAAAACAATTATGTATGTGAGCAAATTTACTCTTTCCAGCAAACCCAGGGACTTGATAAACTAAGCTGTAAAAAAATCCACCCTAAAAATATTCCTCTTTTAAAGTCAGAATATGCTTAAATGAGATCACTTAGAGAGAAAATAACAACCATGTTAAAAGATTTAACAAAGAATATAATAATTGAGAAAACATGAAATTTTGTCTTCTAAAAAGTTAGTTTTGGATATTAATTGTGTTTGATTTAACAGGTATCATATGTAAGCAGGGCTCATTCCTGCTGTTATGCTCTGTGGCATTTGTTCTGTGATGCTGCTTGAGTCCTTTTATACAGAACATCATTACATATGGTTAAATACTGTTTATTTGGGCATAACTGTACTAAATGACAGCTCTCTACAGCATTTTTCAAGCTCATGTGAATAATCCAAGTCAGTATTCCTGGACCTTGATGAATTTCTCAAGTTATAGGGATTGAAGGGGCTAGTGGCTCATCTGCACAAGTCATATGTCACCTGCTACAGATGAAAAAAGATATTTTTCTATCTAAGGAAGAGAATTGTCCTTCTGCTTCACTGAACTGAACTTTGTGTTTAAGTTCACATTTGAACATGACTCGAGACATGGAATCTGGCAGCTTCTTTATCATTTACCCCACATTTTGCCTTTTCCCCATACCCCAAACTGTCATCTCTCTTCCCTCCACTAGAGCAGACGTTGTTTTCACCTTTCTAGTTTGATCAGCTTGCAAGCAGATGTTCTTATGTAATTTTTAATTAATTGATTTCTTCCTTGGAGGGTTTTGGTTCATCTGTTTTAAGTAGATACCTTAACGTAAAAAATTAAAAAAACCAACAAAACAAACAAACAAAAAAAAACCCTCAAAATGACATGTGCTTGCTGTCTTGTGAACTTCAAAATGAAACTATAGTAAAGTATTTTAGTGAAATTAAAGCAACTCTTAAATAGGTTAAAAATATTATGCATTATACCTACAAATATCACAGCTAAAATGTGTTTGTGCTTGTAAACGTTATGTGTGCTGTTTGTGTCAATGTCATTCCACCTCAGTGCCACTTCCTCCTGTCCATCCTTAGTTTTAGAGTTCCACAGTCTCATTCTCCTTCTGCCTCCAAAATAGGAGTTTGAGAAATAGGAAAAGATAGAAGAAGATAGAGTATCTGAGGATAGTACTTTCTTCTGCCTTTTTTCTTTCTTCCTTGTTTTTTTTAAGACCTGTAATGTTCTTTTCTTTAGTCAGCGTTGAAGGAATGAGACTGTAATGAGATGTAACATTAAGACCTTGATTTACTTACCAGAACAACTAGGAACACTCTCTAGTGTTGCATAGGCCCCCAAGATAATCTATTTCTCAAGCACAAAAGTAAGCATTTTCATGCTAAGGGCTGTTGAGGATGTTATAGTTAGAAAAGTTAATCTCTTGTGGGTTATAATCACCTGTTGAGTCACTTGATTTGTGGACATATTTCCTCTTCAGTCCTTTGACTGTACCAATTAAGTGGGCTGCCACTTCAGCTGACTGCCAGCATTATCATCTCGCCAGAATGACCCCAATTCAACCTGCCCAGCCAAACCACAGATATGAGCATTCCCAACTGAATTTCATTTGATATATACTTGGTTACTTGAACAGAGCCAATGGTAATTTTTTGCCATGTCTCCCTCATTTAACTTAAATATATTTTAGAAGAAGTTCATTTGTTTTTCTAGCATGATAGGAGAATAGTTTTGTCTGGAATAGGGTAGGGAGGGAGGGAGATAAGCAGCTAGAAGCAGCTGCCTTTCAGGTAACATAGCTGGATTTTAAAAGACATGCATCCATATTCTCACACATCGGATTATATGTTATTACAGTTTCCTAAATATACGGAGAACTGGATATCTGTGAGCCAGAGATCTGATTGGGGTTCTCTACCCTTTTAAATGTGAAAGACTTCTTAAGGAAATCATTTTATAACAACAAGAATGATGGAGGTCTGAAACTCTGCAAAAGGAAATATGCCTGCATACTAATCCATACATACCCAAGCCACCTAAAAAAGTCATCTAACAAGTCCATTTACATTCACTTTTACAGGTTTGTTTCTATCAGCTATAAAATGAGAACCCCAAGCCAGAACAGATGAGGTTACACAAATAACAACCATCCCCTTTCTGGAGCGCTGTCAAAAATCAGCAAAGAGTGAGGACACTCCTTTCCCCTTGAAGTCCTTCTTCACACAAGCTTTTCAGCTATGATTAGACATGATAAGTAGGAGAACTTTTGTGCTGGAGCATAAAATATACCTGTCATAAATATAATTGAACATAAAGTATGTGGGAGAGGAGAGCTCCATTCTCTGAGAGAAATATTTCCAACACAGAAGCTATGGCTCTCTGGGCAGAAAGAAGCTAAAATGTTTCAGTCCCTAACTAAAACATGTATAAACTTTGTGTTTCTAACTAAAATCCTTTTAGAAATCCCATCAGTAAATATAAACCCTCCAGAATCTATACTTTAACTGCATTTTTCTCCTGTGCCTTTAAAATATATAGTCCTTTGTTTAATTAAACAGCGTTGAATTGCTCTGTTGCTGATGAGGAATTGTATTTATCATTCTTGAAATATGTATTGCATAGGTATCTTTTATGCCAGAAGGAATACGTGAAGGGTAAGTAACTGTTTAGAAGCTGATGTGACAGAGAGGAGGAAGTGGGTCAGAGAGGACTGACCCTACATAAATTGGCAGAGGGAAGGTGTATAGGCTCTGTTTGGTTCCTGGACTTCTTGAGGATTTGTAGGAGAAATGCACTGTGTATGATTACCATGACAATAGGGAGATGTGGTAACCTTCTCCATATAATATACATTTACAGAGTAGGCAGTGAAGAGAACTGTGCACTTTATATGTAAAGAATATTACAAAGAAAGTTATGTCACTAGGATCACAGGGTATTTCAGACTAGAAAGGACTTCAGGGAGATCTCTGGCTGACCTTCAAAGTAGGGTCAGGTATGAGATCACACCAGGTTATTTGATGTTTCATCCAGTCTTTTCTTGAAAACTAAACATATCACATCTTGAGATGCCCTTAACCACACTTAATTAGCAATAATGAAAAATGTATTAATTTTTCATTGCAAGAAATCTTCTTTGACTCATACAACACACTTCATTGCTGCTCCTGAGACCCATACTCCCTCAGAGTTTAGACAACAATTTTTGGTAGGTCAGTCCTTCTATTTCTATGAAAACATAAGAATAATTTATAAAAATCCTGAGAAGGTAATTCAGTTTGCAAAATGTTTTGTGCTGTCAGTGCACATTCTGGGCTAAGTAAGTTTCTGATTAGCTCTGAGCTCCATTGGCAATGTTTAATTTTTTTCCAAACCTCCCCATGACATAGGAGGTTTGGATCTAATAGCACAGATTTAGAACAGTCTATAACTCTGATATTGCAAATATGCTTCAGGCTCTGTAGCCTTTAAAGTCTTTCAAATATCTCTGAATTACTGATTTTATTATCTAATCACTTAGAGAAAAATAACTGAAATACAGCTACAAATATGGACTTCAGTTCTGCCAGCAAATTTTGACAGTGATTTTTCATTCTTATTTAGAAATCTAAAAATTCTGGTGAGCCAATGCTGGGCATATTTAAAATTAGTCCTGTTGTTTTTTTATTTGTTGTACTCTTGAAAATACAGTGACAAATTGGGTAAGAGTTTAAGGCAGCAGGTAATCTTTTAAAAGCAACAAAAAAGAGACAAAAAAGTTGGGATGGGATGCGGAAAAGTGACTTGGAGGAAATACTTTAATCTTTGCCAGTTACCAGAATCTGCACTCAATTTCCAAGTCCTTCTGCTCCTATTAAATTCCAGACAAACAACACAGATACTGCTGGAGCAGCACTGGTTATTTTGCAATTCTTTACTTGGCTGTTTGAAAAGCAGACAGGCTGAGGTTATAAGAACTGTTTAAGATCTGAAATATTTTTGTTCCGAAATCTGACATGATTTGCTAGTTGTGACAACTGGTTTGACAATGACCAGTGATTTAGGTCTACCTGTAATAAGTGAATTAATCTGAGTTAAAACATAGTGATCTGTCATGTTTAGAGATACCTCAACAGCTGGCTGACTTGTCCTCTGTCAAGCTAGTTTGTCCTGTGCAAATCTTCTGTCAAGTACGAAAAAGAACTGTTGAGAGAAAATTACATGGCAGTTTCAGAGTTAGTGATGAATTTTTCTCCCAACATACCAGCTGTGCCAGCAACACTGTTTTTTGTGGCATTAATCAAATATCTTGCCTGGAGCACCTTCTCTTTTCCAAAGGCTAGAAGATGAATCTGTCAAAAAATTTCACTGGGATTTGCCAAGAGCTTTTCCTAAGTTCAGGTACTACTAGTCCATGCACTTCGAAAGTCTGAATAATGCTTTTAGGGATGGTGTTCTGAAAGTAAAAGTCCTGTGGTATACTTTTACTATATTCATGAACTCAAATCCTTTGTTACAGTGAACCAATGGAATTAAGGAGTTTGCTATAAGGCAAAGTACTCAAGTGCTCCACTTGCTGACTGACATCCTTGTGTTTATTTTTAGTTGTAGTTCTGCAATTAGCTAAGTACAAGACCAGTGGAAGGCCACAGAGTGATCCAGACACTTTTTCTGCAGATGGAGGAAATAGGGACAAGGCTGATAAATACAAATATGTATTCTATTCTTTTATCAATATATTGCATATTTTCATTAAAAGTATAAACTATAGAAAATTCTAGATTACAGGTCTTGATAAATAAAATCTATTTTAAGTGCCACAGAATAGAAGTGTATTTCTATCATTCCCCATCATTTTAGGACTGAATTTTTAGTTAAAAATTAATAGACCATTTATTATATGAACATTAGGGCACAAACACAGCAAATACAAGAAATTATAGATTCCTCCTCAAGGGAGACGAGAAATATTCATCTGCATTTATGTGCATGTATACCATTATATATGCTTAGTGACAGCAAAGTTTGCTAAATTATTTCATAGTTTAAAGGCTGACAGCAAAGTTGAACTTACTTAGCACTCAAAACTAGCAAAATGCAGGTGTGTAGCACCAACAGTACGTAGGATATTGAACTCCTTCCTTTAGGCACGTGAAGAGAAAAGGTTAAAGAAAAGAATTCTTCTGCTTTTCTGAGCAGTGCTGAGACATTAAAGACGCATTCAGCTTAGTAACTGAAGTATCCTTCAATGGAGAAAGACCATGCATTGTGATTGCATCTAGTTCCTGAGATTGCTTTCCATTTCCCACCTGCATTGGTTCTCCTATTCATAGATTGGCATTCACATTACTCCTTTTCTTCCAGACAGTTCTTACAGATACTGAAACATGTATTTCACGTGGGATTGAAGAAGAAGAAGTAGAATCAATTTAGTATAACTCTTGGAGGAGAACTCATGTGGACTAATCATCTTTCTAGTTATGTCAAAGGCCTCTAATAAATGTAGTGGTTAAAGCATGGCTCTCGACTCTGCTGCACAGGCCTTGTGGGGGAGGTCATTCATCTGCAAGCCAACGTTATCCCTTCATCACTCTAAGGTCTGAAATCAGATGTGAAAGGACCTAGGCTGTGCTGATGTCCTCATCTGATTATCACTTATTTGCACAAGGAGCTGGAAGAGGCATGGGCCTTGGTTAATAAGACTTTTCACGCTTTTCTCTGCTCCTGATTTATTAGTCCCAGCTAGAGCCCCTGGAAGGACTTTTGAGACTGTTTTTTGTTCAACACCTTGAACATCACAAAGACCTTTAAGTACATTATCAATACTATAGTTTCAACAAACGAGTTCTAAAGGGATTTTGGTTCTCCTTCCTCTCTAAAATGAAAACTGGACATAGGAAGCATTATGCATCTCTGAGGAAAACATTTATTTAAAATTGGAACTTTCTTCAGAATCTGAATTTGTAAACTTTCTTCTGCAAAAAGTATAGCAATTTTAGAGGTGCACAGAAATAATGCTTAAAAGATAAACAACATTAAAAAGCACAGGCTGCAATTGTGTTTTCAAATTCTCTGTATTTCTTCATGCTTTGTGTGATGATTGCAGTCTTATTACATATTGAGGAAAGCTAAGCCAGTGTTTTAAAAGCTGGCAACAGAGACTATATCTAAAATACAGAAACTACCCAGGTTTTTTACTATATCAATTTCTAACATATTTTGAAATGTTGAAAATGTTATGAAATTTTGAAAATCTTCTGTGTTCATAACCACTTGCAAATGATACCATTTGTTTCTTTGGTACATTTTTTTTTTATTTAACAAATTAAAATCAGGCTCAAGTCATTATTAGCGTTGATAGTAGAATTCCAACCACTGAAATGGATAGCTGCCCACATTCCTAATTCATCTTCAGATCCATTTGTTTTCTGATACCTGAATATTTGAGTTGATTTGCCTAACCTTATACCTCATTTGCAAAGGCATTTTCAAGAGTCCAACTAATACCTGAGAAATATTTACGTATTTACTTCATTGTTTTGAATATTTCAGAATCTATATGAAAGAGAACTCCACAGCAATATCAAGCTTATCATTAACTTTCTGATTGAAGAAGCTTTCTAGTCATTAAAATAGTTTTTACAATGCATTAGAAGAGGGAATTAATGATTTTAAATGGGCTGCAATACTAGAACTACTGTGCTAGGTAATATTTGACGTCTGTCTGCCAGCCTTCCTGTCTTTCTACCTGTCTTTTCTCAAGTATTTCTGTCTGCAGAAGTACTTTTAAAATTGCAACAAAGAAATAGAGTGAGAGGTTTCTTAAATCATGCTGTTGGATATCCAAAGAGGTGTATTATTTTGGATGTGGTATATTTTACAATTTGACAAGTTGGAACTTTGTAAACTGACAATTGGGCACAGACGAAGGTATCCATTTATCTCGTATATGTCTTGTTGAGGCAAAGCTGTCAGACAAAATCTTATCGCATGGTGCCCCATTTGTTTTCTGTAGTGATTTATGATGGTTTTGAAAAGGTCTTGTGATCCCATAGGCTGCCACAATTCTCTGACTCTTCTCTGTCAATGGATCAGATTTTTGACATTTTCTGAGAGCATTCAGAAAAGATTTGATAAATCAGCTTGTGGTGTTTATTTTAATTGATCTGAAGCCCATTCCTTCAAGTATTCATCAAACACTGTGACAGGGTCTGGGTGTGCTGCAGTGAAATGAAAGAACTGGGTTGGCCATGCCTCTGTGATGATGATATACATATTTTGTTGAAAGTTTATGCTCACAGACGAGAAGATGCCATAACTAATTTAGAATGCTGTAAATCTTTTGACGCAGATTCTAATTCATAAATCTCATCCATCATATGTGATTCATGAAACGATAGACAACCCTTGATGAGAAGGTACTTTTGTATTCCAAGTTCTTTACATTTTTTTCCTCTTTAGAAATAAATCACTCCAAAACAGAACTCTGTTATGAAAGTGGCACTGTAAAGGTCTCTCATTCTTTTTGTATCTGTTCTTCTTCTCAAAAGGGATAACATTTCTTCTCTTTAAGATGCCAATGGATAAAACTGTGTGTGCATGCACTTCACTTTACAACAGGGAGAAAAATGTAACTGATTGCAGTGGTTCTAGTTGAGGAGTCATCACATTTGGCTGGTATAACCTGGGTCTCTTTTCTTCTCTCACAGGAACCTCCATCTGTTGAAAACATCACCACAAACACCTGTCCTGATCAACCACAGTCAGTGTCTTTGATCTCTTCACTCATTCCTGTTGTGCTTGGTTGGTAAACCTGTAAGAAGACCATTGCAGGATCTGAGCCTCTCTCTTATCAGCCAGTCCACTCTTTTTCCTTCTACATTGAGGCATTGCTGCTGAGTGGTGGCTGTGGATGGTCAAGGAGGGAATTTGTGGTGGTGTATTTGATCTCTCTAATTAAGGGAAAGGAGCATGGATGACTGATAAGCAGGCTGGCCTATCAGGCAATGAATGATAATAAAGAAATAAACAAATGTTGCTCAGCAGTGTTACCAAGAAAACTGCTGAGGACTGGTATCAATCAATGTCTCTTTATCTGTCTAGGACTCTGTCTTCAGATATAAAGCTTAGGTAACACCAGGCGTTTTTAGAATATTGAAGTAACAAAACCAAGCATTCAAAAGTTAGGTACTCTTAGAATTAAGTTTGCCTGTGCAATGTTTATTTGCCATCCTTCTGAATACACATTTTGGCATTCTTCCTTGGTGTTACGCTTGTGGTAAAACCAAATAGAGAATTGGGTGAGCAATTTTTCATTGTCCTTAGTTCAGGTACAGAACCCGGTTGACCACATACTCTTGCAATGATCTTTCACTTGCATTTTAACTTCTGTATGGAGTGAGGTTGGTGCTTCATTTCAAAATGATAAGTCACTGCTTCTCTGCTTTGCTTCCTCAGAAGTGCAAGCATGTGGACTGTGAAAGAAAGTGTTCAAGTTTTTGCTCAACATAGTTTATAAGATTATACTGGAGGATCTTTAATGCAGATTTTAATGCTAAGTCTTAACTGAGTTCTTGAGAGTATACACAAATGCCTTTTTCCAACATCCTATAACTCAATTCCCTACTCATCTGAAGAGCTAAAGCATGCTTTTCTTAAAGGAAGACATACACTTCTTTGAAGATCCTGCTCCAGAGGAATAAAAATGGATCTCTCCGGAAAGAGATTAGTATTTTATGGAAAAATTAATATTTTATGGAAATATATGCTCATGTCAGTAAGTCTTGTTTTTCCTTGCTACCTCCTTAAAGTCTTTCAAAACAGTTAAGGCAGAAGGAAACAAAAATCAAAGGAAATGCATTCTAAAGAACTAACTAATTGACTTTTTGTGGGATACTTAATGACTGAAATGGCAACAAGTGACAATCACAAACTGGAGAATGGAATCTGAAGTGTTGAGCATCCGCTCAGTGCAGAGCTTTATAGGTCACTGATTCCTGTTTGTCTTTATTTGCACTGTTGGTTACTAGGAATATCAATAGCAGCTTTCTCCTGCCTTACATTGGGTCAAGCAATTTGGATTAATTTTTCCTGGAAACTTTCTGTGTTTATTTCACCTACCTATGGCTTCTTTTGCATATGCTTAGGCAAAGTTTTTTCTTCTCACATGATTTTGGGTAGACTTTCAAAGTAATTTTGAAGACTCTTTCTTTAAGCTGAGAGAGGAGCTATCAGCATGTTTTTCAATGCAGTGTTCTGTTCCTCCACACAAAGAAGAAAAGCTTAAATTTTCTGCAGCCCTGTGGTGCCCAGGTGCCATCAAACAGGGAAGATTGAGGGCAAGTAGGCATAATTCAAGGTGATGGATTGAGCATTAGCACTCTGTGCTTTTCTTTTCCTCACACCTCTGTGTCTTCCATCCTATCTTTCTTTGCCTCTCTTTACTGTCTTTTTCCTTTAGGATAACAGTACCATGAAAGCAGTTGTCTGTGTGCCTGATTCTCAGCCCTGTCACTTCATAGGCATCTTTCTTTAAAGAGACTCAAAGATCCTAACTTAATCTGGTATTAGGCCAAGACTTAGCACACAGATTCAGCTTTCATAGAAAGTTGTTTAAAGATATCGTAGACTCTCTGAGCAGGCAATTTTAAAAAGCACTGGCATCTCTTAGCACAGTGTTTAAAAGCCCAGCATATTGCCAACAGGTGAAGTTTTCCAGTATGTCTGTAATTCAAACAAATAAAAAAAGTTTTAATAAAATAGTTTTTTATTTGACCAACTGCCAATCTAATCATTTGATAATGAACGTGATGTTTAGCTGTGAGCTCAAGTAAGAAAGTAAGAGAGTTCTCAAAGTCTGCAATAGCCGAATCAGCAGATTTTTCACTGTTACTTCTCCATCAAAGAAGCAAATGGTTTGGAATTTAAATGAATGGCAAAATTAGCCAGTTTTTCAAATTTTCCCAGTAGTGTTTGGGCTTCCAGTCCCGGGGGGTTTTCACTCAAGATGGATGAAAAAGAAATATACTTTGACCATTGTTAATTTTTAATCTCCAACAATGTTCTCTGTTTCCTGCCATCAAAACTACCAAAATATCGAGTGGCTTTCACTATTCCCAAAATATTTTCTTTTTAAGTCATCATTTTAAATAAGTGACACACAAGAAAATGCACTCTGGAATAAACAGAACTGCCAATCATACACACAAAAAAAAGAAAAAATGCTTAAATGTTGGCATCAGCAATTAGGGTTATGCCATCCCCACTTTGTGGTTTTAGGTCTTATGTAGGAAGGAAGGAAGGGAAAAAAAGTGATTTTATGAACTATTCACTAAAGGTTAATTCAAGAAATATCATATTCAAGTCCTCTTTTTCTTCTGTACCATCTCTTTAATATCTTTCATGGGAGCATAGAACTCTGTGTTTAGCTAGTATGATTTTTCATGGCTGTTTTGAAACCAATGAAGCTAGACCAATTTACTCCAGTTAGAGTCTCCTACTTAAAAAAAAAACAACCAATAATTTTTCTGGTTGCCCATTAGAAAAGTGGTTTTGTAGACATTTTGCAATAATGGGCAGTTCTCAGTTGTTTCTGTTTTGCTCTACAGAACAGCCACTGATAAGTCTCATCAAATGATGCTTCTCAATACAGCAGCCCTGGCAGTCTATATTAAAGGAAGAAATCAGGTTGTATTGAGTGAGTTAAGAAAGCATATTGTTGCTAATTAATTTATTTTCCATATTGGCCTGCATTGTGTACAGATGCTTTCATCCAACCTGAAAGGTACCATGGCAAGCAGGTGTTACAACAATCTTAGCCCAGAGGTATCCAAGACTTTCTGCCTGGCAGCATTCCAGCTACAGACTGGAGCTAGCTTTTGGAGAAGTTGTCAGTGAGATTGATTGCATTTCGGAATTTCCATTGATTAATTATCTCTCCAATTCTTCACCATAGGCAACATCCTGAGTTTTGAGACTGTGTATGAAAACTTATTTCACTTGTGTTCATCAGTTTAAAACACTGTGGGATTTTGATAGGTTGTATCTTGCAGAAGGGGAGATAGAGGTGGTTAGATGTAGCTGTGCTCTTGTGCTTCTTCACAGGATAAAGAAAACAGAGAAAACCATCCAGGCAGGGTTTTCTTACCAAATTTGCCTTTAGCCTTTGTAATTGCCAATAGTCAATAAGTGGTTTTACTTCAAGAACAGCAACAGTTCACAGAATTATATCTGGCTGCTCTAATATGAAACAGTTTATTCTTGATATTTTGTGAAGGGATAAAGAATTCAGTGTTTATTTAGTTAGTTTTCTTTCCTGTACAAAAAGACTAGCACTGCTTGGTGTAAAGGAATAAGACAATACTATTTATTAAATTTATGCTATTGCTTATAAACATAAATATGGAAAAATTAATAGAGGAAGGCCACTCCTTTTATACCTTTACCATTCTAGCCCTATGAAGAGATATTTTTTTCAACATACACTTGTAAAAATCTCTTTCTAACATAAATCTTGGGTCTTAAATGAGTGTAGCAGTAGACTAACCAGCTTAATAAAAGTGAGAGATGATATGCACCTAATGGACAGGGCATTTCAACCAGGTGTTATCAAATCATTCATTGCACTAAGTGCACTCTCAAGTTCTGTTGTAAAAACAATTAAAGTACTGATGGCAGGCTTAAGTTACTTCAAATCATTTGGCAGAATTGATCCACAATTATCTTTGTAATCCCTGAAGCCCCAAACACTAAGTCCTCCATCCACTTTATATTTCCTACACACGGTTCTCAATGTGTCAGCAGCAATGCTCAATATCCATTGGCACCAGCAACTTCACTGGACCTAAGAATTCCAAACTCTAATTATGCTTGTGTTCTGACTCCTCAAGTTCAAGTGTAGGAAACACTTGTATGACAGTATACCCATCAACTTTCAAAAAGTTTGTAGTTTTTAATCATGTTTGCTTGTGTATTTGAATGTGTGTGATTAGAGAGTGAGACATTCATTTAGATGTTCTCTGTGGACACTTATTTGAAAGGGTGTTTTCTTCTTTTTAGTGTCAGAAGGCTTGTAGTTATTCTGCTTTTTAGGAAATGTTATGCTTATCTCTAATATGAATCTCAAAAAGCAACAGGAAAATGCCCTTAGTGGAGTTTTGTATAACTTCTCCAAAATATAATAAAGACATTATCATATCAGATGGGTAATTCATATGGCATGGCACCTTTCCTCTGGCAGTTTAGAAATGCAACTCCCCTTGGCAGGGAAAACGTCAGTCCAAATGATTACAGTTTAACATGTACTGGAGCACAAAACCGAACAATGGCAAGTGTTAGACAGCCTGAATCAGATACAGTGATTTTTGTTATACCTGTAATAATTTGGAGATTTGTGCCTCTCACATAATCATTGTAAAACCTAGAAGCCAAATTTTTTCCTATGGCTAATGACACAAGGGAAGAGCCATGAGAACAGGAGAATAAATTTTGCCTGACTTTTACCCTGTGGATGTTAGACCAGAGTGTGCCCACAGCACATAATAATCAAAGAGATGCCAGACAAAATTTTGAGCTATGAAGTTAAACCACAATAGTCCCACTGGAGACTTCACTGTGGGAATCTCAGGCTGAAACATTTTTTTCTTGTGCAGCCCCTGTGCTGCTGTAAATAGAACAAAGCAAGTCCTATTTTCTCCAGAATTAATGGACGCATCTATTTCACTGTCAACAGCTTTCTATTTCAGATAGACCCTCAGATAGAAAGGATTTTTGATTGCTTTCCTACTGTTAAACCTTATCCCCCCACTTGTTTAGTCTCCCCAGTTCAGGCATTGGGTATCAATGTGCTTTTGTTTGTTTTAATGCCAGCATATTGAACCATTAGAACAGAAGGCACCACTTAGTCCATTACGCAGTCAATTTTCAGTTTAAATACCATTCTTGTAGGCTCATCAGGGATTCGAATTAGTTTGAGCAGTGCAGTGAGCTTTTTTGTCTCTATTGCACAAAACAGGGAGTTATTCTGTCTCCTTGATAATAAGTTGCTCAGAGTAAGGGAAGAAAACAGAATTTCAGTTATTGAATATTTAATTCTGGACAGCAGTTTAATCAGAAGTGGGATTTGGGCAATTGCTCTGGCCCCCACCTAACATACTACAGTTTCAGTTCTTAGTATTCCTTAATTATCCCACTGAGATGTTTGAGGAGCAACTAGTAGTAAATGAACTTGGCAAATCAGCTATTACCAAGTAATGAAATACAAATACATATGTTTGACAATTCTGCAGGGAAATTGTTGGAGCTGAGATTCTCCACGCATCGTATTGGCCAAGAGAGAAAAAGCAGGTGTTATTATCAAAATTTGTATACCAACAATTTGACTAGAGTTTTAAAATAATGTGAAGCTTTTTTCCCCTTCAGCTAATTCCAGCAAGTTGGTTATCGTATGGAGAACACTGATTGTCCAATAATGAATCCGTAGCAGCTGTGGATTCTCACAGTGACGTAGTTCTAAATATTCAAGGATTTTGTGTTATATCTAAGGAACCGTATCAACTTTGCATCTAACCTTAAACAAAAGAGGGTTCAGCTCTTCTGAGGAAATTGATTTTATTCAGCAGCAAGGCAAGGGAAATTAGTACATTCAATATTTGTAGAAAGAAAATAGCAAAGCCCACAAGTCTGGGTGGTTTGAGATTGTTCTTTGTTTTAGTAATTATACCTTTATATGTTAGATCTCATATTTGCACTTTCACAAGTATTCTGAATGGTTTATGCATCAATCATGTCCTAGATCTGCTGGATTTCTACACAATTTTATGATGAACTTACAGTGAAACAAATTCAAAGTGAAACTGAATTCTCGCTTTACTGCTGTCGCTATCTCATTCTGTCTGTCTGGGACATTAGAACAATTTAATTAGTAACCAAATGTCAGTTGCCTCTAGTTCATTTGCATGATATCTCAATGTGCTAATTTCTCAAATTAGCATAATTTATTATTTAAGCTGTCTTTGATTTCAGGGACAGAGCTGTTTGAGTTATTTCATCTGAGGCCTGTTGTTCATATGCAAGAGGACACAAATAGGAATACTTAGTCGGCATGCATTTACTAATGTTTACTGTAAAATGATAAGCCCATATAAAGCTGGGAAGGCCTCTCCAATCCTCACAGATCTCCATTTTGCCATTAGCTGTACCAGTTTAAACAGTGTGCCTCAAGAAATATCGACAGGTCAAGTACAGCAGAGAAGAGTGTGTGTCCCAGTGGCCTTTACACTGACAGTTTCTCCCACATTTAAAGAGTTAACTAGCAGCCTACCAGCTCAGAGTGGAAGCTAATGAATGAAATGGAGATTGATATAGACTCTCTTTGGAGGTGCATCGATCTGTATCTTCTGAACTCAGCTTAGGAATTCTGCAGGCTGCATTGCATGAGTAACCCTGGCATGGTGCCCATTAGCAAATAACTCTTTTAATGCTCATCTTCAATTGATTCACTTGTTGTACTGACTACTCTGTAGTACTGCAAACTTTCTTGTATTTTGCCACTGTACTAACAAGTTATGTAAAGGAATTTGATTTTGGAAGCAAATGTTCAAGCAACTTTCTTCATTCTGCTTCTTTCCTTCTCCTGCTCCCTGTCCCTCACCCAGATAGCATCATGTTAATATTCAGCTGAGATAGGTACTGCCTCATACACCCCAAAATAGTTTCATAAATCATGTCATTGTGCCATCTAAGCTGATATTTCAGTCAGAGCAAAAAAAAAGAAATATGCTCTTAAATGTGAAGTATTTTCATTTATTGCTTTAAACTGACACTAAATTACAGAAGAATATGTAGGAAGCTTTTTTCCTTCTTCTATGGTCTCAAGCATGGAATTTACCTACAAAGACAAGTCTCAGCAGGAAGGCCTTCTATATTTTCTGCTTAGCAGGTCAGGAAAGGTCTCTCTCTATTGAACAGCAGAGAGAGAATTAACCCCTCAGCTCCAGCTGTCTGAAGAGCAGTCATCTAGTCCAAGTCTAAGATTACATCACTATGTAGTCAGAGAAGGAGGACGATTTACTTCTTCTCTTGAGCACTTGTGAACGGCTGTCTGTCGTCTCTCTCTCCTGCATGTACAACTAGACTTGACTACTTGTCATTTTATGATATAAAATATTTTTAAAAATCTATAGATTGAATGCCTAACCCTATAAGCAAAATTATGTATGCAAGCAATCTAGTATGAACAACCGGAAATTATGACCTAAGATTGCCGAAGCAATAAAAATGTCAAAAACTTAGACAACCCAAAAAATCTCAGTGGGGGCTTTTGGCTGTGGACTTCATCACACAGAAAATTCTAATCTGCCTCATAGCTCTCCACGTTTGCAGTATGAAGATAGCTATTTTCAAGGCATATAAAATTATAAAACTAATAACTCTAAAAAGTTAGAAGCATTCAGAGGTGATTTTTCTATCTGCAACTGAATTGTCATTAGGACAGGTAGACAGAAAAGTTTAAACCAAACACAAAAAAGGATAAGCTACACTCTTCCATCTGTTTTCTTTTTCTGTCAAAAGTTTTTTGCCTGTCTTTTGTTTTTTGGGTTTTTTTTGCCCACTTTTGTTTTTCTGCCTGCTGTGTAGGCAGAGAGATCCTTTCATGGTAAAATAATTGTTTTGATTGTAGGCTTGGATCAAGCATCTTTAAATTAAGGGGGAACCAGATGTTAAACTATTTGTACCTTTGAAATATTTTTTGTATTGAAAATAAAAACAGGGAAAAAATGCAAGAATTAAAAATTATATAATGAGATTTTTTAAATAGAAAATTATTGGTGTTATTTTTATGGCTTTTCATTATTGACAGCAGTAATTGTCAGGCTGGTTTTTTTTCTTAACCATCTGTATCTTCTGACAGTCTCTTGCGTATGTATCTACTAATAGTTATAAGTATTGTATTTTTGCTAGTTTAGGAAGTATTAAGTAAAAATCATATTCTTGCAATCTAAGCACATATTTCATTACAGTGATTATTGTTTAATTTCATTCCTGGAGCTGCCTATTTTGATTAAGTTGCTGACATTATTAAAAAGTCAGGAAATTTTAATTCATACAAAAAGTACACCTCTTCTTATAATTTTCATTTAACTCATACCTTACAGTAAAATGTGCTTTGATTTTAATCCTTATGCTTATAAGTCCATTTTGAAGTTTTGGGAAATTTTTTCTGACTTACACCATGCAGGTAAGAACCAGAACGAGGTCTGATACCAGCATATTTCTTAAGATGGAAGCAAAAGAGCATTTATAAATAGTTTTTGCTTTCTGAATCTAGTGGATTGTCAGGCATGCCTGACATTATTCTATAGGCAAGGCCACAGAAAATCAATACATCTTAGGCAAGGTTTAATTTATTTGTAGGTTCTTACAGCTAATGACTTTCCTTTTCTGTTTGTTGATTTTCTCTATAGCTTTTGCTCCCATGAATCGTTACAATTTTATCCTCCCATTGTAACACAAACCACAAGAACTGTGATGTCATTATATTTTTTCTAAAAGACTAGGTGCACGAATGAACAAAACTAGAAACTGTACCTTAAAAGAATTTGCACAATGGGATCAAGCTTTCTGACTCCCACCCTGGACAACACAATGTATTTTCTATTATTAGATTTTTGTTTATTTTACAGCAGCACCAGCAGCCTCCAATATTTTGGGCATCTTCATGCCAGGCACTATATATAATTGTGTTCTAACTGAAAAATCTCTCCTGTGATAATTTTATCATCTGAATAGAATAAACAGAAGTAGTATGAAGGAAAGTAATGAAGTCTTTTTTCAGAAGGAAATGAGTAACAGAGAAATTAAGCAAAATACCCAAAAACATGTAAAAACATTGCAGTTTGGAAATTATTTGTAATTACTCAGGATAGAAAGAATTTTTAGTCTTATACTGGGTGGTTTTCTGTTGAGAATAGTTTCAAGTGCACACCAATGAACGTGTGCCCATTCTGTGAACAGCACTGCAGTAAAGCTGGCTTTCATTGCTGGGTGCTGTTGGTCAGAGGTGCCTAAATGTGAAAAGGAGGATACTCTTTTTGCAAGAGCTATTTACTGAAAATGTAAATGGAGGCTGCTTTTTTGTTATACTGGGAAAGGTTGCATTCAACTTAGCAAAAAACCTCTATGGCTCTACTGTAATTTATTCTATTACAAGATCCCATTTCTTTCATTTAGTTATCCCCATCTTTTCATGCATGCTTAGTATACTGCAGTTCAGGGCATTAACTCCAGCACTATTTCACTTAGTCAACATTGACAAACAAATAAGGTACTCTCAGACCTAAATGGGATTTTAACTTGTTCTACCAGAATCATAAACACTTGTGACTGCATGGCCAACTTCTAACAAAACTTTGTAACTAGGAATCACTATATCACTGTCTTTCCTACCAACACAAAGACTTTTCAGCACAAAAATAGAGCTCTGCAAGACTCAATTGAGGAAGTAGAGGGTATATGACAGTGAGATCAGGCATTTCAAAATGATTCTTTACACCGGCAATAGATATGGCAAGCGTATGTGTTTTGTTAGGATTCTTCTGAAAGCCATGTATACAGATATATTTTATGGTCTTGTAATTGTCCTAAATCCATGGAAGGGAATACAATTATTTCTGGTATTATTTTTCACCACACTGGCTACACTAAAGAAGCCATATTTAATTAATTCCTTATAGTTATTTGACCTTTTTTTTAAGGCAATGATAACCATTTAAACTTGGTTTAGTTCCAGTTGTTCAGCCAAACTTATACCGGATCTCTGACCCAGGCGACCAGAGTAAAGGCATATTGGAAGGAAGATTTTCCCTTGGTTAAGCAGGTTTGGGTCAGAGAACACCTAAACAAATTGGACATCCACAAGTCCATGACAGGAAGCATCCATGAGTGCTTAAGGAGCTGGTGGACACCATAGCAAGGTTGCACACAATCCACTTTGAGAGATCATGGAGGTCAGGAGAGGCACATGAGGACTGAAAGAAAGCAAATTTCACTCCAGTCTTCAAAAAGGGCAAGAAGGAAGACCCAGGGAACTATCAGCCAGTCAGCCTGGAAAGTTTATGAAATGCCTCATTCTGGAGACATCATCTGGATGCCAAGAAGGTTGGCAGGAGTAGTCAGCATGGGTTCACTAAAGGTAAAGGTCATGTTTGACCAAGCTGATTGACTTCTGTGATGAACCAACTACCTGCACGGATGAGGGGAGATCAGTGGATTCTGTCTACTTTGACTTCAGCAAGGCTCTCAACTCTGTTTCTCATGGGCAAACTCAGGGTATGAGGGCTGGATGAGTGGACAGTGAGGATTGACAATTGATTAGCATCAGTCTGGCAGATCCCAGAGGGCCATAAACAGTGGCACAGGATCTAGTTGGAGGCCTGTCACTACTGGTGTCCTATGAGGCTCAATACAATACTGGGTCCAGTATTGTTTGACTTATCCATTAATGATTTGGATAAAGGGGAGATGCCTCCTCAGCAAGTTCACTGATGACAGGACGATGGAAGGAGTGGCCAATACCCCCTAGAGCTGTGCAGCCCTTCAGAAGGACCTCGACAGGTTGGAGGGATGGACAGAAGGAATCTTCTGAAATTCAGCAAAGGCAAATGCAGGATCCTGCACCTGGGGAGGAACAACCCCAGGCACCAGAACAGGCTAGAGGCTGAGATGGTGCAAAGCAGCTCTGAGGAGAAGGGCCTGGGGGTCCTGGTGGACAACAAGCTGTCCATGAGCCAGCAGTACCACTGGGGCCAAGAAGGCCAGTGGTATCCTGGGGTGCACTGAGAAGAGCATTGCCTGAAGATCAAGAAAGATGATCCTGCCCCTCTACTCAGCCCTTATGAGGCCACATCTGGAGTGCTATGTCCAGTTCTGGGCTCCTCAGGACAAGAGACATGGAGCTGTTGGAGCAGGTCCAGCGGAGGGTGTGAAGATGACTGAGGGACTGGAGCATCTCTCTTACAAGGACAGGCTGAGAGAGTTGAGCCTGTTCAGCCCTGAGAAAAGGCAACTGAGAGGAGCAACTGTATAAATATCTAAAGTGAGAGTGTAAAGAGGGTGGAGCCAGGTTCTTCTTGGTGGCACCATGCAGTAGGAAAAGAGGCAATTGGCAGAAGTTGATGCCCAGGAAGTTCCACCTCTCTACTGTGTGAGTCACCATGCACTGTGGCAGATTGCCCAGAGTGGTGAAGTCTCCCTCCAGGACTATCTGGATACAACCCTGTGCCATGTGCTCTGGGATGACCCTGCTTCAGCAAGGAGGTTGCACCAGGTGACACACTATGGTCCCTTCCAACCTTACCCATTCTGTGATTCTTTGATCTGAAAAAAAGATCAGATATGTAGACAAATTACTGAAACATACACACAAAAGGCAGTTTATATGTATCTCACAATATTTACTGTAGGATAGGCCTGTAAGATTATAACTCCAGGATTTTGGGCTATATCTTTTTCTGATTTAATTGTACCTTTGTTTTTCTGTATATGCTCATGTCAAGAGTAAATGGAAATTGTAGCAAATCTTTTAGCTTTATCTAATATACCTAGGTAAATCAGTCAGGGTATTCTAAATAATGCTTTCATATGTTTTTGAAATAGCATATTTTGACTGAAATTTTGCCATGCTTGATCTTTACCTAGAGTTCAAACATGAAAGCAAATTTCTTCACAGCTACGTTTTCCTAGCTCAACAGCAGGGGAAAAGAAGAACTTTTCATCTGTTGTCAGTAAATTATTAAAACTTTCAACTTAAAAAAAACAGCTTGATAACCTTGCTAATCAATGTAATAGCTTAGTAGACTGAATTTCATTCTTTTAAATCTTACTCTCAAACATTCTCTGGCTGTTAGCAATGGCTGTAACTGCATGCAGCTGTAAGCCCCCCATCAGCAGAAGCTTTCAGAGTGGAAACAAGAAAGGGCACAGGAGGAGCTTTATTGGCCTCATTTAGGAAATGGCTAAATCTCTCTTCGTCGTCTCTGAAATATGAGACACTTATACTTGTCCAGTACCTTAAATTACTTGTTCTGATCTATAAACATTAATCAGCATGGGCCATTTTTATTCTAACACTCTTGAGTTTGACATCTTTTCCCACCTGATTCTTCTCATCCTGGCTCTGCAAGACAGAACATCACATGGTGAGTGAATACAGTCTCTCCTTCCCTCTTATGCTGTTATGGTTCATGAGCTGTCTGAGATCTTTTCATTGCATTTTTTCTCTCAGTTCATTACATTGAGCCTCATCTTTCCATTGGACACCAGGAGAAAGTTGGCATTTTAATAAAATCTGTGTATACTTTGACTTCTAAATTATTGGCTTTTTCATTGTTAGTATGAAAGTGGGATTGCAGCATGGAGGAAGGCAAAATCCATCAGAAGCCTTCAGAAATATAGTCAGAAAAGAAACATCTTAAAGAACATACAGCATTCTGGAAATGTATTTCGAGCTACACTTCAATTGGAGGGCACAGAGTACATAAGCTCCCCTCTCCCTGTGAATCCCTGGGGAAGTGACAGAGATTTTACCTTCTGCACTTCATCAGTAGATCTACATGGAGCAGACCTCTAACTCACTCATTTTCTCAACTACTGACCTTAAGAAAAGTGCATGTCTT